>NW_017962991.1:0-479439 GCF_001890905.1 Aspergillus aculeatus ATCC 16872
CTATATCTTTCTCAACATCCTCAAATATTATCAGTATTGTTTATTTTATATTAAAAGCCTGCTATTTTTCTGCTGTTTCTGCATTTGTTTATTTATTTTAATATATATATATAGTATTTATATTTTATATTTTTTTTAATATTATTAAAATATTAATAAGTAGCTGTAGTATCTGTACTGTAATATTATATCTCCTACGGTAAATTATTATTTTTTAATTAAAATTCTATTTTTTTAATATTTTTTTATTTAGAATATTTTCGGACTAGTATAAAGAACTATAAGTATAATTCCAGTAAAAAGTTTAAATCTAAATATATTTTTAATACAGTTTTATCGGTAAAATATTAATAGTACGCCAGTCGGAAGACAAATTATATTCTAATAAGTTTTTTTTTTTAAATTTTCGAACTTTAATTAATTATATATCAGACGGCGTCGGGAATGCTGGATAACATCAGTAATATATTACTGATTTTCTATTAATTAAGCTTTTTTTAATTAAAAAAGATAAAAAAAAAGTACGATTCTATTTTCTATAGTCTTTTCGGTTTTTTAACCGCCAATCTCGCTGTTTAGTTTTCTAATATAGAAAAGGCTTATTATATTAAGTACAATATGGCGGCTGCTACTAAAAAAGCTATAGTTATAAATAATATTAATTATTTATAAAAATTATACTAACTTTCCGACAGAAAAATCTGGCTGTTTATTATAATTTTATTATAGAGTATTATATTCTCGCTGTTCAGACCGGAAATTCGTATAAATATTTCTATTTTTTATCTGATAATACTAGCTATCTATTTTAATATTATACAGTAGTCTTCTGCTTAAATAATATAATCTGTAAGATTATATATTTTTATACCGACGGAAATAGTAATAAAGACTGGTATATTATTAATACTAAAAATATTTTTTTATTAATATTATTTATAGTTTATAGTTTTATTAATATTTTATATTTACTTCTTACGCGGCGATACTCCCTATCAACAGTTTTTATTTAATTATCTTTTAATTTTAATAATTCTGTTAAATATATATAATCCGGATTTTTTTTAATATTATTTTACTTATAGTTTATATATATAATTGTAAACAAAACAAATATATAATACAACAGATTTGTATTTTTTTTATTATAAATTATATATACATTGCGTACGTTTTATAATTATTTTATTATTATTTCTACTGCGCGTTGATCTTAATCTATATTTTATAAAATAAAAAAATATAATCTAATTATTAAATTCGCGAATTTTTTATTAAGCATTTGCTAAATTCTCTGCTGATAACTATTAATTATATTCAGAAAACTATTTTTATTATTTTATTAAATAAAACTAATCTTTTTAATAATATTAATAATTTAATATCTATTCTATCTTTTATTCTTCGTTATTGTCCAGGTCTGATATTAGTAGTATTTCAGAACTGTTTCTTTTAGTTTTTTAAAATTTTAGTAAGAAAATATAAAATATATTATATAATTAAATATACTTTTTAGAAAGATATAAATAAAATACTTATTTTTTTACAGTTTCTAAAACTCTGAAAGATCTTATAAATCTTAAGACTAATTTTTAAAAGGTTTTCTTAAATTTAATATTTATAGTAGATAGCTTAACTAAATCTTTTTATTTAAAAATATAAATTATTTTATTATTTTATTTAAAAGATAGAATACCGCAACGGCTATTATAATAAGTCGATTGGTTTTTACTTATTTTTTATTAGTTTTTTTTAATTTTTTTATTAAAATATTTAGTTTTTCTAATCTTTCTGATATTAATAATACTTCTATTTTTTATAGAATTATCTTCGATTCGGAGTCTAAACTTAGAAGAATAATCTATTAAAATTTTAAAAAAAATTATTTTTATAAAGACATTCGGATAATTATTATATATAAATTCTATTTTATTTAATAGATTTATTTAATATTTTTAAAATTCGATTATAAAGCAGTATAGATAATATTTAAAAATTTAATTAGCTCTTTCTGTTTGGCTGTAGGTTTGCAGATAAAATACAGTTAATAATTATTTTTTAATTTTAATTTAATAATAAAAATTAGATTAAAATTAATTTATAAATACAGAATCTCTATTTATAATTATATTATAAAAAGTTTTATATTTAAATTTAATTTTTTAATAAAACAGTTCGGCTAGTTCTTCTGTTTGAATTATATATAATACCGATATAAAACAGTTTATCTTTATAAAATAATTAATAATTATTAATATAAAATCTATTTAATAATTTTAATAATATAATTCGAATAGTTCTGTAATAAAATTTATAGTAATTTCGATCTATAATTTTAATAAAATCAGTAGATTTTTAAACTTTTTATATAATTAATATCTAGCTGCGGTTTAATATTAGCAGATAGAATATATTATTATATAATTTTTTATATTATTTTAAAAGCTAATCTAATAAAATTTCCTGCAGAAGAATTATTTAATTTTATTTTATTTAAAATAATCTACTAATAGATTATTATAGTATTATTATAATAATTCTTAATATAGGTCTTTTGTTTTTAATATATAAAATCTATTTTTAAAATATAATAATCTATTTATTATAATTCTCTAATATTTAAATAGTTTATTTTTTTTCTGAGATTCAGAATCTTAATTCTAAAAAGTTTTAATCAAATTTTTTAAATTATTATTATAAATAGATTTATAAATCTTTTCGGCTTTATTTATATTTTTTATAACTATAATACTAGCAGATTATTTATAATTTATTATATAAACTACAGTCCAGTCAGCTGATTCTGTACTGGTACTATTTATAAACCTATTTAATATTATATAAATATTAAATCTAGATTTTTTTTATAAAAATATCTTATTATATTTAAATTAAGATTTATTAATTTTAAATACTACTGAAATGGATGCTAACTGATTACGGAGTATTTATATAATATTATTATTATAAAAACTCTTTATTAATTTAAATAATTTAAATAGAATATTAATAGAATTACTTTTATCTGATCGGTATTTAATTATAAAATTAAAAAAAGCCAAAATTATATATTAATATATTTAATATTTATTAAGCCGGGGTTGATTTATAAATAATCTAAGATTTATATAATTAAATAGAATTTTAATAGAATACTAAGCCCTATTAAAATTTTAATACTAATATTTAAAAAAATAAATAATAGTAAAAAGTTTTTAATCCGGAATTCTCTAATTAAATTCTGTATCCGAAAACTTTCTTAATCAAATAGTAATTATATAATATTATTTTATTAGTTTAAATTAGATTAAAATATCTACTATTTCTTTACTATAGACGTCGGTTTTAATCCGGATAGATTAAATTAGATTAAAATAATAATAAAAAAGCAGTTTAAAATATATTAATAAACCGGCGAAACGCCAGTCTTTTATTTAGAAATAAATAATATATTTTAGGCTTTTTACTATTTTAACTTTCTTTCAGAAGATTTATTAAAGATAGTATTAATAAAAAAAAGTTGTAAATAAATCTGCAGTAAAAGTTATAAAATATTAAAATAATTTAAATTTTATAATAAATAATAGATAACAGCTATAAAATAATAGTTTTTATTCAGTTAGAATCTATTATAATATCTGTAAATAAAATAATATATCTGAAAAATTCAACTTATTACTAAAAAAATAAGTATTTAAATAATTTAGTAAATAGATTAGTTTATTATAGTTATATTAGTATTTATTTAATATATTCAGTATATTTATATTTTATTATTAAAAAAATAAGAATATTATTTAAATACACAATGCAAACGATATCGAGAATATTATATAATATAAAATATATATAATTTTAAAAAGAAGCAGATATATTAGTCAAGCTAAACAGTATTATTATATATTTAAAGTAACTATAATATATATAAAATACAGTTTTCTATTTATCTTCTTTTTTAATATAAATTTAATAATAAATATTTTAAATATTAATTTTACTAAAGTATTTGCATCTGGTAAAACAATTTAAAATTTTAGAAATTAAAAATAATAAATATTAATTTTTTACTGTAATTTTATTAAATCTATAGTAATCTATATATAGCCGCAGACTTTTATTTTTTTTAGATATAAAGAGAATAAGAGCCTCTGCAGGGCTTTTAAATAAATATATTCTTCTATTTATAATATTTTTATTAATATAATTTTTAAATACTGAAAGTTTTTTTTTTAAAAAAAATAAATAGATCTAAACAGAAGTAATTCGCCTTCGAGAAGGTTGATAGTATAATTTTTATTATAATATTCTGAAAATATTTTAAATTAATTAGATAAAAAAATATCAGCAAATTCGATTAATTCTAATAGAATAGAATTATTTTAATAATATTCTAATAGTTTATTATCTCCGAAAAGCTATAATTCCTCTGGCGTTTTAATAATAATATAAATATAAATATAATTTCGGCAAGCTTTAATAAATTTCTAAGAATTTAATTCTTAAATTTTATTAAATTTAAACTACTATTATTTATTTTATAAAAATAAGTAAATCTTATAATCAAATAAAATAGTTATAGAAAGTAATATAGAGGTATTTTAAAAAATAGTAATATAAAATCTAATAAAATAATATTATATTTTTTTAAATTAATAATATCTAATAGAATATTTTATATACTATAATTAGTAACGGCAGTATGGTTAATCATTTCCAGCCGGAGCAGATATTTTAATAATTTTAAAAAAAATATTACTATATAAATTAAATACTAATTAAATTATATACTATATAATTATTAATATCGGTATAGACTTCTTTAATATAGAATATCTATATTAGTATTAATATCTTATCGGCGGTTTCTATTTTATAATATAGAATTAAAGCAGAAGAATTAGTCTTATTTTATTTTATTTTTTTATATTATTTTTTTTAGTTTATAGTTTTTAAATTTAAGCTGATTTCTTTCTTTTTTAAAAGCATCGGTTGGCAAGATACTCAGTATTATTATATAAAAAATATTATAAAACTTTTCTAACTAAATTAAAATAATTAATTTTAAAATTAAAAGATTAAAAGTTTTTATAAAATTATAATTATTTCTATAATATATTAGACCTGTCGGGTTTCTATTTATATTTTTATTATTATATATATAAATTCTAATAATAAATAATAAGAGATATTATCTCGTTTCGCTCTTCTAACAGCTGGTATATATATTTTTTAATATAATAGCTGAAATCGGAAAGCAGCTTTATAAAATAGATATAACTATATTTTTTATTAATAGTTTTAAAAAAGTATTATTCTAAAATATTAAAATAGATATAAAATTTATAAAAATCTTAATTATTTTGTTACCGAGCTCCTTCTAATTAGCTTATTATATTAGATTTAAAAGTAGCAGTATTTTAAATAAGAAAAAATATTTATTTAAAAAAAATAGACTATAAATAACTAATATTTTTCTTTTAATCCGAGGGTAGTTTTTTAAAATAATAATACTATCTCTGCCGACAGATTGTATTTATATAGTTTACAGTTTTAAAAATTTTATAATAATTATTATAAAATTTAAATAGTATTTTCTAAAAATTATAATCTAAATTATAAAACCACTCCTAGTGTTTTTATATATTAAAAAAAATTCGAATTGCGGGATATCTTTAATCTTAATATTTATTTTAGAATTATTTAAAAAAGAAAAAGTTTTCTATTACTAATTTAATATTAATTTGATATTATTATATTAAATTTTCTATTATAATTCAGTAACTTATTTTTACAACTACTGATAATTTTATAATTAACTAATAGTATCTCTAACTGCAGTAAGATCCTCTACTGAAAGATCTAATAATAAAAATAATAAATTATCAGCAGTAGAAAAAATTTCCGATTTCGAACTATTATTTAAATATAATAATTATAATAATATACTATATTTTATAAATAACTAAAAAGAAAGGATTAGAATTATAAAAAAAATTAGTTAGGTATAGAATAGTAGCAGTCTATTAATTTTAAAATTAATTCTTACTATCTTAAAAATTTAGTAAGATTCTAAAAGTTAAATACTGAAGAAGGTCTGAGTTATTAACGTTATAACCGTTGCGCGGAGGATGTATAGATAGATTGTTAACAATCTACTATAGTTATGAGGGTTATCTATAATAAATATATAAAAATAATAATATCATCTTTCTTTTTAAATATTAAACTCTAATTAGAATTATTTTAATTTATTTATATATATACAGCTATTACAGCAGCAACTACTATTATTTTAATTAATTTTTATATTCTAATATTAGATTTTAAATAATAGATAATATATAGCTGCTAAGTATTTTAATATTTAATAATAATAATATTAAATATATCTAATTAGCAACTGAAAATATTCTACTGTAAAAGTCTGTATATTTTATTTACAGTTTGTTAGTCTATATTAAAATTATTATAAATAAGCTATTAGATATCTAAAATAATAAGTAGATTAAATATCTTACTATTTTAATTATTTATATAAGATTTTATTTTAATCTATTTACTACTGAATATAAACTATTAATAAACTATAATATTTTATATAAAAAATTTAAATATAAAGTTACTATCTTCTTATTTTATTTTTTATTTTTAACTAATATTTTTAAAAGTATATTCAAGACTTAGATAGACTGTATATTTTTATTTTAATTTATAATATATCTTTTTTAATTGGACCAGTTACGGCAAATTCTACAATTTAGTTTAGTAAATATATAAAATAATATATATTTAGATTATCTTTAGATTATTTAATAGTTATATTAGTTATATCTGTAATTTATTTAATTTTATATTTTTACTAATAAATATAATATATATTAATTTTTAATAAATATACAGCTATTTTTCTTAAATCTTCTTTTTTTCGGAACAGCAGCTACTTTTTATATTTTCTATAGTATATCAGAATAAATATACTGTAAATATTCCAGTTTAATATAATTTATTATATTTCTTTTTCTATTTTTAAATAAAATTATTATTAGAATATATATTTTCTTACTTTTAAAAAATCTGTAAAAGCCTTTTATATACGCTTCTACTAATTATTTATTTAGATATTCGAAAATATTTAATACTAGAAATTTTATTTAGTATATATTAGGTTTAGCACTGCTATACTGCGGTATTTAATATTATTTTTAATAAAACAGATTTTTATTTTTTTAGTATAACTACTATAGAAGTTAGATTATAATAGTACTTATTTCTTTTTTATTATTTATATTTTTTTAATTGGATTTTTTAAGTCTATTTATCAATATTAGCTATATATTTATAGTAGATATAGATAGTAGTTTTAGATATCTATTAAATTAAAGTATACAGCTTTTATAATATAAATAGAATATTAACTTTATATAAACTAAATCCAAATTTTTTTATTTTATTATTTTTATATATTATTTCTAATCTATTGTTATAAGTTACAGAATAATCTTAACTTTATTCTGTAATAGTACTAAAATTAATAGAATTTAGAGTTTATATTATAAACTAACTATTTCAAACTCTGCTACATATAGCGTATTTAGTAGCGTTGTAAAGAGTTTTATAATAGATTACTATTAATAATAATTAATAATAATAAATAACTATAATATTCTAGTATCAGTATTATCTTATAATATCTGTTGAACTTAGTACAATCTTCTCGTAATCTAAGAAAATCTTAATAAAATTAGTATACTATGTAATAAATCTTTATAAACTATCTAACGTAACTTTTACTAACTTTTATTAACTAATAAGAACAGGTGTCTTCTGGCATTGAAACTCTCTAAATAAACCCCCCTAGGCTACTATGTAATAATATCTCATTTCCTTACTCTAGTGATGACACCTGCGAGAGAGGTGGAAGATGCTTTGATTCTCACTACGTGAGGCTAGCTGCGGAACTAGCGCAGAAGAACCTAAGCGAGGCCGCAGGACCGCCGTCACCTATACTTCAACATGCAATATACATTCCGGAGCGAAGCCGGTGTTCCATCTTGGCATCTTCAAACCTTGGTATATTGCTATTGAAAGACCACCAGTGGTCGTACGACACTGACGTTCTCCTGCAGGCAAGTTCACTCAAAGCCATGCAGAAGAGACCCAAGAGGCAAGCACTGGTAAGTCACCGAATAGCGCAATGCATAGGATGCCTGACTGATAAGGGGACTAGAATGGCACGAGGTCGACTTGTTGGCCCGTCTCCCGACATCGTCACACAGGTGTCAACCCGCATTTTCCTGGGAACCGAGCTCTGCAAGAACAAAGAATGACTGGATAATACCCAAGCATACACGGATAATGTCTTCAAAGCCGTGCGATCGATTCGCCGATTTCCTGCATGGTCTCGTCCCTATGCCCAATGGTTCTTGTCGGACTGCGCCAAAATCCGCCGACAGGTCAAGCGCGCCAAGGACATCATCGAACCCCTCATCGCCAAGCGAATCGAAGAGATTCTAGTCCAGAAGGGTCTCGCCGAGATGCCAAACGATGCTATCATATGGATGCACGAAGTCGCCACGGGCAAGGGCAAGGAATGCCACGGAGCGCACATTCAACTGTCCCTTAGCATGGCATCGGTGCAAACAACATCGGATCTCTTTTCAAATATCCTCCTCTAGCTCTGTCGGCTTACGGAGTGGATTGAACCGTTGCTCCAGGAAGCACAATCAGTCCGTACTGACGGTGCGTGCGAGAAGACGTCGCTCTATCGTATGAAGCTCGCCGACAGCGTCATGAAGGAGACACGGCGCCTTAAGCCCCTGGGTGTCCGTAAGTCTTTCCTCTCCCCCTTTCGAAGCAGCCTAGTAGCCGGGAGTTAACAGAAGTTAGTCCCATCGCACCGCCATGTCAGTGACGATGTGGTGCTGCCCGATGGCACACTCATTCCCAAAGGCGCGATCGTCGCCACCAACATGTCGCGCATGTAGGACTCGGAATCCTACCCAAACCCCGAAAAAGTGGCAGCCCGACCGATACCTGAAGCTGCGTGAGGAGCCCAGGAAGGAGCACTCGTCGCAGTTCGTCACGACCACGATGGAAAGTCTCGGGTTCGGCATCGGGAGTCACGCCTGCCCCGGAAGATTTTTCGCCTCAAGCAAATTAAGCTTCTGCTCAACCACATGCTCCAGAACTATGAATTTGAACGAGCGGATACAGAGAAGGACGCGACCCCGTGGTTCTAGAATATGTCACGAAATCGAAGGCGAAGCTGCGGGTGCGAGAGAAATAAGGTTGCTGCATAATGTGGGAGGTTATATTCAATGGAGATGCCCTCGCGCGGCGTAATGAGCAACTCACCAAGTTCAACAGAAGACAGAATCACAATGACATGCATCCTGTTCAGCAAAGCATTTAGCAACAACCCATAAATCTGGACCGTGGTTTCTTACTGAGGTATTTACTTACACCTTACGCTACCTTTTCTATGAGCTCGAATTTCGGATGTTCAGTCGGGAAGATCACTTTTTGACATGATGATTCCTCAAGTTCAACAGAATGAGAGGCTTTGTGTGGTTCGATCTTTAAACGTTTTGTTGATCCCGGGCCAGCAAACGGCGAGACTAGGTGAGGTGCGAAAAGTGACCTTTGTTTAGCAGCGTGTTGCCCTGTCCATGACATTGGTCCCGCGGATGATCTGTAAGGACAGCTAATGCCAACAAGCCTGCACACCCCACAAGTGCTCGCTCCCTGTCTCCCTGAGGAACGACTTTATTGACATAGTTGTATATAGAATAAGAGACCTCTTACTGTGCCCTGTAGCTCTCGACTCGTGTTGCTTCTCATTTCATCTGCAAGACGCTGGGCCAGGTGGATCGCTTTTTCCCTTGGCAAGCATAGCATGATGATATTTTCTAGCGTGGAGAACTTACGCTGCCAAGTCCGCCGTCCACTAGTGCTGACGGGTAGTAGTCGCCTGGTTCCATCGCTTATGCGATTTGCTTATTACCCAGCTTTCTCATATCACTGCTATCAATTTGGACAACCTCCTCCACTCATGAGTTCATAAGCGAGACTCGAACTGCTGACAAGCGTAATATAAGACGTAGGTGTGATGATTGAGTCGCCACATACTTGAATCTCTGATTGATCTTATCAGTACAATGTACAATAGCACAGTTAGATAACTTTCTAGCCGTGGCATACCTCGAATCAACCTATCGATCTGAATATTCAACTCACCATTATTTAAGGGTCAGGAAAGACCATAAGACCATCGAGAGCATGGAAATAAAAGATGAAAAGAATAAAATAGAACATGTGCTTGATTTCTTGTCAGAGCAATGCACTGTGAAGCACTTTTCAAGCTGCCCCAGAATAAAAAAAAGTCACGCGCCTGAAGAAGTCAATAGGCGGCGAGATCCGATAGATGAGACCCTTTTTCACCCTCGTCTTCATCCCCTTGGAAATCCACGAATGAGGCATGGAAGCGAGAGAGACGGGCAATCCGGCGGGGACAATAGCCGGTACTAAATCTCCCGCTAGACCCTAAACAGCAACTGACCTGGACCCCGAAATGACAGTCCCGCCGCTGTTCTTCGTATCCGGGGCTCTAGTCTCATTATCATCTCCATTCTATGCTTCAAGCTCGTATGCCGAGTCGTCTAATGATGCCCCATATCGTGAGCGATTGGATATGTTTTAGTCACAATCAATCATACGAGACTCAATTCTTCTCGTCTGTCGCCGTCTGACAACTTCACCGGACAGAAAAATCTATAAAGTGCACTGGGGTTGCTCGTCTCTGCTGATCCTTCACATCGCATTCTCTATCTCTTCTCAGTCAAGATCATACCTACCTCTATCACCATGCAGCTCCTTTCCCTCGCCACCATGGCCGTCCTCGCTGGCGTCGCCGCTGCCAAGAGGAACGTTTACATGTGCCCTGGACCGTACGTTGACTGCACCCCATCCATGTCAACGATGACACTAACTTCCGTCATTCACAGAAACTGGACGGGCCCCTGCACTCTGTTCGGCTTCGACAATGGCGAGTGCATGGATATCAGCTTCTGGGATACCCTGGGCTCTATCGGACCGGATGAGGGTGAGTGACGAGCGAGCCTTCACTAACGAGGGTGTAAAGCTAATGTTGTTCAGGGTTGGTCTGCTCCATGTTCGTTGAGCCGGGCAACTGCTACATGACGACAGGCAACTTCAACTCGGGCGGCTTCGTGAGCCCCGGCATTGCCGACTTGACGACCTGGCAGATGGGCAGCGGCGAGAAGTGGCCGGGATACTGGTTCAGCAACGCCAAGACCGTTCAGTGCTTGTACCAGTAGTCAGCTGGAGTCATCGTTTCATTGTCTTTTACTTAGCGTGCACAAAATCGAAATGCATTACCATTACCGTTTTGGGAAAATGGATCTCTGCTCGGATGGGGCGGTGAGCCCTCCGGCTTGGCGGGGTGTTCATCTATCTTATCTCCGCATTCAGAATTTACGCAGTCATCGAGCCTGTTCTATTTCATAACTCATGAACGGCATTATCTCATTCTAGTCTGATTCTAGTCGATTGTCTGGCACTTGCACTCTTGCGATGAGAACATTGATCTAGTTTAGTGCGTGGTCTTGACGCCGGAAAGAGTCCTTTGGGGTTGCGAACTAGATACAAATCATATATTTCTTGGCTCACAGGCCGAAGACTTGAACGGCGAAGGCTCTATGATTACAAAACGAGGCTAGAACCTCAAAGATAACACCCTATGACATTCTCCATTTAGAATAATCAATATCTACAAGTTCAGAAGATAGTTTAGTAGGAGGAGGGCAAACAGAGCTACTAGGAAGGACCGTTAATACCTATGCATCTGGGTCTGGTTGATGTTCCACAGCTTCCTGCGCTCGCCCCAACCACCATTGACATCACTCTCCATGCTTAGCAGCCTTGACGTCACGTGTAGCAGTACTTACTCACTCTCAATGTAAACCGAGCAGTATGATAATTTTATCTAGAGACATCAACCATGTTGAGGCTGTTACCAGGGAGAGTCGAGAGTTGCATTTACTGTTGTACGACTTGTTCACTACATCCGAGGCGGGGGTGGGTCCGGCCAGTTGGCGAAACTTGCCCCCCGAATTTCTGGACCCAGAAAGCTCGACTGGCAGGCTTTCCACGCATCATTGCATGAAAGAAGCTGATGATAGACGCCATGGCCTTTTTGTGTTAGGTAAGTCTAAGCCCACCCTGGCGTCTCAAAAAGTAGATCATGTAAGATGGGTCGCAAGCCGTGTGACCGAGGCATTCAGCTGCAGATCTAGATCAGCCCACTCCGATGCAAGGTGACATAAAGCAACCCGCAAATCCACCATTCCACGAACTATAATCACCATACCTGGTTTCATGCTGCAGAACTGCAACTGCGGGGTTTGTGGGCTGAAAGACCAAAAACGCAATGATGGACTGAAACCGGTCGCAGCTCCGACAAAGATCCACTGAGTGGCAGGGGTCTATAGATTAACCTGCCCCCCAACCAGAGACTACGCACAGAGGATTGAATATCCACGACCCAATAGACAACACACTAGGGTCGGACCGGCCGGGCCTCTTGAGTTCTCAGCTGTCGATCGGTCTTACAATGGCTGCAGCATTTCCTAGCTCTCAGGGTATGTGCGCGTCATGGTGACAACAGAGGCAACTGCAGCTGTAGAACCTCCCTCGCGGTCGCATACTACTTAAGCCCTGGGGACTTTCTGAGCTGAGGTCGAATATCATCTTCAGTGATCACCTTGCACAAAGCACCCCCAAGACTACTTTCTCTAACAAAATGGATTTCTTGGAGTCTACAGCCACCCTTCCCAAAGTGACCCTGCCCGATTTGGGGCAGTCGACCTCCGAGACCGTCAAAGACTTCCGAACCCTAATCCAGAATGATCCAACCCTGCTCAAGAATACCACTGCCATGTTCATCCAGGCTGGCTCCGATCCCCTGAACGTGACGCAGAATCTGGCCGGGTTCCTGGTGAACCTGGACAAGATCACGCGGACTGCTCCTGCCTACGACGCCTCTGCCGAAAAGAACTCCCCCGGAGGCAGCATGGGAATCCTGACCAACCTGCTGGAACCCTACCTCAAGACCGCCGCGGGGCAGGAATTCTTTCGGGACGCGCGAGTGGACAAGGTTCTCCAGTCTGTGCTCAAAGAGTGGACGGCCTACCTGAAATCCCCGGAGTCCGCCAGCGTCCTCACCAACGAAGACGGCGGGTGGTTCAGCCGGGCGGCCCTCTCCGACGAGGAACGCAAGACCTTCTTCCAGGACTACAAGTGCGAGCAGGAAGCCCCGCACTACGGCTTCGAGTCCTGGGACCAGTTCTTCACGCGCGAGTTCCGGGAGGGCGCGCGGCCGGTCGCGGCGCCCGACGACGACAATATCATCACGGCCGCCTGCGAGTCGGTGAAGGTCGTCTTCCAGCCGGACGTGCAGCTCTCCGACACCTTCAACATCAAGGATCACAAGTACTCGCTCGGCACGATGTTCAACGACCAGGACCTCGCGGGGAAGTTCGGCGGCGGCCGGCTCTACCAGGGCTCCCTGAACCCGACTAACTACCACCGCTGGCACGCGCCCGTCTCCGGCACCATCAGTACCATGCAGGTCATCGCGGGCACGTTCTTCCACTCTGGGATGAACGTCGCCTTCGACGCCAGCCCCTTCACGGGAGCGATCGAGTATGAGGTCGGGGCGGCTCTGCACGAGGCCACCCGGTGTGTCATCGTGATCGACAACGCCAAGCTGGGCCCCGTCGCGTGCGTCTTCGCCGGCATGCGCGAGCGCGGCTCCTGCGAGCCGACGGTGCAGGTTGGCGACGATGTGAGCAAGGGGGACCAGCTGGGCATGTTCCATTTCGGCGGCAGCACGCATTGTCTGATCTTCAATAGGAACATCAACGTTTCGGTTCCATCAGAGGGGGTGGTTCCGTCCGGTCTGCCTGTTGCGGTGAACTCGCAGCTGTTTACTGTATCGTAGGATGCCTGCGCGAGCTTCGTGTGCCACAGAGTCGTGTATGCCAGAGGAATTGTCAGTAAGAAAATGCATTACCATAAGGGCTCTTTGCCTTCTATCTGTTTGGGGGTCTTGTCGTGGGCCAGGAAAGTGTTGTCTCGGTTCACTACGTTTCTGTCGCGAGAGTCTTGGCTGTATCAAATTATGTATGGAACGATGACTTCAATCGATGGCAAATTGGGCTGTCGCAAGTCTTTAGGTGGTATTTTCAAAACTAAGCTGAGATTATTGACAACTCTCTGTGGCTCCAATTACTCATTGAACGGGGATTGAGTCCTTGGAACGTTGCCGCCAACCCAGTAGACTCCAAGGTCGAACCACCTATGCTAGGTGTAAGCTAGAGGCGCCTGTTCGAGCCATGGATTGAGGTCAAGCTAGTAAAATAATCAGCTGCGCTAGATACTATTACTAAAATGAATGTCGCTGTTCAGCAGCGTAGCCGTCAATGTAATCCAGGAGAATCGTGTTATGAGAGGAGACGAAACAAGGAACAAGACCAGGACCAATACGAAGTGCTCTCCCGACGGATTGACAGGTTGTATTGAAGAAGACTAAAGGGCATAGAATGATGGGGGAACTGCTTTAATTGACTGCATAGACGATGTGAGGTCAGAACGGATTCCTAGATCGGTCCAACCCAGGGGGATTCTCTCTTTTTGGCTGGAATGTCGTCGGTGTCTTTTTTGACTGGATCGTTGTCGGTGTCGTACCCACTACCTAGGAAACCATTGTTGTTCGGGAACGCACAACAAATCAAGGGTGGTTTGAGGGCCGGAAAGCGCTGCTTGAGCTCGTTAAATGTCCACCAGGCCGGGATGGCTGGGATTGTGAAACGATCCGAATAGTGAACGATGCCGACGACGCTGAGATGCGGCTCCTCGATGACCCACGCTCCCCACTCCGAGAGGAAGCCGCCCGACTTGAAGGCATAGTGGTAGCACAGATCCGGATTACCCTGACACTGCGCACAGGGCTTAACAGTGTCCAACGGCTCATCACTTTGGGGAAGCTCCCGGTCCGGAATCATCAGCTGCCAACGCGGCACAGGCGTATCTTTGTCCATGATGGTGGGGAGCAGCACCCAGCTTGCGTCCGGACCGGGCACGCAGGTCCCCGCGAGCTCCTGGTTCGTCAGCTCCACGAGGGCCCAATTTCCTATCCGGGAGAAGTATCGCTTCTGGGGCTGCAGGGTCTCGGGATCTTGAGGGATACGCCCCCAGAGGGCGTGGGGCTCGCGGACGTCGTAGATCTCGGTCGAGTTGAACTCCGCGTCGTATGGGGTGCTGTGCCAGAAGGGCTGGGTACCGACGCCGCAGTAATGGTCTTCCAGGAAGGAACTGAGCACCGTCAATCCGAACCATTTCCCCTCCAGCTGGAGGATGCCACCGATAATGCCTGCCGCCCGTGGCTCGAGGGCCTCACAGCGACGGGTGGTGTATCGGAGCCCGCTGATGTTGCCGGTCCTATCCACGTCGATTTCCCTTGCCTGACTCGGCCTAGCTTTGGGCCTGGAGAGGATGTTTCTCGTTTCATGTCGGACTTCGTGTGAGGGGTATTCAGTCTGTTGCTTCTTATCGATACTGAGGACGAGTGTCGGGGGAAAGATAGTGGTGGTGATGAAGAACCACTCTTATATGTAGAAGGTAGGCATTATTTATCTTTTTCTGCGACGGTTAGATTGAGGGTATCTCCGGGACATTGACTAAAAAGCTCCCTTAACAAGAAAGAATAATAGTGGCTGCACTAAAAAATCCCGTCATCCATTCACAAAGAAAGCGAAAAGCTCCAAAGTATTGAAGAAGACATGTCGCCGTAGTTAGCAACTACTGCGGAAACTTACAGGTAGATTCATAAGCGTGCTCAAGCTGTGTTTGTACGGCTTGATCGACCGGCTCTATTTTCAAAGGGGATCGCTGCGAATGAGATCTACACGTGAATGTCATATATTCTCAGACCTGGATGAACTCCTTCTCTTACACGAAGCGAATGTTATGCAAACGAGGTAATCTTGATTTTTCCACAAGGCAGCGGGGCCAAATCAAGCGAAAGCGCGAGGTATACGATTGAGTTCTATCTAGAACTTGCGAAAATGCTACCTCACAAGCTCGATACTAACTTGGGGATCACAGGCATAGACCCGCAAGCCAAGCACGCAGATTGCATTCCATGCTGATGGTGAACTGCCATCTGTATCAACTGGCTGCTCATGGGGAGTTGCTTCTTCCTTATCTTGGTCTTTCTTGTCATCGTCCTGTTTGTCGTCTTTCTTATCCACATCCTTCTTGTCGTGGTGTTTGTCATCATGCTTCTTCTCATTATCATTATTATCTTCATGTTTCTTGTCTTCATTCTGTCTGTCAAGGTGCTTTGTATCTTCTTGCACCTTTTCTTCGTTATGCTTTTTAGTGTCTTTGCCCTTGTCCTCATGAAACCCTTCTGATGAACCAGGTGTTTGAAGCACTGCAGGTGAAGGCTCTGCAGGTGAAGGCTCTGCAGCGTGACCTTCTCTTTGGAGAATCTCCTCCTTGCTGACATCATGATCATGCTGAGCACTTTCTGCTTTCTCCACGTCTGCCTTCTGTGCAGACTGATCGTGTTCAGGCTTATCGCTGGCCGACTCAGTAGATTCAGATTTATCCTTACCGGCTTCAACTTTGCCGATCTCATCCTGGACAGCGTCACCCTTGCCAGCCTCACTCTTGCTAGCTTCTTCCTTTGCAGTCTCGCCGGTCGCATTTGATGCCTTGATCTGAGCTTCCTTATGGTTCCCAGATTGAACTTTAGCATTTGCCAGGTCGTAATTCATGGCAACTTGTTTCAGCTTCTGGGGATTCTTCTCCACCCACTTCTTCACCACATCTTCCACGTTCTTCTGATCGGAGTCTCTGGTTGCGAGAAGCTTGATAAGAATCTCGTATCTGCCGGGCTCAAGCTTAACCTCCGCACTGATCGAGCGATTGCCCCGGCACTGAACCGGCCGCACTAGCAATAAGTGCTGTCCGGGTTTCGCATTCTCCTCCTGGAGGAGGAAGTGCAGCGCAAATTCGTACTGCCCTTCAAGGCCTCTCAGATAGCGCTTATCAACCTGCGACCAAAAGTTAACCTCTGCTTACATAGCTATTATGATACTCATCCGAGAAAACAGAGTTTCAGCACACCTCAGAGAGAACGAAAACCACAGGGCCAGCTGCCCTGATCTCGACCACGAACTTGGTTCGAAGATATCCTTCAATCCAAGGGACGCTGACGCTCGTCCACCGCTGGACCACTGTCCACGTCTCGTCGAAGATGCGCGTCCGATGCAGAAACACGAACGTCGAGAGCAGATCCTCATAGGCCATCCAGAACATGCCGTCGTCTCCGAATCGGTGCTGCAGTTTCTGAAGCCAGTAGGGGGTCCACTCGCGCGAGCCATCGCTCCAGGGGCCATTCCACTCCCCGACCCCGCCGGTATTCCTCTCTCCCCAGGGGTTCCTGACCAGCACCAACTGCACCTTCTTCCCATTCTCATCTTCCTCCTCCGTCGCCCGGAGAATGGAATACGCATGCCCCAGCGCCAGCCCCCCGCGCGTCCACTCTCTGCCCGTCCCCAGCGCCGACGCAGCAAACACAAAATTCCGCTCCGCATTCACCAACTCTTTCCACAGTGTATTCTTGTTGAGCACCTTATTCGTCGCGATCGTCGTCGTCACGCCGCCAGTCATATCCTCGACCGCCTCGCCGGACCAACCGCCGGAGAGCGCCTCATAATCGCCATGCACCTTGGCATACGCCTTCTCCAGCAACGGCAGCCAGGTCTCATTAGCGTCGGAGCACTTGGCGAAATACAGCGCCTCGGAGCCCGTCTGATGCCGCTTGCGGTACTGCCGCGCCAGCCGGCCCGTGCTGTCGTAGCGATCGCCGTAGAAGTCAAAGTCCTCGTGGGACAGGTACAGGTTATCGTCCACCACAGTCGACACCCACTCGCCGTCGCGGTAGAAGATGAAGCCGTAGACGCCGCACTCCTCGTCGCGCGCCAGGCAGATCCGCTCCATCAGGTCCTGCCGGTTGCAGATCGTCGCCACCGCCGCCAGCCACCAGCAGTCGCCGTTGGCGCCCTGCTTGATGTCCGTGTTGGAGTACCCGTCGATCGTGAACTGGGGGTCCTCGAAGATCCAGTCGACGCGGTGGACGGAGCCAGGGACGCCCTCTTCCTCGTCAGCGTTGTCATCGGAGGAAGAGGAGGAGCTGCTGGACCGCCAGTCATCATCCGCCTTCGTACCAGACCCCCTACCACCCTTCCCCCTCACACCATCCCTCCTGCCTCCCGCAGCACCATTCCTCCCTCGTGCAGCACCCAAAGACACTCCCCTCCCCTCCCCGCCAAATTTTCCCCCCCGCACCAACCCGCGCAGGCAATTCCACAGCTCCAACTCGCGATCATTCTCAATGTCAAAGTCCGGGTCCGTGAACTTCTCGTTCATGCGGTGGCACTCCCGCACGATGCGCTGGACCTCCGCCCGGCACTGGCGGGCGGCCGCCTCGTAGCTCTCCGCTGCATTGCGCGCGGCTGATTGGCCCGGGAGTTCTTGTTGCGACGGGAGGAGATCCGCGTAGAGGCTCTGGGGAAAGATGGTGGTGACTTTGCCTGGCGTTTTGGTGATGAAGCTGTTCCAGAATGCGGTCAGGGTTGCTTGGGGGGTTCTGGGGTTGGAGGGGTCTGGCGCTTGCGGGGTGGTCATTATGCGAATCACCTTCTTCCGCTGAGATGGAACCTGGGTGTGTAAGGTTTGGAGCAAGGGTCAGAAGAATGTGTTTTGTTTCGAGAGATTGCCTGAGGAAACGTGGGAAGGTGTTAGGTCTTATAGTTTAGTAGTTTTAAAATGGCTGGTGTGCTAGTGCAGGGATGGTTGCGGGTGAGACAAGGCTGAGGCGTGAGTACGAAGGATGGTGTGTAGTTATGTCGGCCGTGTTACTTCTGTCAACCCCGCGCTTGATCTCACGACTGGCTTGAGTTCGTGGAGATTTCTCTGAGAGGTCTTGGTATTTGGATCCTTGTTTATCGTTTACTTGTAAGAGGAAGCTTTGTTAGGATTAAAGTGAAGCTTGACAGAAGTGCATGTATCTCGTGTGGTGCTGCGTATATGTCAAGGACAAGGGAAACAACTCACGGCAGCCTCGGATTCTGAAGCTGCAGAGGTGCGGCTGACGAGATCGGGTAAAATGTGAATGGAGGGGAAAGTTCTGGGCATGTCTGCATGTGCGGCTCATCGCATGCAACCAGCCCAACTGTCATCCCAACACTATGCAGACACCTTACCGAGCTATGTGTGAACCGGTTATTATTAACTTGTGAAGTACAGCAGAAACACCCCGCGCCAGACATCATGGGTATTTAACTGTAAGGTGAGGCTGAAAACTTTGATTATAAGTTCGAGTCATTGTTCTATTCACAAGGCGGTCTGAGTACTATGATTGAGCGTTCCAGCATGCTTTTGGGGTAATAGCTTGTTAGATCAGCATTCAACTACACAGTAAGCGGGTGAGACGTCAGGCCCTGCATTGAAGAAGGTGGGGAAAGACACCTGGCAGGCTAGACGGGCGGGAATTTCCGCTGCACCAGCCCACGGGCGGTGAAGACCGGCATTTCCCATCTCTCCCTACGCTCGTCGCCTGGCCTGAGGCTTTCAATGCCTGTCCCATTTTAAGTGCATCACACCCCCGCCATTCTGTTCTGCATTTAGACATGGATCGTGGGGCGAAGGCCGAGGGAGCAGGGCCTCTGACACTTGCTGCAGGGCTACGAAGCGGGGACATCTCTCCTCAGCATAGTAATTGTCGAAACATGACTCCACAACAAGTCCATTCATGCTCGTGATAGATACATTAAGACATTACAAGGTTATTCCTGAAACATGGGTATAATAGAAGCAAACGAATGACGGGGTCCATTATCAGGGTCCGCGAAGGTGACGTGGTTGGTTTGAGGTTCACCCTCGGCGGTGCTCAACTCGCTTATCCACATTACAACAGTCCCTCAACAGTCCCTCACAGAGATCCAATCGGCTTGCACACTAGCGGGCCTGACTAATCTCTTCATCCTGCGCGTTTGAATGCGCAGGAGATTCCTGGGGCTGATGTGCGACCGGGGTCGAGTGCGACGTTTCCGCCATCTCCGGGCCAGCAGTAGCAGCGGGAGCAGCGGGAGCGGGGGCGGCAGCCACAGCGCCACTGGCCTCAGCCGTTGACCCCTGTCTCGACTGCGGCGCCACACTGGACGCAGGACTGGGCTCGAGGAGGCGCGGACCGGGGGTCCTCTCGGGCTGCTTGCTGGTCTTGACGCGCGCCGGGGCCGGACCCAGCATGGGGGGGTACTTGAAGCGGAAGCCCCAGACGAAGAAGAGCTTAAGCTTCGTCCCGAAGCCCATCGCCTTCCAGCGCTTCTTCAGGACCTCGCCGTCGGCCTGCGAGCGCGCCCGGTAGCCCTTGCGGAACCAGCACAGCAGGAACAACGTCACGGGGAGGATGGTCAACGACCAGAAGACGGGGATGCCGCGCCGGGTCTGCCAGCCGGTCATCAGGCGGCGGAAGCGGACCCAGGCCTCGATGAAGCCCAGGATCAGGAAGAGACCGATCCAGCCGAGGGTCAGAATCAGCGTCAGGGCCAGCGGCGAGATCCCGAAGTAGTTGGGGTCGAGGAACCAGTTGTAGTTCTCGTCGTCCCAGTTGTTGTAGTACCCGTTGTAGTAGCCGCTGCCGTACGAGCTGGAGGAGCTGGTACTGGTGGGGTAGCAGCCGTCGCCGGTGTAGAGCTCGCTCGGTTGGTTGTACTGACTGAGGGAACTCAGGGAGCTGCTGGGGACCTGGGTCGGGTCGACGTACACGATTTCGATGGTGTAGGTGGTGGGCTGAAAGGGCTGGCTGTTGTCGACAGACAGGGAGGTGGAGACCGCGGTCAACGGGAGTAGGTTCTGCACGCGGCCTGGCGGGTAGATCTCGGCTGCAGTCGTCGTGGTCCAGTGCGAGGAGCAGCCTGTGGGCGCCGTAAAGGTTAGGTTGACCACGAACATAGTGCTGTCGGCTGCATCCTCATTCTCCAAGAAGTAGTCGTTATAATCAGCTCCCACGCCGGTGGGGTACAGCTGTTGGATGACAGTGATATCGGAGTTGGAGTTGATGACTTCATTGTAAGCGTCATACTCGCGATAGGTGGCGATTGAGGTGATGGTGGACTTGGCTGGTGGCAGGGAGGTGACCGTGGGGGTGATTTGTTCGATCTCGGTGGTGGTATACCTCTCGTAGTAGTCGGATTCGGTATAGACGTTCTCTTGGTAGTAGGCAGTAACGATCCAGGGAGCTGCCGCAACGAATGAAGACAGCTGGACCCAAAGGAGTGACAGAAACAGCAAAAACGAAGGTGAGGACGCCATCGTGGATGGTCGCCGGTGTAAGTTGGCTAAAGGAGCATGCAGAAATTGGAGGATGGGTGTGGCGCTCAATGGCCTTATTATACGAGGGGTCGAACAACACACTAGGCTCAACTCTGTAGAGTCACGCCGTACAGAGAGTCTAGTCAGGGAAATTGGCTTTAGTTCCTCCGCCAATTCTACACGCTATGATTGGCCGGGTTTCATACGCAGGGACGACGTGAAGGGTCTATCCTTTTTAGTCAGGGCGCTAAGACCCTCTTTACAATCTTTGTTTTCAGGGTCAAGCGATTCAAATGGCTTCTGCATCAGATCTTGACCATGTGTCTCAGCCGGGTTCACATGTTCGTCTTCAAACTCACAATCATGTCCTTTATCCTCTGGCAGAGGGTAGAGTGCCGGAACATGGAGATCTCTCATGGTTCTCTCCCCTGACCTCTCTCCTGACGAAAAAGCACTCGTCGCTGGTGGGAAATAGCCGGGGGGCGGGAAGCGACAGGGGAAAGAGGTTAGCGGCCTCGCTTTCAGGGTTCGAGCTATAGGGCTATCCGCAATGCAGCCTAGTCCCTTCGACTAGCCTCGTAAAGTTGGACGGCTTGTTCCGGATTTTCTCAATTGAGCCTCTTGGCCCCGACCTAGTGCTATTTAGTCCTGTCCGCAGCCCTGATTTGGCTAGCCGTGGACCAAGGTTTGACACTGATGCCTGCTGGTGCCTGATAGACTACCCAACCGAGTCATGGGTGTGAACGGGGGCGAGTTCTAAGAAAAGATTTTTTTTCTTGTGCTCTTTTGGTGCCTGAGGTGTCACTGCGGTGCCAAGACTTGCCCTATCTCAAGCTATCCACAGAATTTGAAAAGGAGAGAGAGAGAGACAGAGAGAGAGAAAGCAGAGAAATAGAAAGAGATGGAAAAAAAAATTAAAAAATCACCTATCGTCAAGTCAACACGCATCATGATCTGGGAGAATACAAGAAGCTTAAGAGGTGGACGTTTGACGAGAAATCTTAGGGTTCTACATGCAATACAGAAGAACGTGGACGAGAAAATATACAGTCACAAAGGAAATTGATTCTAGTCATGTGCAGCATACCATTCCTTTTCAACAAAGGAAGATTTAGCCTAGTGAGAGACACATCATTGGAAAGATTACTCTAACATCGCCACTGCCAATTGCCCAATCTCACATATCAAGCCTTTCCTCCCGTACTAAGAGTACCCCGTCTGCCGAGATTGAACGGCACGCCAAAGTGACCCCTTAGTACCTCCACGATCCGCTACCGCCAGGGCAGCCAGGCGTGCCATAGACCCCTCCGACCGTCCACATAATGAAGTCGGCCATCCACCAGACTGGGATGGCTGCGATGAGAACGGCGAGCAAAGCTTGAAGAAGGAAAGATTGCTCGAAGACTTTCGATGCAGCTCGAACAATGAAGAGTAGTAGCCACGCCAACATCTTGAAGACAGCAAGCGCCCAATGGTGCGCGTACCATTGATCCACGCCGAGCAATCCCAGGTACGCCGACAGCAGAATCGCCGTGCGTTCTTGCCGATAGCACTGGTTGTCCATCGGCCGCTCGGCAAACCCACCCCACCGTGCCTGCAGATGCTCATGGCCCTGGCCACCCTCCTCCCGGAGCCGGGCGTCTCTCTCGCCTCCATAGACCTTCCGCGTGACAAGGAAACTGAGACCACCGACCCCAAGCGTTAGAAATGTAACACAAAATAACGCTACGTAAAGGCGAGGCCATAAACTCGCCGCCTCTACAGGCAGGTCGAGCTGGCGCTGGCGGCTTTCAGGACTCTGAGCCTCTTCGTCATGGCGAGGACCCTTTTCGAGTTCGTGGTCCATTTTGTATGATGAACACGATTGGATGGTCACAGATTGCGAGAGGTCGAAAATGTGTTGATGAGCAAGCGGGGAGGCAGGTTGAGTTGTGTTGAAGCTGTTGGTAACTTTATATGGCCGATGCTGTTCCCTGTGTGTGTGGCTCCCCTTGTGTCCTTGCATTCTTTGCTCTGATCAATAAATAGTTTTACGACTCTCAAGACCGAGACACATCTGTGAAAGGCTTCTGCTGTTCTTTGTACCGCTCTATTCAATCTCATTCATTCCTTTGTTTCGACTGCCGTTTGTTGTCTATCGTTCTTCGAACAATCTCTTTGTCGACTGAACAGTTGTCCGTCCACTGTAGCCTACTCCGCCCATGAAAGAAACCATGCTTGCAATGATTGGCACTGACATTTGTCCACTGATTTTGAGCTAGTAACAAACCAATGCAGCCAAGAAACAATCATAGTCACTTCTTTGTCATTACTGTAACATTCTATAGCCATAAGATCCATAGTTATGTGCGCCATCACTGCCCTAATGTCTTCTCGAGTTTCAACAAAGACTCTGCCGTATCCTTGATACTCGCCTCCAAGGAATAGAACTCAATCCCCAGCCGCGTGCGCACTTTCTCATTCGACACCCCATACACCTGGGGCACCTCCCGCGCCGCCTTACCGACGGGCACCTTCGCCGTATCGACCTCCGACACCTCGGTCCTCAGAATCTCACACACCTGTGCATAATCAAAATTGCCGGCAACCACAAAGAACCGCTCATTAGCCGCCCCCTCAACCTCAAACGCGCGCAGATGCGCCTCCGCCACATCCCGCACATCGACCCAGGCCGGGAACCCGGTCGGGGGGATCTCGCTCAGACTCCCGTTCATGAACCGGTACACATCCGCGGCGCTCTCGTTCAGACGATCCATGCTCGCGACGTGGTGCTCGACCGGGCCGTAGATCATCGGGGGACAGATCGTCGACAAGCTAAAATTGGGCTTCTCGCGCTCCACGAACTCCCACGCGGCTTTCTCGGCCAGCGCCTTCGAGGCGCAGTAGGCCGTGGGCCCGTCGGCGGTCTTGGCCTGCTCGTACGTCTCCGGGTTCCAGTCGGCTTCGGTGTAGGTGTGCTCGGGCCAGTAGCCCTTGCGGAGGTTGACGATGGAGGCGAAGGAGGAGGTGAGTACGATGCGCTGCACCTGGGGTGCGTGGCGGTGGGCGGCGGAGAGGAGCTGGAGGGTGCCCTGGATGGCGGGTTGAAGGAGGTCGCGTTCTTGGTCTTGGACGCTGAACGCGAAGGGGGAGGCGGTATGGATTATCTTCCATCGCCCGGAGTTAGCTCATGGACCTTGCTTAGTGTGAAGGTGTATGCCATGGGGCATGCCTTCAATTGTTTGGAGGAACTCACGCCTTGAACGCCCTTGACGGCTTCATCGAACGCCCCCGGTTGGGCGATATCCTTGACAATTGTGAAAGATAGTTTGTCCCCGTACTCCGTAAAGATCTCACGCACTCTCTCGGCGGTCTGCTCCGAGCGGACGGTGCCACGCACGCGGTAGCCTCGTCGAAGGAAGACCCGGAGGACGTGCGTTGCGACGAAGCCAGAGGCTCCGGTGATGAGGATAGTTTGATCTTCGATCTTCGACATGACGTCGACTTTGCTTGTGCTATGGATGGGTTTGTCTGTAGAGAAACTGTCCCTCAGAATCTCTAGCAGCTGGGGGCCAGACCGTCTTAAGTACCCTTGAGGACTGATGCTCAGGGCGTCTGGCCTTTTCCGGTCCCGCCATACTGGGGCATCATATAGGTGTGGACTGATGTGACCGTAGGTGTCCTGATCTCATTCTCACCTCATGAAGCCGCTTGTCCCATTTCGAGACGCGAAGCGGGGTGATTGTGGGACCTTTCTCACCCATTGCGCCTGTTATGGCAACCTGGAACAATAATGTTTAGTGATATAGTCTCCACCACGGGAACTCGGCACCATCTTCCCGTCGTGAAGTAGGATCATTAGGAAAAGGCAGTGACGACACGGCCCACTAACGTTGATAAGCTTCACCTATGTAGGGTGATACTTAAGGTGCCGGGTAAGACGGATGTGCTTGACATTGACATTTGTCGCGGGCACGTCCCCGTACATGGAATGCGACGAAGGGTGCTAGGGTGGTCCAGCCGCGCACCGCGGCCCGGGTTCTCGGGCTTGGCTGCAATCGAAGGACTCCGGAGCATGAGGTTCCCGGTTGTCTTGAAACACCCGCGCGGATCGGGGTGTGGCGCTTGTAGGGTCTCAATGTATTGCTTTGCTAGGCTACCTGTTAGGCGCACAATGAAAGATAATGTATGCCATCTCCAAGTGGCTCAATCTCTCCCCTTTACTGCCTGTTTAGGCAATTTTGGCACTCATTTTAACGGTATCCGCTCCGGTTGTACGAAAAGAGGCCCGATCAAGTTCAATCTTAGGTTATAATAATGTGTAATGAGACCCGGCCAGAGTATGTCTGTTCTGACGGAGGTATCCCACACCCAAGCTGATTAAAGCTTCGCTGTTCGCACGCCTCGTCTTCAAGGTTCCGGGCCATCTTATCTCCTTCCGAATTCCGAGGCTTATCTTGCCCGACCGTCTCGTGCAAATGCCCTAGCCAGATCGAGCAGATCGATCCGATACAGGTTGGACCGAGCGACTCGGTCAGTAGTATAGGAGCAAAGCTAAGATATTCTCGCGATCTCGACCTGGTTTGCATACATGGTGAGTCTCATCGAAGACTATCAGACCTTTGAAGATCAATTGCCCCATTACTCGGAGAAGATTCGGATGCGCGGCCAAGCCGGATCCTTATCAAACTTATCGCTCCCAACTCTGGCCAGCCAACGCCGGCAACTCGGCTTAATGATTGGAAGACATAGTGAAGCAAACATGGCTGCGATAACTAAATAAGTATGAAGAGTACCCATAGACTTTCTTTCTTGTGCTTAGAAATTTTTTTGTTTGGGGTTTTTTGGTATCCTCACTGAGTAGCAATTATCTGGCCAAAGAGAAAGGACCACAATGTTAATGTACTGCGTACCCGAAATCGCATTCCATGCATGCCGCCAAAACCAAGCATCATAATCCCACTCTATTCATTCCAGCCTTTCTCCTGTATCCCAGGTCCATTGACCCGACTAGTACACCCTCCCCAATCGAACATAGACATGACAAAACCTTCCCGCAGTCGTACTCATTGACTCCCGCACCCGCACCCCCTGCTTACCATTCACGAACCCCACATCCACCGCCGTCTCCAACGTGGTATTCGCCGAGGGCGGCTCTTCAAAAACTTCCCCGTCCCCGCAATCGCATTTTTGCCTCCTGTTTAGTTCGAGATTCTGCCAGATCCACCAAACCCGATCGATCATCCCATAATGGCCCCAGAAGGCCACATCCCTGGGATTGACATACACATCGCAGCCAGGGTCCCCGCCCATCGAGTAGTGGATGCCCGCCGTGCACCCCGATCGTCCCGCTGCCGAGGACGCTCTGCATGGTCATCTGAAACGAGTAGATCGAGGTGTTGTTGAGAATCAAGGCGAGGGTGTGGGGGTAGGTGTTGTAGCGCTGCAGGATTGTGGTTGTGAGGGAGCGTTTCGGGCAGCGCGGATTGTGGGCGAGCGGGTTTGCTGCGATGGACATGTTGCCGCTGGCAGTGACAGGACGGCGGGGCCGAGGTTGATGGTGTGGTTTTTGAAGAGATTTGATATTGGTACTCCCTTTTTGGATAGCCGTACGCCTCTAGCGATTTAGAGGAAATAGTAGAGGCATATTACTTTTGGGTGTAAGTATTTATGTAAAATCTAGTATATTTTAGATAACACTAGAAGCAATCTTCTTACATTAGGGACTATTTGCATTCTTTTCTAGCTGAAGATCTTGCTATTAGGGTTCTTAGAGAGTCTTTTTTGATTCTTTCTATTAGAATTGTTTAGGGAGATTAGAGTATAGATATTTACAAAACAAAATACTCTTCGAGTATAATACAAAGCATATGTTTTTGTATGTAGAGATTTATGCATCGTCTCTTTCTGGTAAAGGCTGTGCAGCTGCCACCTTATCCGAAAAGGCTTAAGGGGAGTATGTTATAATTAGAGGAAGTACGGCTATTAAATCTCTTTTTGAAGGGTACGCTTGTGATGCAGCCTCCGCTAGTGGTGGGGGGGGGGGGGGCCAAGGGGTAGAGTGATGGAGGCGTAATCGTCAAGCAGCAGTCGGATGGCGGATTGGTTGGCGATGGGGGCGACGTTGCCGGACATGGATGTGGGGCTGTCGTCGAAGACTGGGGAGGTCTTCATTGTGGAGGCTGGGATGGCGTCGGCCGCCCAGTCCCAGTGTCTTTTCGAAGGCAGTCAATAATGGTCTGGGTGGGATTGTGGTGGAGAGAGCTTACGGGTAATCGCCGGTGTAACTGCACTCGCTGCGGAGGGCGGACTCGAACTCGGAGATGAAGTATTGGTGCCAGGCTAGGAACGTTCCCTATCAGTGACAGTTTGCTTCATATGCTCACTGAGTATCGAGGGAGGGAAGCGCACTGTGTAGTGGGTTTCCAGTGTGTGATTGATGTGAGTCGCTACAAAATCACCGCAACGCGTTCTTGCGCCCGGGGCTAACTCCGAGAAGTACGTAAAGGCAATTGTTGCAGGCACATCACGGAGTTGATTTAGTCCTTCTTCTCTGGGGAAGTCAAGGCTCGCCAGTTGCGGTGCTCATGTTCAGCGCTCTTGGCAAGGTTGGTGACTGCGACCTTGTGAGCGAAATCGGCCAGTTGCTGGAGTTGAGAAGCTGCTACAAAGGTGTCGTTAGTTTCTGCAGATGGAGTCTTGGAGAGTGGAGCCCAGGATTGCGAGACTAACAGTCCCACGACGAGAGGTTGAAGAGCGATCATATTTGCGATTTCAATCCAGGGAGAATGGAGGATGGGATATCGCTCACCAAGCTGAACTACTGGGCGAAAATGGTCACTTTATAAGAAGATCGGGCTTCTCTTGATACAGATGGACCCACTCTCTCAGTAGCCAAGCCTAAACAGGATGAAGCTCAATGGCTGGAAGGTTTATTCATTGCAGCAACGTCTCGTTTCTAACAATCGGATAGCGGGCCGGGCAATTGCTAGGAGCGGGAGGACCACTCGCATTTTCAGAGAATGCACATGAGCTAGAGACACGTCAATATGCCTAGACCAGATCCACGGTGTCTATCAGACTCGGCAGGTAACCGATATCAAACTACTTCAGCATACAGCAAGCCAATATAAAGAAATCCAGCCTAGCGCTGCTGGCGAGTTCCATTGCTCATCCTCCCAGTGTGAAGTTCCCTCTTAGAGACTACAAGCTTACTAGGTAGCAGCATTTGCCCTAGATAATACATTCACTGTTTCCGAATCTTTAGGTTTCCAAGCACCCCCCTCCCACTTTTCCAAACATAATCAATGTATTGATTAAGCGTTTGTCAGATGCGTGACCCAACGTTGATTCTTCTACCCTGCTAAATCCGATCACGTAGGTCGCTGTCCGACTGATCAACATCATCCCCATAAATGCTCTTCACCATCCAGTAATATGACCGTCTCTCTCCAATCTCGTTCAACAACCACAACAATCTACCCATCGAAAACCCCAATATCTCACTCCACCTTCCTGACCTGTTTATCCTCCTGACCCCACCCCCCAAACAAGACTTCATCCCGAACCCAGCTCCCAAGCAAGCATGCACTCCCCGGACCCAGCAACAATGACCCTCCCAGAGCGACAGGAATCATCCTCTGCCATCGAAAATCCCATCCCTTCGCCGCCCACGCACTCCGCAGTTCCAGCATTACCACAATCATGACTGTCGAGTACCCGGCTACTTGGTCCCAGAGCAAGAACCCACGCACTCCATCGCCAGGTGATTTGGCTTGTGGGCCAATGGCCAGTGGTGGGATGAATATAGCGGTCGGGTGCAGTTCATTATGGTAAATTGGTTGGAATAAAGTCGGGAAGAGAACGGTGGTGATAGAGACAGATGCGGTAGAGATGTGCATTAGTGTGCTGAAGAGGAGAGCAGGGATGGTGGCTGCTCGGATGGCGTGGATGTGTGCTTCGTTCTTCTTGGAGGTTGCTGGGGTCGTTTGGGTGGTACCTGCAGGGGCGATGAGCTTAAGAAAAGGTCGCAGGGTGTATAGTGATGCTAGCGTCAGCAGGGGATAGATGTTCCACGCGACGATGGCGAGTTGGTGGAAGTTGCTGCTGTTGCTGATTGTGCTGGCCACGGGAAGGGTCATAAGGGCGGCAGGGACAAGATAGCTGAGAACGATGGCGGGAAAGAGGAGGTGGTTCACCAGCGGTGCGAAGGATGAAATGGCGGAGAAATGTTGGAGGATACTGAGATGGGTCTGCTTGGGGGGGCGGACAGTGTGAGAAGTAGTGATATAGTTCAAGGCCCATAGGAAGCCGGTCGAGCCTATGGTGCAGCCTTGGAAAAGTAGCAGCCAGAGGGTCGGTATTTAGTCACAGACCATAGATGTTAGCTTTTGTGAGGATTACCATCATCAACAGACATAAGAGCGGGGTGATGCACATACTTCAGAAGACTCGGCTTCTGCCCCCGGAGACCATTTACGTAGGCGATGACAATGCACGGCAACAGCTGCCCGAGGAAATAGAGACTCACTGCTGAGGCGGCAGGGTGAGAACCATCAATAGCCTCGTACCAGAAAGCAACCAGCACCGAAAGAGTGCAATCAAGTGGGTAGCGAATGCCGGTGAAGTTTCTCCGCAGAGTAGCCTCGGTTCCGGGAAGGATGTAGGGCTTAGAGCCATCCAGCGCCCGTAACAGAAGCGCAGTGGAGCCGTCGAGCGCGGAACGGCCCCAGGTCCCTAGCATGCCCACCAGGCCCACTACATACAGAACAGACTCGGCTTGGGCTCTTTTGAACATTTTGTTTCGAAGTAAAAGACTTCAATGGTAATGAGAATAATATGGGAGGAGGGATTACGGGTTTTATATAATCGACTCTTCTTTGTTGACAGCGGATGGAGATACGAGCTGATGTGAGAGTGAGCTGTGAATCATGACGTCACTTCAACCCCGCCAGCTGATTTCAGCTGCACACGAGCTGCCTTTTGTCTGTCGAGTGAGTTGGCCTATAACAGTAGTGCTAATGATTCTAGATGGGGTCCGATCGCTCCCAAAGTTAAATTAGTCTATTTCCTGAAGCTCTGGCCTAGGTCAAATGCTAAGATTCTGCAAGCAGCACATATCGAGGCTAGCGGGTAGCAACCAAGGGTATTAAATGTCATCTATTCAGCATCATGACTCCTAATACGTAAAAGGAAGACGACGTCCTCTGAGCAATGGTTTTTTGAATTCATGAGTGAAGAGAATGCCCAAGTTGATATTGAGGATATTATAGGAAATTACATATACATAAACTTCATTTCATGATGCACTTTACAGCCCCTACCCCTGCTGCTGTTCTTGCTGCTGCTGCTGCTCCTGCAGCTTCTTCCTCTCCTTCGCCTCCGCATCCGCCTGCTTCCACGACCCGGCATAATGATGGCTCACCAACGCCGGACTCTGATCGGTGGGAAACCCATTCTGCGCCGCCGCAAACGCATTCCCTGGCATAATCAACAAATCCCCGACCAGTTTTGGAGATTTGATACCGTGGAAATCCCGATCATCGACCACCCTTCCTAGCAACCCCGCCAACCCATTCAACAGCGCGATGGTCATGATCTTCGGGCCCGTGACATTCACCACGTCGACGGGCAACATTTCCAGCGTCAACTGGTCCACGCCCACCCCATTCAGGGCGGCGATCTCCTTCAATTTGGCGACGACCGCGTCCACCACCGCTGCCAGATTGCGGGACCCCGGCCGCGCCGCGAACACCCAGTTGCAGAACTGCGACGCCACCTCGGTGCCTTCGCCGCGCCACCCGAAGTCGAACTCCAGCCCCACGATCATGTCGATGTTGGAGGATGGGTACTCTGGGGGCACCCAGGCGTCGACCTCCGTGTCGCAGGTGACGTCGAGATCGCTCCAGATGCCACCTTCCGCCAGAACGATCAGGTAGCGGAGGAGGTCGGCACGGAGGATGGGGATGGGGAGCTTTTCGTACACTTCGACAATGTCCGGGCGGGTGGCGCCGTAGCGGGTGTGGACGAAGGTGAGGGCGGAACCGTCGGTGAGGAGCTCGTGGCGGAAGGTGGGGTTCTTGAGGAGCCAGCTGTTGATCCAGCCGATTTGATCGGCACTCAGCTCGGGGGTCTTGGAGGAGTGCCAGACTTTGTCGGTTATGCCAGCGATGGCGGCGTCGACGGTGTGAGGATTGGAGCTGGGAAAGGTGGTAGAAAGAGTAGTAGGTTCTGTCTGGATGTTGTTGTTGTTGTCGTTGGCACTGCTTTGTGGTGGCGGGTGAGCTTCAGATAACCCTAACGAGGCATTCGATTTGCTGTGACTGAAGGGTTTAGGTATTTCATCCCAATTCTGAGATATAAGAAATATTAACGAAAGAAAAGGGACCGTGAGCAAAATAAAACGCAGATATCGAGAAGAAATCATGCTGACCAGCAACAGGTGAGTGACAGGAGGAGATCAAAAGTGAGTGAACATTTGGCAGAGTAACGTGGGGCGAGGGACGGAGCAACGTGGGTATGATGTGATATTTAAGAGAGAGACATGGAAACAAGTCAGGGTCTAGGCTGGATGCCTACAGGCTTACTTAGCACGTGGGTGCTGCTTTAATTAGCACAGGCGCCAAGCCATGGCAGCTTTAGCCAATATGAGTTTAACCTTACCAGAACTTGTCTCACTGATGAAAGACACTCCCACTCACTTACATGGTACCCTGGCAAGACAAATTTTAAACGCCAATGATACAAGCTTCTAGTCCAGGCCCGCTTTAGCTCCAAGATCAACCCAATTTACGGAAAACCAAACTCCCATCCGCGGCGCTGTATGTAGCGAATAACACCATCGCCCTGGTAGGCGCCCGCATTAAAACCCGTGCCTTTGTTGCTGCGGTTGTTCCGCTAGAGATCAACACTCTTATCCAACACAAGGCTACGGACACGACAAAGATGTGTCTAGGCAAGGATTCACATCCTTATCACGCGATGGTGTTGAGGCTGCCAAGGTACAGGAGCTAGGCCCCGCAGCGCAGCGAGGGGGGGCCGATTTATGCTTCATGCTGTACTGGCCTCGTTTGAAATCGGAGGCTGAATGACTGACGTTCGCTGCTATTTTCGACTTTTGATGTGCTTGTTTTCTGCTTGCCCTACCTCCCCTATCCAAGCATTCTGGTTCAGTCGGATACAATATCGCCAGTTTTCAGGATCGATTCGATATGGATTCTCGTCTTCCTCACGCTTCGTCTCCAAGGCACACACGGTCAGACGACAGTCGACATCTCCATCGAGAGCAATCCCCATTTCATCGGGTGGTATCTAGACCCAACAGGCTGTGAGTGCTCATTCCGTCTTTCCAGGTAGTCAAAGGTTCCCGTACTTAAAATCACTCCCCATCCACAGCGCACGCATTAACCGATCCCAACACCTGGACCACATCCGGCACTTACGCCGCAGGATGTTCAGGGAGTGCCTGTTCCTTTGCAACGCTGTGCACTGCCAACACTCTCTTCTACAATAACAATGAGAGTCTCGTCTGGTAAGATCCACCCTCAAAGCAACCCATTAGTCCCGCTCTATGCCTGCTTCTGATGCTTCTCGTGGTGACCAGCACCTCTGCGCGGTGTTATACAATGACTATCTACCAAACCTCCCCTTACGGCGGTCCCAGCGCGAGTAACCTGTTCTGTGCCCAAGCCTGGAACGCCAACACCGTCTACCGCGAGCTGCCCGCCGCGAGCACGACACCAAGTAGGCAACCCGGTTGGCTCTTTCTTTGCACTAGCCTGGCTGATAATGATAACATCTATCAGCTTCCAAAAGCAGTCTCACCACCGCGGCCATTACGTCCTCTCCGACCGTGACTTCGATAAAAGAAACATCTGCCGCCACGATCTCATCCACGACCCCAACAGCCAGGGAGTCCGTTACAACCTCCTCGAGTGGCAGTTCCTCCAAAGCGTGGATCGCCGGCCCCGTTGTTGGGGCAGTAGTGGGGATCGCTATCATCGTCGGCGGAGCGATCTTCTTCCTCTCCCGCAAGCAGAGACGGACGTTCCACCCCCAGCCTCAATATGATCTTGGCTCAGGGTATCCTTACGGGGGTAACGGGAGTTTTGTCCAGCAGCAGCAGCAGCAGCCGCAGGAGAGACATGAATTGTATCAGGAGCATTTTGCGCCCAAGGGGCCTGCGACTGTGTATGAGTTGCATTAGATCGTCTTTGTGTCTGAGTGAGGTAGGTGGCTTTGACTTGAAATCAATAACTAGTATCACCTGCAACATATTGATCTAGAAGACTCTCACTTCAATGTCTTTCACAACAAGCTCCTTCCGATCTAAAGATGGAAAGCTCAAGGGAAGCGTGCAAATTGTGGATATAGAGTATATGGGAGGAACTGTTTCCACCCCGCAGCTGAGGTGGTGAGGTGTCCAGCTAATCGAAGGCGTGGGAATCTGTTATACGCCTCCAGCGTATAGATAAAGCCAGTACCGAGCTGAAAAAAGACAAAAGTCTTCCCAATTGGAAATACTAGAGGAATTATACAAATGAGGTAGTCCATGGAAAAGCAGGACATAAAAAGCTACCTCTCAGTACATTCTCAGCCCATAGAGCCTGGAAAGAAGATGCATACTGAGTACTATCTGTGCAGCCTTTTAAAATGTGGAATTTTCACCAGCCGGACGACTACTAGAAAGGTCTTCTTATCAACGTGTTATTGCCAGCCGCCATCATCACCTCCACCAGGTTTCTTCATGCACGTTGCAGCGGCCCAAAAACCCTGAAGTCTAGGTATTGAAGAAGAAGAATAATGATGTATGCGGAGGCCTATGACGACAGATAATCACATCTGCCTGAGGACTATAAAGTGGCCATCACGAATGAGTGACTGATGTGCTCCGGTTAAGTGTAGGCAAGAGATTCGTTATGAAAGAGATGACATGTTACTTAGATAGCTTCAAGATCGATGGTAATTGCGGCAAAGTGGCAGTTGGGTAATTGATTATGTCAACTAACTACTTTGTTAGTCAAGGATAGCTTGATGGTTTGCTGTCCCAGCGGTTCAATATCCGATTACGATGCCTTATGACCTACGTGATGATGTAAGCCCGGCTGGCCAACATAGCAATAAAGAAGTCCCCAAACCCGCCCCACCGCATGGAGTAAAAGAATATCATTTCCAGCTCTTATCGCACTTCACAGACTCGACGAATTTCTCAGGCCTCGTGAGATGTCTTCCCGAGCCTTATGTCGTCGAGTGGCGCTTCCAGCGCTCGCGCGGCGCTTCCCAGTGTCCGTGTCGCAAAGGCCGCTCACCACACAGCAGAAGGAGATTGTCAAGTCCACAATTCCGGCACTAGAACAGCATGGCGTCACGATCACCACCCTCTTCTACAAGCGTCTGCTCGAGGCGCATCCCGAACTGAAAAACATTTTCAACACTGCGCACCAAGCAACTGGGGAACAGCCTGCAGCCCTGGCGCATGCTGTGTGGGCGTACGCATCCAACATCGACCAGCCCGAGGCCCTAAGTACGGCCGTGTCTCGCATTGGACACAAACATGCCAGTCTGGGCGTTCTGCCCGATCATTATCCGATAGTCGGTCAGCATCTTCTCGTCGCAATCAAGGATGTCCTGGGACCGGCCGTCAACGAGCAGGTCCTTGCCGCGTGGGCCGCGGCCTACCAGGAGCTGGCCGACATATTTATCAATTTCGAAGATCACCTCTACAAACAGCATGTCCAGACACCTGGCGGCTGGGTAGGATGGCGGAAATTCTTCGTCTCTCATAAAATCCCGGAGAGCGAGGAGATCGTTTCCTTCTACCTTCGCCCCGTCGACCAGGGCGCGCTGCCCGAATACCACCCCGGCCAGTTTGTGAGCGTACGATGCTATGTGCCCGAGCTGGGCTCCTATCAACCGCGGCAGTATAGCCTGTCCGACATTCCGAACGGCCAACACTTCCGGATCTCCGTCAAGCGGGAGATGGCGAATGCTTCGCGGCCAGCCGGTCGGATCTCGAACGTTCTGCACGAGTCACTGCCGATTGGCGCGGAGCTGGACGTGAGCATGCCGTCCGGTGACTTCGTGCTCGATATCAACGCCACCACTCCCGCGGTGCTGATCAGCGGTGGCGTGGGCCTGACGCCCATGATGTCGATGTTGAAAAGCATTGTCAGCCAACAAGGTCCGTCTCGGCGTGTGGTGTTCATCCATGCGGCACGGAATGGGCGCGTCCATGCCATGAAAGCCGATTTAAACCAGATCGTTGCGGAGAATCCGATGGTTAGCCGCATAGTCTTCTATGAAAATGCCGCCGAAGGCGATACCCAAGGTGTGGACTATGACCATACTGGGCGCGTGGATTTAGCTCGGATCAGAGACGAGGCTGTTCTGCCCGATGCCGACTACTACATCTGTGGGCCGCAACCTTTCATGAAGGCGCAGAGCAAGAGCTTGGAGGCTTTGGGTGTGGCGCGGGACCGCATTCACATGGAGGTCTTCGGCTCTCCGCGTGATTGAACGACACAACAGAAGCCTGTTGCCATAGGGAGTTAGGTGGCTCATGTACTTGGGCTCTCTACTTAAGATGACAAGGGAGAGCAGACAGGAAAATGTGTCAATCATATTTCTTAAATAACAGACAGGCAGTTACAGAAGAAGCGGGGCAATGTGTAGAAGCAGATGCGCCGCCGGTAGTATGAAATTCTGGGAATTATCTCAAAGATGCACATGGGTTGACACATATGCTCATATTGTTACGCAGCAAGCCATGTGAAGCTGATTGCAGGGTGGTTATTTCGCTCGTTAGGTTGGTTTCCGTTTGGCATCATGTTTTGCCTTGGGCAAGGCAACCTAGCTAGGCGACATTGATTTGAGCGAAGCAGAACGTGATAAAAATCTCTTGCAGGAACGCACACCTTTTGAGCCGCGACGATATAGCCTGGCAATGATGAAAGTATGCTTAGGGGTAGGATGTGCGTAAAATAGTCGGCAAGTCTATGACGTCATTCAATACTGCAGCCCCCAGATGGCTTGTTTCATATACTGGTCATTAATCGTCTTCAGAGTCAAGTTAGTCTGCGAATCATTCGATACTATCTCCTGCGGCTGAGGATGATGTATCACGGACCTGTCATGGAGCTCGAACTTGGTCGAAGATAATCGGAGCAAGAGGCAAATTGCGTACTCCTTGGGAAAGTCCGGTTGCTAGAAGTTATCCGAGCCTGGCACATTCTGCTCGAAAGGTGGCGCCCAAGAAACCCCTGCTCCAAGCAGGGGGCAAGATATACTCGGCGACATGATCGTACGTGTATCATTTCCGAAGCCCTGTACATCGTTACACACATGGAGCTCACCTGACTATTGGTCTAATAGTTTCGGAAGAGTAAGGCCGAGTATCAAACCTACCATGTGAGATAGACTACAACGCGGTCAGGCAAGTGGGCTGTAAGTTGGGTGTGTTCTACCCATTCTCTTTACGAGTCGGCAAGACACAGAGGCTCAGGCGTCTGAAGCGTTTCTGTGTCAGGGTGAGGTTTCTTTCTTTGGGTTGGTTGAGACTAGATGAATCCAACAGAGCTGTCTGATTGAATCAGCGCCAGATGGCTTCCAGACCCTCTTTATCCCTCTCCCGTTGTAGCTCCTCGCTGTATCCTTCTACTTCTTTTACCTCATCGCATATGATCCGCTATACCGTTGATCCGACCGAGGAAGGAAACAGTCCTATTGCAAGTATCCGTTCTGTCTTTATTGGACCAGTCGCCTGGCGGAATAGCTCGCCTGACCATCATTGCCTCGGCTTTCGCTTCCAGTGCATGGGCGCTTCATTGGTTTTCGGGTAATGCGGAATATCTGCAAAATGGTACAGAGGTTCTTGTTTGAACTACATGATAAAGTGTATCTCTCTACATTAATGTTTGAAGAACTGACCAGATGTGGAAAATTCACAGTGTCCAAAAGATAATTCTAGGGCTTTATTGAAACAGGCAGCTCCCGGCCGCTGTTTTGTTTTTCAGAATGAGACGGATATAAGATGTGCAGTTTGATGTAGATGGTTGGTATGAATAAATACTCATAGGCTACTGGTAGTAGAATAATTCCAAAATAGAAAGCGGTGATTCTGGCTATGAAAATGGGGCAGAAAATACTTTTTGAAAACCTCGCCGTGTTTGGCGAAAATCTATCCGAGGTGAAGATAAAACAAGGCCATCCCAACCCACAGTGACTATATACTCTGTCCTCACTGATTTCTGTTATTCGGAGGCGCTACTTGACTATCCGCAACAGGATAGAAAGAATTTGTCACTGCAGGGGTTTGCTGACAGGTTTTTTTCAGGGGAAGTCAATAGCAAGGATAATTGGGAGGCTGAAGCCCAAGCTCCTTCCAACCAACAGTCACTGCCTGAGGCAGCAAACAGTGGATCTTCTAGTCAAATTCCAGTGGCTTGGCAGGACGGAGTGCTTGATTAGATTTCAAATTAGATTTCAAATTAGATTTCAAAAGCCGTCTGTTCAACCACCAACACACCCACCACCCAAACGTAAAATGGCTATCCCATCCCTCCCAGCCGAACTCATCCGCCACGTCATATTTCAATCCACCCCGCCCAAACAATGGGGCAAATACTGGCCCTCCACGCGGGCCGTGGACGAGGTCAAGGACTTTCTGGCGCTGAGGCTAGTGTGCAGTATGTTATCCCCGCTCGGTGTAAACCAGCGACCTGAATTCTCATGACGGCAGAGGAATTCAACAACATCGTTCTGGATTATTTCCTGGACCCGCGGGTTTTGACCCAGAGCTTTGACTCGGCGTGTCTGCAGCGGAGTGACCCGCCCACGCCCCCGGCGATCCGCTTCTGCCGGAGACTGTTGAGCCGGCATCTGGAGCGGAGTCGGGCGGGGCGTCAGGTGAATGAGGTGTCGAGGAAGTTTGCGCAGCGTGTCAATGGGGTTGTGGATGCGGCGGTTGCTGCATTACGGGAGGGGAATAGGGATGGGGATGAGGTTCAGAGGCTGCGCAAGACGTACACGGAGGGCATGGCGGCCGCGGTGGTCGCGTTCGGGGGTCTTACGAAGGCGATGTTTCAGGGGATAGCTGGGACGAAGCCGGAGAGGGAGGGTGTGGAGAAAGACCAGGATGGTGATGATGATGATGATGATGATGATGGGCTGGAGGAGGATGAGGGAGAAGATGATGATGATACGGAGTGGGCGTGGAGCGATCCATTGACCATGGCGCTGACGGCAGCGGGGATCCTGTGTCGAGTCGACGACATGAAGACTCTCATTGCCAAGGGTGCGAGGCCTTGCTTTGAAGAAGATGGAGGATGGATTGGGTTGACCCTTCACGGCGCTGCGATCGGCGGCAACCTCGATGCCATGAGCCTTCTTTGCGAGCACATTCGGCGCGAGAGTGTAGGCGACGAGGACGAAACCATGGACGACTGCTTGCACACGGGGAACACGGCGTTGCATTTCGCCGCACAGTACGGTCACTGCGAAGCCGTGCAGTGGTGCTTGAAGGAGGGATTCAAGCCGGATGACAGGAACAAGAACGATCAGACGCCGCTCTTCCTTGCTGCGAGTAGCGGGCATGCCGATGTTGTTGAAAAATTCCTCGACCTGGACTTTGAGCGAGAGGGGAAGTGGAGGCTGTCAGAGAAAGATCAAGAAAGGTCTGCTGCTGCTGCAGCGGATGATGATGATGATGACGACGACGATTGGTTCACGATGCAGCGCGCTATAGTTGACGTCGAAGCGGATGATTACCGCGGACGAACCCCAATGCTGATGGCCGTACAGCGAGGGTACTTGGACGTTGTTGAGAAGCTGATGCGGAGAGGGGATTTGCTGATCAACCGACGGAACCCTGAGGAGTACAGGATGACCTACCTGGCGACAGCAGCCTCGAGGGGCCACGAAGCGATCGTCCTCCGCCTCCTTTCGTACCCGGATATCAAGACAGGCGTCATAGACAGCAGTGGCCATGGGATTCTAAAACATGCAGCTGTCGGCGGCAACGAGAATATCGTACGGAAGGTCTTGTCATGGCCCAATGTTGACGTCAACCGGCGCGGCGAGGACGACTCGACCCCGATCATGTGGGCTGCGATACACGGCCACGAGTCCATCGTCCGGCTGCTAATTGATAATGGCGCAGCCGTGGACCTGGTGACACACCAGCTACATCTCCGGCTCATGAGGTACTTCGGCGTTTCAAGCGACCCGGATAATGGCGCAGTCGACAACCGACTGCTGGGAGCAATGACTGGGCAGGTCGCAGTGCTGGTCGGCGCGTCGGCGCTCGACGCCGCGGCACACAACGGCCACGAAGGCACATTTCGATTGTTGATGTCTCAGCCGGGCGTCGAGCTTGATCGGCCGGACTTGGATGGCCGGACACCGTTCGCCAATGCGGCTCTTACAGGGAATGCGAGCATTGTCAGGATACTGTTAGAGCAGGGTGATGTGCTCAATCCTGAAGCACCTGATAGATACGGCCATACGCCCTTGATGCTTGCGGCGCGGGCTGGCGATGAGGATGTCGTCAGGGCTCTTCTACGGGACCCTCGCGTGGATAGCAACCGGAAAGATAAAAAGGGGCATTCTGCTCTGGCCCTGGCGGCGATACAGGGCTCTGAGGATCATGAGAGTGTGGTGAGGCTACTGTTAAAAGCGGTTCGATCCCGACAGGAGGTTGAAGAAGCCCAGGCAGCGACCGAGAAAGCAAGCATGCGTGCGCTTCTGAGTTCATACCTGCAGATAAATCCTGAGAAGGTCAACGAACGACACAGTTTAGATTAAGAATCAACCTTTCTCTTCTTTCCTCATCAAGCGAGCAATCGGACTATTCGCCTCGACAGACTATCCCTCCTTATGCCCAACACAGAGGAAACCGCGCATCTACACAGGTAGCCGAGCTCACATCTTCACTACTGAGGAAGATACAGGCCTCTCGGGGAGAAGTGGGGCGTATCATGACACTCCTCCTTGGTGGTTAAGCGGAGACACTATCCATCATGGTATGCTCACGCATTTCTCAATCATGAATTTCTTTGCGATAATGGCACGGTGTCAAGCTCGCCTAATTCCTGTGCTGGATATCCTGCCATTGTTCATTCTTTTTGACAGTCCGTAACATTGTGAATACCGGGACCGTAAAACTGGTGGATTTTGGCTAAACTGGGAGGAATGAGGAAAGATCTACACACGGCGGCCGAGGCGGTGAGGTGCCCACTAAATCAGAGGCAGGGAGTCCAACAACACTGATCAAGTATAGACACCTTCGGTAAGCACACATGGCATCATATCGTGGAGTTCGTGGAGTTTGGCAAAGGCGGGGTGAAGTGGGTATCGGATGGAATTGCAGTGTACGCCATGTGGCACTAGAGAAAGGGAAATAGACTATCTACTACTGGAATAGGAACAAATCGGCAAGCCCTTTACCCTTCCCCTTGCAACCTTATATCGGCAAATGTCCTGTGCTGGATGTGTGCGTTCGCTTAAACGGATTTATCAAAGCAGCTAAGAACGAGCCGAGACGCACATCGGGTCTATCAATAAACTCCTCAACGGCAGGAATTCCGCCGAATGAGTCGAACAACTGCCGATCATGGTTGTTTTGGGTGGATGTCACCTTTCCTGCTAATCACGTCTCCCGGGAACGTTTTCCCTTTACCCCTCTTAAACGGAGCAGTTCCGCATGCCCCGAAACCAGGAGCCAGCTCTCAGCTTCGGAAGGACCTGGCGCACGCCTGCAGATAATGACCTTTGTGCCCGTGGCTTTGCCGGAATGCGGTTGATGAGCAAGTGCAATTCTTTGACAACTCAATAGTGGTTGTTACCATTCGCAGCCGCAGCCCAGATATGTTTGAATCTGATCAGAGCAGTGTGGGCTTTGCTGGAGACTGGGCATTTTGAGATCACTTTTAATTTCTTATTAGCGGAGACTTTGTGTCATAGTGTAGGCTTGATGGGATTCCGTTATTCACATCTGATTTTTCGGCTGCAGGAGTGACAAATCTTGTATACCTGCGATGACTTGCAGCAACCATTGTAATCGCGCAGCTCAACAAGACAGTAAGGCACGCAGCTTGTGGAGCAAGGAGACCGTACATATTACGCGATCTATCAACTATACCCAACAAACATACTCCACTATAATTCGGCTCCAGCACAGTGGAGAATCATGTCAGAGCAGTACGGCATACTTAACCAATCAACATACGTGGCCACGACCCTTCGTGCCAGACAACGGGGCTTACTTGAGAGAATCGGCAGAAGGCGAGCTATTTGCCGTCGAGGGCTAGACTGTTCGGAGCCGGCCCGGCCTCTATCCAAACTTTTCCCCCATATCTAGGGAGGGTCATCGTGTGCTTGTTGCTCGTTGCACCGATTAATCATCCTTGGAGTTGTGCTACATAGCCCAGGCTTGCTAGTACCTACTGTCTTCATGAAAACGGCAGTCATTTCCGACAAACCAATCGCTTCTCAAGCATTCTTTCTCCGACTTCTTCTCGGCCGTGCAGGTCGGCCCAGTCACTGCGACAGTGTAAGCAGGCTGTCGAAGCCATCCAACGGATCGGACTCACCTTAGAACCTCATATCATTGGCTGACTAGCAATTTAGCCGTCAAGAAACAGCACCAAGGTTCAGCCATGACTAAGTCAAGTTACGGAAGTCTATGCCGGACCATTGGGAGCTACCCGAAAGCCTGGGTTTGTGACAGCCAGAATCTGTTAACCGATTTCAAACCACTATGCGCTTCACCGAAGCCCATGGTTTTGTCAAATGTTTGAGGTCTGCCATGTCTGTGGCATGATAGGCTAGCGATGACTTTCTATGGTGTTTGATTAGTAGTCTGATGGACCAGCGATTGATCTTGCATTCGGAAGCCCCATCTCACTGTCTAGCAAACCGATCTGGAGCAACTTGATCTTCTGTCATTCGATCATCGGGCGAAATGGGATATCCTCCTATCACTCTCTCGTGATGCAATCCCAGGAGCACGCTGTATTGTGCTTGGTGGGAGGCGACGTGCATGGGGGGCTCATGATCACTGCAACACTACTGCGGCCGAGCCGATCCCAGCACCACATAACATATCCACCTCTTAAAGAGCCTTTAGACTGGATGATATGAAGACAGCATCACAAGTGACCGTTTCTAGCAATAAATCGCATGCACCCGCTGTCCCCCGTCATCCAGACTGACAGTACAATTGTCCTTTCTCTAAAACACGTACCGTTCAGGGCGGCGCTGATCCACGGGTTGATAAGAGACACCCCGGTATCGGCCGCTTGCGTCGGCTGCAGCAATCGGAGAAAATTCTAGATTTTCCCATCATTGTGACGTTTCCGCCACAGGCACCCGACCCCAGAAATTCAACGCCAAGAGATTCTTCGGCTCCGAACGTGAGGCGTCAAAAGTAGGAGTATGTGCTTTACTCGGCTATTGTGCGTTTAGTAATCACCTTGTTGCAAGTATATATACCTTATAGTAGCGTTCTACGAAGGCCTGTTATGGAATTTAGAAGTATTTGTGGGTACAACCTTTCCCCCATCTATGGCGTTTTGCACTCTACAGGTAAGCTATCTTTGCAAGGGGCTCTTGCTGACCGGAGCGGTTGCTAATGGTACACCACCCCTGGTAGTTCTTGTGACCTACATCGAACGAGCCAACGACTATAATTATTTCAATTCTCGTCTTGTACGATGGTCCGCCCTCACGACACACTTGGACCAATAGAGCACGCCGTGCGCGACTCGATGCTTACGGCTCTTACGCAGCTGGCTGCATCCAGCCTGGGCTATGGGCGCACCTTTACCGCATTAGCTAACGGTGATACATCGGTTGTTGTTGCGGAAGGGACGACATCGTGCTCCACATCTGAGGAAGGGGAACTCAACACCGCAAGTCTCATTGGTGTTCTGGTCTCCAGCTTAGAGAGAGGACGAGGTGGGGACACAAAAGCACCTAGTCGGACCAGACCGCACGTCATCTTAGACATAGGGGAGCACGAAGTGAGCTTTGAGAGTCATCCACTTGTCCAACGATCGCAGGCTCGCTTCTACGCAGATGTCCCTATATGTGACCTCTCCGGGATTCAAATCGGTACCTTCGGCGTGGTCAGCAGGAGCCCTCGCTCCTCGTTCCCAGACAATGACCTCGCAGTCTTGGACCAGACTTCTAGGATTATTGCGGAGCATCTGCATACCATTTCGGCGCGCAAGGAGAGCTTACGAATGAAGAAGCAGCTCCACGGGCTAACATCTTTAGCCACCGAGCGGAGTGGGTTCCCTGGCGCTGCATCAGTTTACGCTAAGGCGTGCACACTACTCCAGGCCAGCATGAACGTTGACGGAGTGATTCTGATGGATGCACCTCGCCTTCATTCGCAAAGCGATTTTACAAGGTGCCTATGACACGCACTGGAACCGGAGCGTACGAACTAACCTGTTCTTAGGTCGTCTTGCACTAGCTTCTGCCAAATGGGAGGGCAATGCGACTGCGCGGATTCCAGACGCCGCTCATCATCGAAACTCCGCGGTCTCTTGGGCTCTGCGATCTCCGAGGAGTACTCCACAAAGGCTTTGGAAGGGGAACCCCCTACGCTAGACGAAAACCTGATCCTGAACTTGCTCCAGATGTTTCCCCATGGCCAAATATTCAATGCAGGCCAGCCTATGGATACACGCAATACAGTCCATCAGACCGTAGCTAGAGAACTCTTCCGAGCGTTCCCTGATGCAGCGTCGCTCATGTTTGTCCCACTTCAGGATGATGGTATGTCTGACTGGCTCGCTGCGACGATCGTCTGGGATTGTGACCGTCCACTGGGTGATGACGACCTCGGTTACCTGAAAGTACTCGGGGATATAATCACCTGCTGGGTCGCTCGGATTGAGGGAAGCTCCCTCAAGAAATGCAAATCGGATTTCTTATCATCAATAAGCCATGAGATGCGGTCGCCGCTTCACGGAATGCTGGGCAACTGTGAGTTGTTACAGTCTACTGATCTCAGCCCCACTCAGAGGGATATGGTTACAATGGTCGAGACCTGCGCAAAGACGCTGCTCGATACAATACACTGCCTGTAAGACCTACTCTTCGGGATCAATAGGGATGGGTAGCTAACGACCTTACATGAAACAGGCTCGACTTTAACAAGATTAGCACTCTCTCGCAGACGCAAAAGCGGTGCAGTAATATGGCCGCGGATCTCTGGGATGTGGCGACGGAATTCGATCTCAGTTCCCTTGTGGAAGATGTGACAAACGTCGTGCTTGCCGGGCACCGACACCTCAACGAGGCATTTAAGAACTCTGGATGCACCTGGCCGGTACAGGATGGCGTGGGTTCAGTGGAAGTGGGCCCGGGGAGGAAGCCGGATGATTTTGCTGTCGTGATTCGGGCTGAGAACCAGATTGATTGGAGGATACACTCTATCTCTGGCGCTTGGAGTCGGATCATCAAGAACATCGTCGGCAACGCGTTGAAATTTACTAACTCTGGGGTGATTGAGATAGCTCTCGACCGGAAACAACAGAAACGCCACGGGCGGACGACCGACTTTGCACACCTGACAATAACGGACTCTGGCTGCGGAATTGCTCAAGATTATCTTGAGAACCAACTCTTCACTCCCTTTTCCCAAGGGTCTGTCCTCACTGAAGGGGTTGGACTCGGTATGAGTATCACAAACCGGCTTGTGAAACATCTCGGGGGCTACACCAAGGTGGAGAGCCACCTGGGAGTTGGGACACGGGTTGACGTCCACATTCCGGTCGACTTCGTGCAGGAGAAGTCTGTAACCACGCGGCCTCCGGATACGAGAATCCGTCCGGAGAAACCACTACGCGTAGTCATGGTTGGGATGAACCCTGATTTGAAGGGGGGCGAGATGGGCCAAGGCCTAAGCACTGACGCAAAACGCAGACTCGCCCTCGCAACCTCTATTAGCAGCCACCTTTCTCGCCATGCGGACCACCAACTCTCCTTTGCTGAGCCCTCAAACTGTGGTGGTGGTGATGGTGGTGACATCGCAGTAATAGAGGAACCGACATGGAAAGCAACACCAGGAATTGACTTGCGGAAGTCCCGATTCCGTTCGGTCATTGTCATTGGGGGATTTGAACTCGCTTCTCCGCGGCACCTCGTTGTCGACGGTGTCGACGTATTCCACATTCCACAACCGTACGCCACCCTATCATGATTTCTTCCAGACACGTACTAAAGGAATCTAGCCTCGGCCCCAAGAGATTTCTCCACACCTTGCGAGAAATCACGGATTTACAGAGCTCTACGACTGCTGGAGATAATCGTCTGGCCGCGCACCCTATAGCCGTTCTGCCGGCGCGGCCACGGTCGACAGTCGAGGACTCTGATAAAGCTGAGAGCTCCGACTCTCCACCAGCGGTCAAGGCACGCGCACCGAACGATGCGCGGTTCGTTCCCCGAGCCCCGGCAGAGGCGGCTATATGCGTACTGGCTGTGGATGATAATGAGATCAACCTCAAGGTATGCATTCTATATCCAGCGGAAGGTTACCACACGAAATCAAGTTATTGATCCGCGCAGGTTCTTTCTATGTTTCTGAAAAAGATCGGATGTACCTTCGAGACTGCATCTGATGGCCTTGTTGCATTAGATAAATACAAGCAGGCAACCAGAAAGTTCGACTACGTACTGATGGGTATGCTCCCCGCGCGCTATTGCAAGCAACAACAGCCCTAACCTGCTCAGACTTGTGCATGCCGAGGATGGACGGAATCGCGGCAGCGAGCGAAATCCGACGGTACGAGGAGGAGCATGGCCTCCCCCGCACCGCCATTTTGGCGTTGACCGGCGTAGCCTCCTCCGAATTGCAGGATCAGGCTTTCGCGGCAGGTATGGACGACTACCTGCTCAAACCCCTTACCCTTAACGACTTGAAGCGGATTATGAAGGCATGAGGCCTCCGGGCTTTTTTTTCTTTTTTTTCTCTTTTCTTTTGCGGTTCTCATGGTTTTGCTTGTTTAACGACTACATCGACTACATCCTTGCAAAGGCTAGTATAAAGAGCTTCTCTTAAAACTTGTTGTTTAACCGAGCGTCCACTGCAAATTAGCTTAGGCCTTGAAATGATTGACAGTGTAAATAAAGGTCCCTGTTGTGACTTCGTACTATTGTACGCATTTCCCTCCGTATTGGTAGAATATGCCTACTATAATGTGCCCCAGACTTAATTACCAGCCTACAGCCAGGTCCAAGGTCATTCCTGAAGAAAATCTACATTGAGATTCATTACTAGCAATAACGGCTCAAAATTGAATTGCAACATGTGGCAAAGTAGCCGGAGTGTCCCACGTTCCCCGTTCTCCTTCGGTTGGTTGTTGGGGAATGAGTCCTCTGCTCAACCACTAACGCCGATCAGCAGCTGTAGCTTAAATTCTCACAGCCGCAGATTTCATTTAAACCGATCGAAAAATGAGAAATTGTAGGAGCTCTCCGCGGCTTGTAACCACGAAGCTCGAACAAGACTGAAAAGGAAATCCAGTGATGAGTTAATAAAGGGGCAGTACGATAACCCAGCTTACCGGAAAACGACCGCGACCAGTGCTCTGTCCGACGCGCAAAACGAAAAAGAAAAAAAAAAGGGGGGTCTACATACATCTCAATAGTACGGGATAATCTGTCCAGACAGGTGTGCAAAGTGATTCATGACATCGTCGAGGGGGAAGGTGATTTATCGTCTATTCGAAACCAGCACCTATGTACATAAAACGTGTTGCGATACAAACCACATCCACCACAGATCGATGAACATGCTCTCAACAGCCTGAATCCCAGCCACACCACACCACACCACACCACACCATTGCAGAAGCCCTCTTCACTCACAGAAGAGCAGAGCTGTTCAGTAATACTCGGGCAGATCCCCAAAGCTAGGGATCGTATCGCCACACTTGAACTTCGGGCTGTACGCTTTCGCAGGCATGTACCCGTTCTTCCACGCGGTGCGGTAACTCCACTGCGCCGCCGACTCGGTCGCCCACGTCCAGTAGAACCAGCCCATGGCGGTCTCGAAGGCGGACATCTGCGCTTCCGCGTACGTCTGCAGAAAGGTCTTGTACCCATCGGAATATCCCACGGGGGAGGTGTTGGCCAGGGTGCAGGAGCAGGTGCCGTCCGAGGCGGTGGGGCAGTACATCGTGTCGCCGGTGGAGGCGAGGGTGCCCTCCCACCGGTTACCGTTGCCGACGTTGTTGACGTACTGCGCGCAGTCGGTGTCGGCCTGGGACCATTCGCCGCAGATGGTCGGGCCCCATCTGTTTTCCATGGCAACATTAGCTTTTATCCCCATATCTCCAGGAGGGGTAAAGGGTGAGAGGCACGTACCCGGAACTCGTAACATTAATCGCCTGGATCATACTATACCAGCTCTCGCAGATCAACTCAACGCGCCGTGTGTGGTTCAGCACGATCTCCCCCGTATTAAAGACGGTGTACTGATGCGTATCGAGCATCATATTGTCCGGCCGTGTCTTGAGCATGCTGTCCCACTTGGCCAGATTCAAGAACCCGTCGTGCACCGTCACCCACGCCTTGATCCCGTTCTTCTGGACGAGCTCCGTCGCCTGCGTCGTCCAGTTCAGCACATCCGCCACGGGCAGCGACAGCATGAGCGGTTCGTTGGCCAGCCCGTAGATGGTGACGACGTTCTTGTACCGGTCCTGGGCGAAGAACTGCGACAGCTGGTCGTGCATGTCGAGCGACCGCTGGCGGTTCAGGGCGCCATCCGTCCCGTTCAACCACCCGATCTTGCCCTGGTGGCCGCTGTGGTTCCACCCGTTCTGACTTCCCGGAATCCCGTGCGGGTCGAGGTTCACGCGCAGCCCGTACTTGCGACAGTACTCGATCGCGCGCAGCAGGTACCGCCAGGCGATCTTGGGGACGTAGGGGTCGCCGTCGTAGGTGCGCACCGCCCAGTAGGAGAATTGCATGCGGACGTGGTCGAGCCCCGCGTCGCGGATGTCGATGAAGTCTTGCTCGGTGATGAAGGTGGCGTAGTGTTTTTCGATGGTGGTGTTGGCGTCGCTACCCAGGCGCTCGCAGAGGGTCCACTCGTCGATGATGCCTTCGCTCGAGGAGTACGATTGGAAGAGCGAGGGAACGATGAAGGGCTCGATGGAGAGCCAGCCTCCGAGATTGACTCCGCGGATGGGCTGCGAGCCGTAGGGGAATGCCTCGTTCAAGGGTGGGACGTTCTTGTTCGCTTGGGCGGAATCATCCCAGGTCGAATTCAGTCCCATGATCGATAATCCTCCCACGGTCGCATTGGTGAAAGTGACGTTGAAGCCCGCTGTATCGTACCAGGTGAACGGATCAAGGTATGTTCCTCGAGCGTAGGCCTAGCATACAAGTCAGCTATCACAGCCTTGATCCTCCGTCCACGCAAACCTACCGGTATGCTATCACGACTGATCCCATCCAGGTTAGAATTCGCGGGCTTGTCGTCATCCGAGCTTGCTGAACTCCCACCATTCTCCGCCCTCCGCGCCATGATGATCCCCACGGGGATAGCAATCGCCGCCAACACCACTAGTACCACGAAGAAGATGAACGTGCCTCTCCACTTCTTCCAGAAAGGCAAGTTCGCCACGCTACCCCGACCCGTGGACCTGGACCCACGACTCCTCTCATCCCAGTCCCCTTCCTTCCTGAGCATACCGTCCGTCGCCTCCGCAGCCTCCCCGTCTGCTCCATTCCCACCAAAGCCACCACCGCGGTGCCGCACCTCCGCCATCCCCTGCTCCAACTGTGCTCCGGACGCAACCCTGCTCTGCGCCCCGCCCCTAGGCGTATTCAACGCGATGGGCGCCAGCATAATCGGCTGCTCAGCGATAACAGGACGCTTCCGCTGCCTCTGCTCGTGCCCTTGCTCCGAGGCTTCGTCTCGCCCGTCGCGCGACCCTTCACCCAGATGACTCAAACAATCCTCATCCCCGACTGTGGAACCCAATAGCTTCGCCAAAGCATCCCCACTGAGCAACTCCTGCGCCGCGCTGTCCCGGTTCGAGTTCCCATGTCTCCCAAACGCAGCGGCCAGCCGCTCCCGCCGTCGCTGGCGCCGAGTCTCCCGGTCCGGGCGCTGGCCGCCCGGCGGGGAGGAGTTGCGTTTCCAGAACGCCAGCGACGAGGACGGGGCTCGTTCCCTTGGCTGGGACGGAATGCGCTGAGCACCCACATCCCCACCGATCGCATCATCATGCTCATCGTCACCATGATGGGCCATGGCCGCCGCGCGCTCGGACTCCATGAAGGTCATCATATCCGACAGGCCGCGGGAGCCGGCCTCTGCCTCGAATTGGTCTGCAGCGGGGACGTGCGGACGCAGCGGAATCCAGTTAGGGTTTGTCCCTTGGGGGAATTGGTGCGGTTCATATGCGTAGGTTGATCCCGACCGGTGGTGGTCTGCATTGTCTGGGTGGTCGTAATCGTGATGGTCATGGTCGTGGGAATAGAAATGGTTGTCAAATTCATGGGGACTGTAATCGTAACGTTGTGGGGAGTGGGGCGGTGCCTCCGAGTGGACATCGGAGGGAAGGCTGGGACTCAGGCTGGAGACGTAGCTGTCTTCTCCCCGGTAGCCCAGGCGCGGGGGCGGGGAGAGGGTGTAGTAGCTCGGGGTGGTGGAGTCGGGAGCCTCCGGCAGCTCGCGGCTGGGGCTGCTGGAGCGGCGGGACAGGCGATCCCGGCTGCCCGAGTGGAGAGACATCCGCACTGAGCACGGACGTTCTTGTTCTTCGGGTCTGCTCGGGGAATTAAGGCCTTGTTGAAAAAGCCAAGGGTATGCTGGAGGTGACTGTCGGGTGTGGCGGCGGATGTGGATGGAATGTGGGCTGACTGGTGGGAATGTCCCGGCAATTTGGGGGGATGAGTGGAGTGATAGGCCCGGATGTTCCGGATTGATTGTAGGGGGATTAGATTGAAAGTGGAATGGGGATTTGTGGAAGAAGGAGGGAGTGCCCTGTCAGCCCCAACGTATACGATATTGTGAATAGTTGCGAGGTACCACGGGTCACAGCTGACAGTTGTGGAGGTCAGAAATGTCTCAGTACTGTCGGTGACACAACAACAAAAAAACCTAAGGAGATACAAGAACTAGTGAAGGCATATTAATTTCAGGTAAGCTTCGGCCATGAACAGGATGGACGGGATCGCCAGGAACCGCACGGTGATTGTGAAGAAAGAAAGTTGGGGGCGTTCGGCCATCAACACAACAACCAGAAAAACAACACATCGACCAAAACAAACTGGCGCAAAACAAGCCCCGTGATTTGTCCGGCAGCCATCCTTGTGTTGATGCTGCTAGATCGGGTTAGCGCAGAGATAGCGGAATTGACCTTTCTGCATCAAGTTAGGCTGTGGCTGATCATCTTCATCAATCACGGGACCGAGACCCTTCGTACTTTAGTCATCATCGTGCCTGAGTTCTATGAATTACATTACGTCCGAAACTTGCGCATGTATAGATCTGGTCTAGATTACAGTAGTGTTACAGTAACGTCTGAAACCTTTTTATTTACCCTAAGTCAGCCGAGTCCAGCCCCCAGTAAGTTTAGCGCTCAGGCCTTAGTGTAGCGCAGGTACGGCTTCAGCTCCCGCACGTTGCCGAACTTCTTCTTGGCGTCCTCCGTCGACACCGAGGGGGGCACAATCACATCGTCGCCCACGTTCCAGTCAATCGGGGTCGCGATACCCTTCTTGTCCGCCGTCTGCAGCGAGTCGATCACGCGCAGCACCTCCGCCGAGTTGCGGCCCGTCGACGCCGGGTACGACATGATCAGCCGGATGGTCTTGGCCGGGTCGATGATGAAGACCGACCGGATCGTGAACGGAATTCCCTTCTCGGCGATGTTGTCCAGGTCGCGCTGGTCGATCATGTCGTACAGGAAGGCCACCTTGCGGTCGGCGTCGGCGATCACGGGGAACTGCACCTGGGTGTTGGCCAACTCGTTGATGTCGTCGATCCACTGGTCGTGGGAGCTGAGGTCGTTTGCGCTCTAGGGAGTGAGGTGGATGGTTAGCTTGGTCATTTTAATAGTCATTGTGACCAAAAATGGGGGTGGAAACGCACCAGGCCGATCATCTTGACATCTCTCTTCTCAAACTCGTCCTTCATCTTGGCGAAGGCGCCCAGCTCGGTGGTACACACGGGAGTGAAATCGGCCGGGTGCGAGAACAGGATGGCCCAGCTATTGCCAATGAACTCGTGGAAGTCAAGCTCGCCATGGGTGGTCTGCGCCTTGAAGTTGGGGGCTGCAAACGGTCAGAGTAAGTCAATTGGAAGATCTTATGGCGAGGGGGGTTTTTTACCCTTAGATCCGAGGCGAAGACGGGGTTGCTCCTGGGGAATGGTGGTGAGGAAGCGGCGGGGGAGGGGCTGCACGCGGGGCTGCATGCGAGGGAGCTGGCTGGAAAGCGACAGACGAGGGAGAGGGGTGGCCCGGGGAAGAGCCGTGAGAGCACGGAAGCTAGTGCGGGAGATGATGGACGCCATTGTGATGTGGATTTGAAGCAATTGGCAATCGTGAGAAGAAGGTGAAGAAGTTCAATTGAACTCCAGGGATCCTGTTTTCGTCACTCTGCCATTGCATCAGCGGGGATATGCACTAGCCCGTTTGAGGTGCTAGCACCTCAGGCAGCAACTCCTCGGCTGTTCGCCTGAGGCATCCAACACCCTGCTTACTAGACCGCATCACTAACTGGCAGGGACTCAGTCGATCATCGATTCTAAGACGTGAGTCTTGGTTGTCTTCTTCGCTATATATGTACATCGAAAGGCAAAATTCCCGTACACAAACCACCCGTAGCCAGCATCTGGTATCTAATCCACCTCACCCCGACCGCCCGTCTGCCAGCTGACCCTTGATGATGCTAATGACTATAGCTACTGATGTCCCCTTCACCCACTTTGGTCTGGCGCAAACTTGGCTCTCACGCCACTTTTGAATTCTTTTGAGATTCCAGCCCGAAGTCTATCGCCTCCCATTCTCACTCTCACGCTTGGTTCCTCGCTTGAATGCTTTGGTCAGCACGTGGCACTCGCCACTACTATACCGGTACTGGAAACTCTCATTCCTATGAGACAGACCACCCGACACAACTCGAGTGTAGACAGCCCTCCATCTGAGTAGACCAAAGGTAAGTTGGAGAAGTTATCCTAGTCCTCTTCCTCCTCGGGCATGGCATGCGACGGGAACGCGAGCTCCGACAACTCGCGGAACAACTCCGCAAGTCACCTCACTTTGACAACAAATCACCTTTCGCTTGCCCCACAACGTCTAGGCAACTCGTTGTCAACAAAGGCTACGAACTATGAGCTGGCGATTCAGCTCAGCTCGACTACTTGAGCCTCCATTGGTCTTAGCTTTGACGGCCCAGTGCCAGAGCCTCGGGATTGACGTCCGGGAGCCATGAACTAGCGTTGACGGCAATACCCCGGGCGCTTAAACCAACCTTAGGACATCTTCAAGAGACAGCGTCCGAGCGCACCATGAATCCTTCTTCCCAATATTCTATGAAATGGCGGTAAGCAGATGTCTGTGTTATAGACTTTTGAGTTTCCGTACTATTTATATCTTCGAACTGTTACAATGTCATTAAAGCTAGCAGGTGGTTCCGTTCCGAGGCTGTCGGAAATACCTTTGACCCAGCCGAGACATGAACGATATATAGTGTGAACCGATCATGAGATCACAAGCGTGGTGACACTGGACCACTAACAGGACCTTCAGTTCTTCCGGCAGTGAACCCGGAATCCAAGCTGAGTGTTGTGTGTCTCGCTGAGGCCCATGATCAGTAGCTGATACATGAGGCCTCGCTAGGTTAACATCACCTATCACCATGTTACCTGCTGACACCTCAGGCACCGGGCATGGCAATTCCTTATCGGAACATGGATGGAAGCTTATCAGCATTGGGGATCTTCCCGCTTTCCTTTCAAATTATTAGGACACGATACACTTGTCGCAAAGCCGTTCTATGATCACATTTACCCGAAATCGAGTCAGGAAGAGCAGTCAACAACGAAGGCCTGCCACCAAATATCTTCAGACTTTTGTCCCACCCGCCCACTGAGATTCAGCCCTAAACTGATATGGTTATCTGATTCAATTTCATTTCCCTTTCGCCCTCGCCTGCCGATGTTGGTCGCGACATGGCAACTACTTGGTCGCATTCCTCGTCCACTGTAACTAATAATTCTAGTTACGAGAACTAATCATCCAGAATCGTGAGTTTCCTGATGATCGCATGTTAGGAAAGAGAACAAGTATTTACTGACAGGTGTCAAGTACAAACAGCCAACCAACGGGTGGGAGGCTGATAGTATTTCTGTCTTGTATCGATAAGGCTGGGGTTGTAGGACTGTTCGGGGTGAACCTATTGTTGAATGCTTGGAACCAGTGATAAAGCTGCTTACGCAGCAGGGCTAGGGATTACTATAGGCGCTTTGGAGCTGCTGTACCTTATCCTCGACCCCGATAAGTGTGTCCCATCATTCATTAGTGACTCAACATCAGTCAAACAACGAAAAGTATACCATAAAATGCTCACATCACATTCCTCTCCATGAAATCACAACGAAGCGGCAATTAGCCTCTTATATCCCTCGACCGCATCCTCCAACTCCCGCACGCCGATCGCCTCCTTCTCCCCATGCGTGACTTCGAACCGCCCCGGCCCGTACAAATATCGCTTCACCTTCCGTGTGGTCTCATGATCATGGATCTCCAAGGAAAACGCATCCGTCCCATAATTCACCGCAATGACCTCGAACCCCTCGACATCCGTCTCGAAAAATTGCGGTGGCGCCCCGACCGTCCCATTTCCACTCCCAATGCCAAAGTCCAAATAAACCCTCCCGTCACCGCCCGAGAACACATCCACCGCACTCTGAATAATCCGCCTGGTCTCCTCCGGACTTCCCGCCGCCAACCGCACCGAGACCGCGGCCTCAGCATGCGCCGGTACAACATTGGCCGCCTCACCTCCGCTGATAGTCCCGATATTCAAGGTGGAGTTACCCAGGACTTCACCCCACAGTAACCCCCCTTCCTCCGGGGCAATAAACTGCAGGGAATTGATATGTTCGAGAACAGGCAAGATGGAGAGGATAGCGCTCTCCCCGAGCCAGGGATAACTCGAGTGCGCGGGCTTCCCGCGCGCGACGACCTTGAACCCCAGCGTGCCCTTGTGGCCCTTCACGAGATCTCCATTCGTGGGCTCGCCGAAAATCACGGTGTGGAAGCTCGACGGCGTGGGATTGAGCTCCGAGGCGGAGAAGTGCTTCATCCCCACGCCGGACTTCTCCTCGCCGACATCCAGTAAAATACCTACGGATGCCGTCGGGTCTGTGGCTAGAGTGTCGAGGACGGCGAAGGTCAGGGCTGCGACACTGGCCTTTGCGTCTACGGTGCCGCGGCCGGCGATGAGAAGGTCCTTTCGGTTGAATTTCCCGGTATGCGGGTTCGGGGCTGGGGGGTGAAGGGAGTAAGGAATGAAGGGTGGCACGGTGTCGATGTGGCTTGTTAATAGGATATCGGGGAAGCGGTTGTCTCCTGCGTAGGCGTAGATGTTGAAGCGCTCCTTGGTGGTATCCGTCTTTGGGGTTACGACTTGCTTCTCGACGGTGAGGTTCTGGGAGGAAAGGAAGTCGATGATGAAGTCGCCGACTTCTTGCTCATTTTCAGAGATGGATTCGATGGTCACGATATCGCGGTGAAAGGCGAGGAGAGGCGAGGAGGTGATTATTTGGTCGAGTGCTGACTCGATGCTGGGATTGACTATTGTATTGTGGGAGAGGGGGTCGGCGAGTGGTTGCTGTATTGAAGCGAGAGCCAGCCTCGCTAAAGCAGCGATGTTGATAAACTCGAATGTCTTCATTGGCGCCTTGATCTTTAATAATGTCACCCAGGGAGGATATCTAATCCTGGGGGCGTGGGGTGTATATCAATTCTCGGGCTTCGGTGAGTCCGTGAGGGGAAGCTGATGAATGTAGATTAGGGCATTTCTCCCCGCAATGGCGTGCCGTATCAACATCCGACATCATATCTAGTCCGACTGTCCAAGAGACTGCCGTCCTGCTATTCCTTATCTACACGCCACTCTAACAATTTTCACGTCACAGGCCAATCCGTTCATTTCGCTACAGGCACGCCAAGCCCCTCCCCTCACCCCTCAACGGAACTCAATATCCTCCAGCACCGCTTGATTCTCCTTCGCCGCCGCCCGCCGAACCCTCTTCAACCTCCTGGTATCGACATCCACCTTCCACGTACGCCCCCAGGTAATCAGATTCATAATGATCGCCATCCCCACGAACCCCATGGCAATACCAAACGAGGTGGTATAGCGCGGCGCATACCGAGAATTGAACAGCTGCGATCCCACCGCGCCTCCGATCTGCCCATAGCTGTTGGCGAAGGCAATCGCAAATGCCGAGCCGGTGGCCCCCTGCGTCGTCTGGACTCGCCAAGGCCACATCATCACGTACCTGCAGTTTCCATCAGCCAAGCGCGAATAATCTCTGAAGGGGTGTGCTTACCAAGCGGTGGAAAATCCGCCGGCAATTATCGTAGCGGCATAGACACCCCCGCTGTTCGGAAATGCATAGAGCACGCCATAGCACGCCTCAATGACTATCATGAAGGCGAGCGGGATGGCCGGTTGGGGGATCCTTCCGGTGTCGGCGAAGACCCCGAAGGCTAGGGTCAGGATCACCGCGAACACGGCGGAGGGGATGTTGAGGAGGAGGGATTCGCTCATCGAGCTTGAAATTTGGTCAGCACTTCGGTTCGAAATCTGACTCGGGGGCTTACTCACGTAAAGCCGAGATTGGCGATTACAGTAGGCTGATAGAATGTGAGACCGGTAGTTCCGACGGTAAAGAATGCCCAACAAAGTAGGAATAGCCAGATTCTCTCGTTTCGCAGAGTGGTGATCAGCTCTCGAAGGTTGAAGTTGGATTCTTGCGCCCGGGGAGAGTTGCGGGGGAGACGAGCTTGGATGAAGGCTTGTTCCTTTTCGGAGAGCCAAGATGATGTAGAAGGAACTGGTGGAGTCGGTCAGCGGTGTCTGGCTTAATATGAATGAGAATGCATACAATCTGGCAGGAAAAAATATGTGAGAACGCCCAGAACAATTGTGATGATCCCCTCTGTCAAAATCAACCTAGTAGCAAGGTTAGCTTTGAGGACGTCGATCCATGCATGGGTCTGCTGAACGCACCATTTCCACCCCGACAACCCCCCGGTAGTCACACCGTTGAAGGCAAAGGCAAGCACACCACTTATGACCGTGCTGAAATTTCCAAGCAGCGTAACCAGCACAATCCGGGGAGCTATCTCATCCGGTCGGTACCAGTAACACAACTGGATCAGCATCCCCGGCCAAAGACCGGCTTCGAATAGACCCAAGAAGAAGCGGACAGCATAGAGACCTTGTCGATTCTTGACTGCTGCATGGCAACAGAGAACGATTCCCCATGAGACCTGGTTATGTTAGACGTAAGACATATCTGGTGGGCGGATGACATTTACCTGAATCCGAGCTTGCCAGACGGAGGGTTTGACTCCCTTGATCAGTAGATTGGACGGCGCTTCGGCGATAATGTAGGGGATCTTGACACACATCAGTCTGCATCGCAGCTATTTATGACAAAGATGATTCTCACATAATACATTGCTGTCACCAAGTTATACTGGTCCTTCGTCATTCCAAGCTCAGTCAAGATGTTGTGAGAAGTTCCTTTGTCCATAGTGAGTGCGTAAGAGACCTAAAACAGCTCTCGTCAGAGATTCCCCTTCATAGCTATCCGCGGGATGGGAGGTCTCACGTTTGTGAAGTCGACACTTTTCAGCATATAGATAACAGCGAGAAGCGGGATCAAATGCCAATCCACGCGTCGCAGGAGCTTCTTCTCATCGTCCGCACTCAGTGCGGCGCGTTCGCGCATTAACTCGGCATCATAGCCCGGGATAGTCTCCCCCTTGTCAGGAATTGTGATGTCCGCATTGCGGTCGACCTGGTGCACATAACCTCTCCCAGGGATGGGTTTCTCGTCTATGAAGACTGTTTTAGAGTCTTCACTGCCAGCGGCCAGTGCCGGTTGGACGTGTTGATCGTCTGAAGCATCCGACAACATGGTCGCTCGGTGATGTTTCGAGTTCCTGGGGTTTTGAACTGACTGCTCCTGTCATTTGGGCGCATGTAGCTCGGCTGGTGTATTCACTTATATTTTGTGGCATTCCGATGCGGGGATTGAGGAATGTTACTATCCGCGGCTTTGATGGCGCAAGAACGTCCCCGCCGACTTCGGGCATGATAGTGTACAGCGCATACCCTTCCTCGGCTACCTGATCAAATTGCCGAGATAACTTTGCATTAGTTTGAAGTCTTTCACTGTCAGCTGCGTGCACAAGTATAACGGTAGCGAATGGTGTGATTGCAATTTGTGATAACATCAGCAAGTCCACGGGTGTTTTGGGCCCGCATTGAAAGTGCGATAATGACGGGATGCCGAGACAATGCAGCAGGGGAGAATGATTACCAATCTGAGGAAGGCTTTGGGGTGAGAGATAACAACAGGCACTGCTCCAGCCAATTTTCCTCTGAGCATATGATGTAATTCGCTATGGTACCGAGAACATTTCTGGGTAACAGCTGAAATATCAGACTGTCGTCGATCTCTTCACTGTGACAATTACCCAATGCTGATCCGACCACCGGGCGCGTTGACATGCAAAGTGTATCCTGCGGGGATCTTTGTCCACAAGAATTAACTGAAGGCTGTCAACAAATCTTGGAACACCCACTCCGAAGGCCAGCTTGGTGCTTGCTTCCATAAGATAACTCTGTGCCAATTCGAAATGGCAAGGGCCTTGAGATAAACTCATTGCTAAGACCCGAGTATTTATTACTTCATAGTGCGATGGAACTCCAGTTGGAAGGATTGCGGCCGTGGCCGGGGGGATAATTGATATTGTGGAGGAAGAGTACGCAGTGTCGCAGCGCTCATCCTGCCACAAAACTGCAAGCAAAAATGATCATATAGCAGCGGAATTCGAAATAGCTTCTGACCATGACAGAATATATAAGCAAATAAGGATTGAGAAGAGCATAACGATCGACCGACATCACAAGTGCGGAAGGCGTGTTGGTGCCTGAGGCATTCTGACTGTCCTGCTCAAAAAGTGACTCAGGCATGACTTGTGGAAGAGTCTGGTGCCTATACTGATAGTAGAGACAGGCGCTCGTATCTTTCGCTTGCATATTTGCAAAAGAACTATTGGCTAATTGACTTCAAGCGTACGACAAGAACCGTAAACAAAGCATGATACACGCTGAAGGAGTGGCGGGGAGTTCAGCTGTCGCTACAACTTAAATAGGACTAGTTTGCTCCAACTCCTATAGTTCTCTGCACCAGGGCGGTAAAAGGTTATGTCTAATCAAAGTAGATAGTCTTGTCGAGTAGATTGACTTTGATAATTCCACCCGCGATTTTACCCAGAACTACTTGACAGCGAATTCCAATAATACCCTTTATGGGTAGCCTTGGTGTGCGAGAGACTAACAGAAGCCCACCCCTCGCAGGTGGCTAGGATCCTAACAACATTTCCGACGGGACTACACAGTCTTTACCAGCGTATGTTGAGCGAGATCCCGAGTTCGGAGAACGCACTGATCTACCGGCAGATCTTCGCTACTGTACTGTCTACCGGCCTCTGACAATACAAGAACTGCCGGTCCCCGCCAGTCCCGTCCCCCCTCCCTTGAGCAGCACCTCGGTGAGGATGATGACAAAGTCAAGAAGACTATTGAGCTCTGTGGCTCTTACAAATTTCAGCGTCTTCAACCTGCTCCCTCAGCATAGGGCTAAAGATCGCGCAAGTGCAAGTTATCCTTTATCACGAGTTGAATACGCACTCTCGCTTCCAGATGATGACTGGATCACCTATAGGGGACAAAAGCTACTCTGGTTGCCTCCGAAATACCGCTCACCAATCTGGGACGCCGCTTGTGGAAGAACCATGGCCATCGCCTGTCCACTAGGCGGTCTCATCTTTATCACCTTTTCAGAAGACCCCTTGCTGGAGGCTCGGTTTTGAAACTCCACCTTCCGACCATTCTAGGTTAAGGCTGTCCTATGCTGAGCGTCTGCAGCCTGCCAGCTACCAGCACGTGTCGCGACGAGTCAACGCGATGGCACGACTCAACGCCCAACCAGGTGGCCGTTTTCAAGCTGCACTGCAGGAGAAAACTATATCAGTTACTATCAGGGCTGCTGAAGGTCAGAAGATCTTCATCCCCATCGCGGCCTTCATTGACAGAGACCTAAGCCAGACGGGCCTGGCGCCTCACCAGCAAAATGCGTTCAACGCGTTCAGCAATAATCTGGCGGAAATAGCTCAACGACACTTCAACGCCTATCTCAGCGGTGATCCCTTGACCACCACCTCTCTGGCTGGATCTTTAAGTAATTATGAACCGAAAGTGTTTGCCTGTGGCGGTATTAAAGCTTTTCTTTGCATGTCATGTTGCACAATAGCTGTGCCAAGAGCCAAGCTGGGGACGCGTATGAGGCGGGCAGGCATACATATTCTTTTTATAGTGTCCCGCCCGGTGTGGCAAAGGTTCTGAATGTAGTACATGCTTGCGAGACTCAAGGCAGAGAAGTTTACGGTGGGGTCCTTCGGGCCTTGTTTCTCGATTTGGCAATCTCCTTGGCGGCCCCCTCCGCGCCCGGCGAATGCACACTGTTTACTTGACATGCTCCAGCCTCGGAAATCAGTACCGTCAAGGTTGTCGAGCAGGGAACAACGACTTGCTGAAACTATTTAACCCTTGTTCGCAACTGGCTGGGTACGAGCAAAGGTTTCAAACATCCCTCTCTACTTGAGAACAGAATACTTAGCGACAATGACCAGCGTGAACCCCACCATTTCCCGCATCGAGAGCTCGGATCTCCCATTCCTAGCGGAATTCATCCACTCCGCCAAGCTTTCTCTAAGCATCAATCGTCTTCTCTATCAGCCATGGCCCAATGAGACCGTCCAGAGAAAGCAGTACACTGGAGCTGTAGAAGGTGCATTTGCCGACGCGTCGATGGAATGTTTCAAGGCGACGACTGAAGGTGACTTGAACGCCATCATCGGCTATATGGTCCTGGCCAAGAAGACAGCCACCAAACAAGACCCATTAGCACCGGTCCCGGCCAAGTCCGTACCTCCAGATAATCTTCCCAGTGCCCCAGAGGGAATGAACCCGGGTGTCCTGGCTGAAGTATCCGCGGCGAATGTCGAGGTAGGCAGGGCTACGGAGAACATTGACCGTTACGGTAAGGGGTTCCCAACACCTATCCGCTGTACCACCAATGCCCTTTTGCTAATATCCGGGGCTTTTCTTCGCTAGAATTGATTTATATGTGTGTTGAGCCATCCTATCAGCGACAAGGAGTGGGCTCCCGCTTGCTCCAGCTTGGATTCGACCGGGCGAGAGCAGAGAGTCTCCCGCTTGCTGTCACTGCGGAGGCACCTGCATATGGCTTTTTCGAGACCCTGGGTTTCAGAGAGACCAAGCACGTCGATATCGATTTACGCAAATACGCATCAGCAAATAGTGGATTTGGGATCTTTAGGCTTACGGGGATGATGTGGAGGCCTTGAATCTCGGATATCACCCAGCTGAAAGATCAGCGAGCCATGTCTATCGAACCACTGCGGGCGCGCTTGCTTGATAAAACGCACACCCTGGGGCGATGCGTATGTCGGAGAACACGAGTTGATACATAGTATAGAAGGCTTTGTTGCAGAGTGACAAGAAGAGCATAATTTGCAGAAGTACTTATTGACGGAAAAGTGCACAAGTTGTAACTGCCAAGCCGGGACAGTAATCTAAAAGACTACTCTCGCAGAACAACCGACTTTTGATGTCAAACCATCTCCACTCATCTTTGATCTGCCTGGCTATTACTTCTTTAGCCTCCGCCAGCTTGAGAGGCCGAACAGCTCGCTCTCTTGGGTCACGATAAACGCATACTCCTCTCCTAATATGGGCAAACCCGTGTTAAGAAGTAGATAATGCTCTCGACGAGGAAACTCATAGTAGGACCTCCGAGGGTGATCTGCTGACAATTCGAGACGTGTCGGCCATGTGAATGGATCGTTCAATCATCTCAAGTACTGTGCTGTCTTGGTTGGTATCATTTCGTGCAATTTCTGGCGTGGTGTCTGTGCCAAGCCTATTTTTCACATTATTAGCAAACTGAAAATAGTCTGTTATCAGGATCCACCTACATGTTTCACGATACTCAAAGGGAACCCTTAGATGGCGTGCATTGCGTTCTGTTTACTCCCGCGGCAAAAAAATATGTATGCCACCATGTTCTTACAACGAGTGACGGCCACATGGTCTGGGGGGAACAGGTCTGCGTAACCATTCAGAGCTCTCATCGCATAATCCAGAGCCACAAGACATTTCCCTTCACGTGCGAGTAAGTCGGCAAGCTCGTAAATCGTCCTTAATTCGACCTCTTTGCTCGGTCTGAAGGTCTTAAAACCAGAGAGCACTTCTCTATATATTCTTCCGGAGACAGATCTTTGCCTTCGCATTTCAATGCCCTGGCTAGACTTCTTCGTGCGAGAAGAGTCTCGATATCCATCTTAGTAGAGAGATTCTCAAATTCTTTAATGGCTTTAGAAGCCCACATCTCAGCTTCGGTGCACTTCTTAGTGCTCACCAATGTAGCGACTAGGTGGACCATGGCTCTGAGCGTGTGTTGCGTGTCTTCGCCGTAGATTCTCTTCCTGCCTTCAACTACCCTCCTTGCGAGCTTCTTTGCTTCACCGATATCACATCCTTTGAGCGCAATATTCGCAAGATTGTGGAGGAAATATAGGATGGATGCTGTCTCCCCTATCTCCGTTCTCTCCAGAGAAGCCAAGCCCTGTCGAATACAAATCTCGGCTTCGTCGATGTGGTTCAAGGACATCAGTAAAACACCCAAGTTTTCTTTGCACGTCGCAGTGTCAACGTCACTTTGCCCTTTAAACTCTAGCCAATCTTGAGGTGTTTTTCTTTAAAAGGATTCTGCCTCTCTGAATTTGCCTTGCTTTTAAGAACGATTGCCAAGTCATCCATGGTTGTTAGGATCAAGCGCTTCATGTCGTCTCGTATGTCGACCGACTCGTTTAGAATCCTTCTGTATAGCTCTTCAGCGTCTGAATACTTATACTGATCTTTCAACACTCCTCCCAAATCTCCCAATGCGTGGAGGAGTCTACTTCAATCAGATCTTTTTGACTTAACGCCGGGATAGTCCCAAGCCTTAATGACCTTTTGGAGGACCCTGTCAGCTGCTGTAACTTAACGACCCTGCTCTTTTATCGTAATGGCGAGGCACCTCAGCGCAGAAACATTCCCGTCATTCAAGCAAACATGAGCTTTAGAAAATTCAACTGCATCGTATGAAGTTTCCGGGGTGTGTTTGGGTGACTTCAAAACTGCGGTTTCGCCGGGTCTATAAACAAATAGCTCTGGCGGACAAATCGGCGAGTCCAGGAAGCCGCTATGATTCAAGAATGCGTCCACATGAGGCATCAGCCTTCTTTCAAAAGTCCAAGTAGCTGCTTCATGACGATTCGCTGTCTTAGGCGCAACATTTGCAAGAACATCTAATGCCTGCCTTGAATAAGAATCTTTCCAAAAGATAGATAGCCTCTCCCGGGCCCAGGTATGCACTACAGCGTGTATACTGAAACTACTTTGCCGCCTGTCTCACCTGGCTAAAGAATAGGAGATAAGAGGTTCAATTAGTTCTTCGACCGATAGTCCTGGCTAAATTAGCTTCATTAGCTTTAGATAGTGACTAAACCCAGGCATACCTTCAGCGGGAATATCTAGCTGCCGCCGAATCAACTGTTTCCATATACCGTAATTATTGGAAAGGGAACATGTCAGTAAGGTTGCAGCTGCTTGTGGATTTCTTTTGCTGTCGTTAATCTCGCTGAAAGATATTTCCCATGTGGTGAACGCAGTCGTATTGTACTTCCAGTCTTCTCCAGACGGTCGTATAAACATGACCTCCTTGAAATTGCTCCGATAGTTTTGAAGGTACTGGTGTAAATCTACTGGCATTGTCCGCAAATAAGCCTGAGCTTGAGCAATCGCCAGTGGAAAGATTTCCATATCCTTCACAATAACCTGGGCCACATTGAGCTCAGTTGCATTGTAACTGTCTTTTTCCGAGTTACCGAGTAGTAGTGAGAGCGCTGCCTCTTCGTCAAGGACATCTGACTCTATCGAGTACCGAACGAGGCTCTTGCACTCTGATCTGCGACTGGTGATTATTGTTCGTCCATTCTTGCTTCGGAGAAGATACTTTTTGATCTTGAATCCCTCAATCTAATCATAATTATCAAAGATCATTAACCACCGACCAATAAAAGAATCCCCTAGCCAAGTTTTAAATGCCCTGACAAGCCGTGGAGCTGCTTGTGACTCCCTCGGGACGATCCAATTTTCATCCACAAGACCGGAGATACCGAGAAAGTTGGCGGCTTCCACTTGGGTCTTGGATGATCGAAGATGTTCAAGAGCTCGCTGAGTTTCATCGATGAGACATGAAATACACAGTTGTTCAATTCTGGCATCGATTATAAAAATGCGTGAGTAGAATTCAGTATGGTTGCACGCGTACTCGAGCGCGAGCTCAGACTTTCCGATCCCCCCTGTTCCGTATAGTAACAGGGATCGCTGGCGGTTCTCGACACTGGTAGCGAGATAGCGATGGATGTCAGCCAGGTCTTTCTCCCGGCCGGCCTACGAAATTCGGGTTTCGATCGATATCATTCTTCAGTTTCATTCTATATTCTTCGCCGGTGTGCGCTGGAGGTGTCAAAAAAGGGCCACAAAACCGGTGATACTTGGTTCAGAGTTCACTCATACCAGAATCGCGCAGTGCTTCATAGCTTGCTTAATTTGACCACTATGTTTGATATTTATTTCCGGTTATATTTACATAATAATCCTAAGCTTTCTGGCTGGCATATTTAGTTCTCTAATCGTAGTGATGGTGTTTGTCTATGGGACGCAGCTGGCATTTGCTCTCAGGACGGTGAAGGATCTTCGGCGAGCAAGGCGAGCAAGAGATACTGAGCGGACAGGCCACAAAGACTGAAATTAGCAACACTTCGCCTATGCATGCTTCTAGGGTCCCTGAAATAGGTGTCCCAGACATTGATCCGTACCGTTGTTCAAAATACGATTTGTTCAAGACAATCCTTGTTGGAAACAACCTCCGTTTTGTTCAAGACAATCTTTGTTCAAGTGGCTTAGGATAGCCTTCGTGCAAATCAATTATCGTCCAGAGCTTACTCATATTAATCACCAATCACCACAGAACTGTACAAGATGATACCTTCAGCAGCGACACGGAGCCCTCTCTCTGCTGACGCGCGATTATTATCGACTGTTGTTGTAGATGAAGATCGTCATGCTGGCTCCACCGGGGGCCCTGGGGGGGGGTCATTTAAAGACAGACGTAGGGTTTGGCGGTCCATAGCCGGTGAAACACGGTGGGAGGTGGACACAATTAGACCTTGTCGAAGCCCACACCGAGTGTCATCGCGCCATGGGCAGTGCTGGTGTGCTAGACATTACAGACCAGCACACCTTTATGATGAGTGGTTTAGTTCGTACAATCCCTACCTCTCCTTTTAGTCGTCCATTACCTACGAGTCTGGAGTCCAGTAGGATTCATGTGCTATAGCACGCAATTGTTGCAGACCGATCAAGTGCTGGGTTGTTGTTGTTCTTTTGATCGGCCTTTCCGAACTTGAATACTTCTCTTACTACGTGGGTGACCTGACGAGTCAGCATACAACATAATCAAGCCAGGAACTCCTGAATCCCGTTGTAGATGATACCAATAGGTGAGGGGATGAATCCACTCGAAATAAAGCATCTCGGTTTACATGCGCAAGGATATTAGTGCCATCTGAGGGAAGAAAAGAAGAGGCGAGTGAGGTCTGTTTTTCTCCTCGTGATCAATTGTATTTTTGAAGTTGCACTACGAAATCAATGTTCCTAAAGACAACACAAGGTCTGTCGGTTCACTGCTTAAAATACAAGATCATACTATCGATGACAGCATCTGCGCCATGCTGCCCGTCACGGCCGGTGGCGCCCGCCCACTCGCCCTGGCGCCCCAGATCGGGCACCTCGCTGGGCAGGCCCTCGGTGCCCCCCACATTCCAAGTGCGTCCGTGGGTGGTGTGGAAGGTGAAGCCGTTGCAGAAGCCCTCGCCGTTGCCGGCAAAGACGGTCATGCGGTCGATGTTCTCGTCGTCGGCGAAATCAAACGACTTTGGATAGTAGGGAAGGTTCGGGTCGCGCCCGCCGATGCGTCCGCTCGACGTCCCGTCCTCGAAACCGAACTGGATCGCACCCAGCACGTCGTAGTTCTGGTACTGGGTACTCCACGCGTCGATGTGCCGGACTCTTTGTTCGTTGTGAGTGCCGTCGTAGGCGCTGCCTCCTTGACCGCCGTAGGGGCCATCGCGGGCAAGATCAGCGACGTTCGCCATGATTTTGAAAACAGCACTTGTGCGGGTGATATTGGACCTTTTCGGAATGACTAAGGACGAGGTAGAATGATGTGTATTGTGTCTGCAGGCAGAGGAAGCTGCAGATCTTGCTTCGAAATGCACCGGGCTGGCCTCTTATATAGACAGCCAGGACACTCTATCTTCACCGCCTCGGATACCACATCCGTGTAGGAAGGAAAGGTGGAAGGTGGGTAATGACGCCGTCTACTTCGAGGTGCCCAACAGTGGACATCTTTGCCATGATGCGAGCATCATGCATTCGGAAGCACTTGCCCAAACCAATACTGTGGGTTGCTGCAAACAGATAAGACTAGTCTCTGCTCTTTCGAGGTTTTGTTTCACATGATAACTATAGTTATCATGGCTCTCGAAAGCAGAAACTTTCGTGCAAGGCTTGGCACCATGCATCATATTGGATTGGGGATGGTTCTGCAAACGGGTGTCATATCCTGTTTGGGAACGTTGTTCCATGGGTCTGACACAAATTATGACAGCGGGACATGCAGTGGCCGCATGTAGTAACCAATACTGACCTGACTATCAGGGCAGTCTTAGATCATTCTCGTCGGCCGGCTCAGATTATATCTCATATTAAGTTTTTCATCATATCCGGTCACCTAAAGAGTCAGTTTGTATCGTGATTGCATTCAGCTCTGGTCGAAGAGCGGTTGAAAGGACTCCAACCACGATTGGAGTGAACCTGCTTGCAGCGCCTGGACTGTTCCAGATCAAGAACATAAATTAGTATCGATGCTTGAAGCGACTGATGCACATGCTATGGTTCGGTCAACATGTCAACTTTCAAATTCTAAATATATTTATGAATAAGATCCACAATTGCATTGCCCTTGACTCCAAAACGGAGTTGAGCTCGTTCAGCGGGGCTCAGAGAACTATCCGCGGGCGCCGGAGGGGCAGTCTTGAAATTGACGGAGCCGTCACTGAGCTCCATGAAGGGAGGAGCGCGAGCCTCGGTATTGATCTGAGCGCGGAGAACTATCGCGCCTTTCAGGTGTGTAGCTTGAACCTGACTGTGCATGGATATCGCTCCAAGGCTTCACAAATATTGATGGCATGACTGCCGCAAAAAAGCATCGAGTTTCTTACTGAGAGGTTCCGAGCATGGGCACTTCTCGACCGCCTTGAAAGCCGACTTGGCTTTTGACGGACCTACGGCCTCAGGCTGCTCGCTCACCGCCCATCTCGGTGGCCTTTGTCATCCACCATCCATCTCCCCTGAGTCCTCCTACATCTTGTCCGCTTTCATACCGACCACGGAATCGAGCAGTTACGAGGTCAACTTTACAATATCCAGAGAAAAGGCCAAATGAATAAAAACTCAGTCTCTGATGCTTGGGGACAGTTTGGTGTTTAGAAGGTGTGAACATATTACTAGTATCTTGTCCCGCGGGCCTTGTCTAACTCGACCCGCATGGATGCTTTAGAAATACCTGCTCTAGTCTTCAGAGCCCAGAACCGTCTTAGTTCGCCTCCAAAACTTCATGGGCTCGAGTCTGGCCACAGATTGAATGCCTCCTCTTAGTCTCACTGCCAGTCATCCGAGGGCAATGTGAAGTTATACCTATGGATAATTGTTGCTACCAGAATCTGCTGCTCCATGATGGTGATGTTCATGCCGATACAGGCCCGGCCACCCGGACTAAAGGGCATGAACACGGCCCGCATCTTGGCGAGATTGCTGTTGCCATCGAGCCATCGTAGCGGCATGAACCTTTCCGGCTGGGGAAACAGCGTGGGGTCGCGGTGGGAGGAGGAGAGAGGGTCTAATAACATACAGAGAATGTTGGTTTCAGCCTCCACCTCGCCTGGGTCGAGGCCCCGAGACTGCCCCGACTTATCCCGGATTGAACAGGCAAGAAAGTCATCGGGATTGTCGCCAGCGTCACATCGACGCAGTCGCTCGGCGGTCAGATGACTAACGATAGCCCCAAAATCTGGACCATTCTCCCATAGCTGGCGATAAGATGGGATCAAGAATTTCATCATAGACTTTAAGAAGGGATACCAGTCCGGGGGCCCAACAAAATAGAACGCAACTCGAGCGCCCCCGTGCATGCTGCGTAGGAAGTTGAGCTTTTGATAGCCGGAGCTCTCCTGGTCGGCCACCGTGATAGAATCACATCCCGCTTCGAGCAGATGTAAGTTTCTTGCTTAACGCGATGTCTGCGATCCGTCGATGGTGGTTGGACCAGAGTCGCCAATCAACATTGTAGTCCTTCGCCCCAGCGGATTCGCGGTCGGCAGTGGCGGCGGTGGCAGCGGTGCACCGCTGGTCTAGCTGTGTCAGGAGTTTCTCGACCTTGTCCGTGATTTTAAATTCCCACTGCTCCAGGTTTCGGGTAGGAAAGGCGTTGGAATCATCCGACGCTTCCTGGAGTGCTCATCTCGATCTATCACATTGAGGATATGCGAATGGCAGCCCGCGGTCATCCTATAGGTTTCATGTTTCAGGCAAGGGGTGCCGTGGCGGTTGATATCATTGATTGCCTCCACCGAGCCAAGGGAGATCGTGGACGGGCCCGTGCGTATGATGGGGTGTTTCAGGTGCTGCTGGTAAAGCTTTCTAGTGCGAAACTTATCGCAGCGTTCCCAGACATAGGCGAGATTGGTGAAGGGCGAAAGGACGTTTTGATTTTGGGGAATTTCCGGAGACCTTTCAGGACATACAAGTATAAGACAAGCAGTCAGACCATAGTAAGGGCAAGGCCACTAGCGAGAAGGAATGCGACGATCATGGTTGTTGCCTTGATGTTACGGCGGGGGAGGGGTGAAATATACGTTTTGGCAAGGGATACTACTGTTTCTGCGCAAGAGTTCGCCCTTTCGAAGATGAGAACAACCCGCCTTTATCTCTCTGTCTTCCTGACTATCTCTAGTTTCTGCTGGGAATAGGACATGAGGCAAAATGCCAGCTAGCTCATAGACTGTAGATCGTTGCGCTGGCTGTGGAGAATTCCCCAATACGGCGTACGGCATGGTCAGTCTTATGGACTGTTCGGTCCGTCTCAGCGCCGCCCAACTTCGCCTTCCCCTCACCGCCGATGCCCCCGCTTACACCCCACAGTCCCACCATCCATCCATCCATCCACCCCCTCCACCCCCTCCCGATGGCATTTGACGTATAAATTGTAGCTGTCTTGACAGCTTTTCTTCCGACAATCCGGTCAAGATCAATTACTTCCTCACATTTCCAATTCCACCTACCCTTCCACTTTTATCACACACACAATGGTCGGCACTACTGTTAGCCCCAGCTGGCTTGACCGGCTGGAGGATCAGGGTAGGTTGAGTCTCGCTTGCTGGCAAAAGCGATTGAAATTGATCTGGAAAGCTTATTTTGTTTCTGTTCAGTTAATGTCGATGTCGACTGGATGGATCCTGTCTTCATCCAAAGCCTCCCCATCACTCCTCACGACATGACCAGTAACCAGGTCCATGTTCACGCACAATTGGAGAATCCTATTCATCAAGATCTGATCGCTGAGGTTGCTCGGGAATATAAGGGTCGTGACTGGCTCAGCATCTATACCCGCATTGTAAGTCGATGAGTCGTGTGGCTCGAACTCGACACACTTCTCGGTCTGTTCTCGGCTCTCCTTTCTCTAATTATGTCATCCATCAGTTGGGGGTGACAGGGGCTCCTTATGAAACCAGCTAACCTTTGCTTCGTTGCTCCCATCAGGCTGTCCTACTGTGCAAGAAGTCCATCGATCACATCTCCGGCCGCGTCTTGCTGCAGGTCTCCCCTTCCGAGGCGTACAACGGTGAAAAGGTCCTTGAGCATGCCCGTTTGTATGCCAAGGAGTTCGAGTCGGTGGGCATTTCCAAGCACCGCTTCTGCATCAAGATTCCCAGCACGGGCCCTGCCCTGAGTGTTTGCCCCATCTTGCAAGCGGAGGGCATTCAGACCCTGGGCACCGCTTGTTTCTCGCTCGCCCAAGCCATTGCGGCTAGCCAGGCAGGATGCTTGTTTATCAGCCCGTACTACAATGGTATGACAGCTATTCCCCTGATTCACTTCCCACCCTTCCGTTGCCTTTGCGGCTTTGACTAATTTTATCCCCTGCTCCTTCACCTTCAGAGTTGCGTGCGAACCTTGATCTCAGTCTTTGGCCTAACGTGGAGGATCCCGCCACGCAGCACCCCTTCTCGGCCCGCCTTGTTCACATGCTGGAGACCTATTGTCGCCTGTATAAGGAAACTGGCAAGAGGCAGCCCCTCATCAAGAACGCCAAGTACGATTGTTCCCCTGATGCATAGACGGATTGGAAACAACGGATTAAACTAACACCTATGTGCAGTTTCATCAGCGCCAAAGAGGCCTTCGCTCAGGGTGAGATCGGTGTCGATTCGGCCACTGTCTCCAAGGAAGTCCTAGAAGAACTCGCTAGGCTGCCTTACGATGGCACTTGGCAGCCCGGCGTGGGCGGCGTCCCCAAGCCCCAGTACCCCGAGCACCAGAACACGGTCGCAACGCCCAAGCGTCTCCAGTACCTGGCCAGTATCGACCCTCTCGTCGCCAGCTGGGATGGCAAGCTCGCCAGCACAGACACCGACTACCTGGCGAACAACGGTGTGGCCCTGGAGGATGCCATCAAAGCCGACCCAATTGCCACCGCGCGCCTTGGCGATGCTCTCCAGCTATTCATCAAGGTCGAGAGCCAGAGCAAGGTCCTCATTGAGAAAGCTATTCTGGATGTCTAAACGTCATCTTGTCCCCTCTCATGCTTTAACGGCCAGTTTCTTCCTGGGTATAATTATAATCTGACTGAAATCATCTAGAGCTTCGGCTTCAGTTCATCATCCCAATAATGCTGAGGTTGTATACAATGGCCCTTCCGTGTCAGGGCTCCGGGCTGATAAGTTCAAGTTCGGGAGTTTAAATAGAAAACCGAAATCATAGAGATTGAAGTTAATTTATAAAAGTTATAAGAGTTTGGATGAAGGGATTTGAAGTATTGAAGTTTTAAATAGAAAGATTTTTTTAGAAAGAAGTTTTAAAGAAGTTTTAGGTAAAGAATATCAGAGTAGAAGATATTTAAGCTAGATATCTCTAATCATAAACTAAACATATTATGTAGTCGATACGCTGGGCTATCAAGCCCTCAAGACATGAAGATGCCAAGATAATGTAATGATATAAAGCTGTTCCTGATTTTCTAACTCTCTAAGACCATTATATATTAAGTCCAGATGTATGTCAATATAAATAAAAAAAAAATAGAAAAACAGTCAGCAGATGCTGAGATAGCAAAAGAGCAAAGTACAGAAATAATAGGCTTCAGAAAGGCTGTTGCAATAATACAAATTATCATCGTTAGAATTAGTCATAAGATTTATTTTCATATTTTCTTTTCTGAATATTGAAAAATTCTTAATGAGATTAAAGAAAACGAAATAGAATCCTGCAGTCTTACTATAATTATCTAGTACGGTTGTATCTATGTACTTTTAAAAAGGTAATATAGTTAAATACTTTTTTGGTTATATTGGCAATTCTTCCACTTTTATCTCCGGACTGATTCTTTCTAAAATGGGAACATTGTGCACCCATGATGAGAAGGACACCCTAGTGAACTCATAGCGCCACAATGAATCCAAGCCAAAAAGGCCAAGTCCCCAGTTCAACCAGAGGGAAGTGCATTCAAGAATCGTCTTACTCTCAAACAGATTCCCCAAGGTGATTGATCGCATGTTATGGGTGTTTGTAGGTCGTGTAGCCTGGTTCTGGTAAACCCAGTTAGTGGCCCTTGACCAAGGGTGGGGGAAAAGGCCTGCAACCTACGGAGGCAATCTACACTCCACTGGGCTTTTTTTACTCTATCGTCTAACACGGTGCCTAGGAGAATCAACATTTAATCGAGCATCTCGTGTCATCCGAAATATGTAGGGAGATGAATCTTTCGTCTCTGTGGCCTTATTGTGCAATGTGTTAGATGGTTAAATCGTATAACATAATCGGCTTACGATCCGATGCCTAACAGAAGTAGGATATGTAATGGATAATTCGTACACAAAGCAGCATATCTTGTTCTTCGTCAAGTGGTTATATAATATGTCAAGCCTCGACGAATGATGCCAGATAAAGGTTTATCATCATGCAGCCACAGACGTCCCTGTCTGAGAGCGAACAGAGTCTCGGTCGCACGTATCGGCATAGATATCCAGCCCATCGCCGATGATCTTCAGGAAAAGCCACTGCTCATTGCCTCGAATCAACCGAGCCCAGAGCTTCGCGACAGCAAATCCCAGGTAGACACAGTCCGAGGGAACCGACGGTCGGGCCCACAAGTCCTCGTCTCCGGAGGTTCGTCCCTCTTCGACGATGTCGGTGATCCAGCTTACCAACCGTGTCTCGTGCTCTGTGCGTCTGGCATGTCAGTCCAGAGTTGTTGATGATCTCCCATGACATAACGCGGAAGAATACATACCGTCAAGCGACCGCCTCGTCTGACAATCCGCGATACAGAACAGCCATTTGCTGAGGAAGATGGCGAACTCCAGCCCGCAAAGCGAGTGTTGAATGCTCCAAACGAAGGCATGGCTCTGTGCCACGAAGTTCACGCCCAGCTTGACGGGGATGCTGAGGGCGTGGGTGGCATGCAGGATAGCGGGAAGAAGATGTGGCCCGGCGGGAAGCCGTGGCATTTGTAGCAGCCGGCTGGCTATCTCGTTCGCGTCTCGCGATCGAAGAATTCGGTAGGATCCAATATCGAGGCCGAGGCGAACATACGCAACTCCGAGAAACGCGGTCGAGGTGAAGGTCACGGGCCCGTTGGGGTTGCGGGGATCCAGGCTAGATTCAGGGGCGCGCTGCCATAGAGAGGTCCAGGCGTGAAGGGCGTGTCTAAGAGCATGAGCACGCTTTCGATTAGGGCCAAACGAGAATTGGAAGGAAGACTCGGTTCATGATCTACTCCACTTACCGCATGATCTCCTTCTGCCCATTGATCAAGGATTTGTTCGCGTCGTTGTATGGCCCGAGAGCACGGTATGCGAGGAGGATCTGCTGGATGAGCGCATGCAGCAGGATGTAGTTCGCTTGGGGCGATGGCACCGGATGCGCATTCGGGAATCCCGGCGCCGGCGGGTTCTTCATGATGTGACAGAGGGCATCTTGAAACATCATCTGCTCCCGGAACCCGGGCCTGCTTCGGATACGGTTCCATTTCTCTGAGCTTGGAGCAATCCACTCCAGACAGCTGCATGGCAGGCGAACGCGAATCTCATCGGTCAGGATCACGGAGGGGGTGTTGAAGGCCAGAGACTGCAGGTTCAGGAGGGCAAAAGAGAACAGCTTCATCCTGCGGTCTGTTTCTTCTTGGACCCAGGACCGCCAATCTGTGGCACTAGCATCAGGCCCCTGATCGGCTTGTTCGAGTTGACATTCCCGGATGCATCGTGCCAGAAAGCTTTGGAGGTTGAACGCCTCTCGTGCTAGATCCTCCTTTCCTTGCCAGGTTGCGAAAGCGATCAGTAGAAAGGCGCAGCGTGCGTCGCGCATGGTTTCGCGGTATTGCGCGCTTTTGTGATCTGGGACAGATCCCTGATGTAATGAAGTCGTACTGTTCCCAGACGGCGGAGCTTTCCCATCATTTGTCCTTTGCTTTTCACGCGTCCGTTGCTGCAATATATCCGTAGCCGCCTGAAACAGTAGCACCGCTTTGCGATTCTCATGCCGGAACTCAGCACCCAGGGCGCACATAGCTAAGAGACATTCTGGCTCACACTCATCGATCCTGAATGTTGGGATGTGCACCATGGGGTAATGGGGATAGAACCCATCGAAAAAGCCATTCGCAAACCGTGACAGCGAGTGGCAAGACGGCAGGTCGTTGGCCGCGTGATTGGAATGGGCCCGTGTCAGCGCTCGAAGTAGGCGTTCGCGATGCTGATTTGTCACAGTCAGGATTGGCAACGTCAGAACGCCAAATTCCGCTATCGTTGATGTTTAGCTGCGTCTTAAGCTCGGATAGACATTGAAGGTGTCTTAGGTCTCTTACCGACCGCTTCTCGCTCGGTTGGTAACTTGCTCAGAGCCTGATCAGGACCAACGGGATATGCACCGGATGCTGGTGCAGTATATGAATTTGTGGTGAGGTTGAAGCTGGAATCGCCAGCGAAGATCTGTGTTATGCTGGGCTCAGTTGGGAGATACCATTCGTTATTCAGCCCCATGTTGTTACTGAACATCTCCAGATCTTGCAGGACCAGCAGATCCTGGGAGCTGAAGAGCGGATTTCCTGAATGAAGTCAATCCCGCTCCGGCTGTTTGTCGAGAATCAGCATTAGGAGATGCTACTACACCATACCTTCGAGTTGCACATTGGGATATTGGCTAGTCTGGTTCGGAAAACCTTGAGCGATGTCATGAAGAGCTGCTAGCTCCGGCAAAGATGGCTGGAGATTAGGATGGGAATACTCTACTTGAGACTGGACATTGCTGGTATTGTGAACCTCCGCAGGTGACGGGTCCTCCGTCGATGGAGTAATCGGAGCGTGACCAATACTTTGGTGGCGCTTCAGCAAATCTCGCCGACTGAACGATGCGCCGCAGTCACATTCGTAGGGTTTCTCATGTGTATCTAAGAGTTGCCATTATCTCAGCCTCATAGACACACATTCGCTTTCGCGGGAGTTCTGCACTAACGAATTCGAAGATGTCTTTGGAGATGTTCGTAGCGCCGGAAGGATCGCTCGCAGTAGGAACATATCCGAGGCTTTCGTTTGCCTGCTGATGATGACTCTGGGATTGGTCCTACTGAAGACAACTCCATATGTGATTTTTAAAAAGGTTGGAAGATAATTCTGAGAGTGTGTGCAAGATAGGGAGGGGTTGGAGTTTAGGATGGAGGCGTTGGAGGTGTGGAGGTGGTAGCAGTCACGTGGCCATCGCTACGGATGACGTCAATGGCATGCCCTAATTAGGGACTTATACATCCATACTATCTCTTCCCATGCTTCTGGACACCTTCATTGTTCATGTGTATCATACCTCCATATCATGCCGAGCATAGAATCACAAAAGTTTCTAACTAATACATATAACTGTTTACACCTCAAGACCCGCCTCCATAACAAGCGAGGAATCTTCTGGCCATTAGCACACACTCATATCAAAGCTAGTCAATACCCTTACCTCACGGCGGACATAGAATGGATGTAACGTTAGGCTTGGTTTTTGAATGCTTCGACCTCGACCTCAATCAAAATCTCCGGGAAAGCAAGGCGGGGAACTGAGATAGCAGTCCAAACTGGTCGGTGTCCAGGAATGCGTTTCTTAAGCTTCTCGACCAGATAGTCGTAAGAGGCGCCCATGTCGACGTGGTAAGTCCGGACAAGATAGACATCTTCCCATCCTTTTAACCCAGTGGCCTGAAGTACCTTATCAACGTTCTCAAACGCAAGGTCAATCTGCTTCCGAGTATCGCTAGCATCGAGGTCTCCTGAATTGGTCCAACCACCCTGCCCGGCGCATTTCACAATGTTCCCGGGGAGAATAACCGCTTGGGAGTAGTGACAGAGATCGCTGTGCTTCTGGCCAGCACCATCTTCGTTGACATAGGTGAGGGATGCCATATTTCAATATCGTGGACGACAGGGCAATGAGGGATTGAAGCTGTTTGAGAAGTCTTTGATCCTGGTGGTCCGGCTTCGACAATTTATAATCATTGCTGCTGAAGAGTTGCGTACTAGGCGGCGAGTTATTTGCGTGGAGATGACGTGGGAGCTTTTGGGGGCGTTTCGGCAACATGGAAGCGCTCTTGTTGGAGATATGTACGAAGTAAGACATGAAAACTTGGCAGGTTGTAAAGACTTCGAATCTCAATTCATTACGTGACTCTAGTGGCCACATTTTCTACACGGCTCTTCTCGCTTTCATTGCTGTGGTCGAACTGCACATGTGTAGGGGAGATGATGTGGACTTTTTCCGCCTTCCCTGGCCAGGGAAGGGTACAGTCCACTGCGAAATCTCTCAGTGACTCGAAAAGCGATGATAATTACGATTGGCATTCACATGGTGACATACAAGCTTCCTGCATGGCCAATTTCATGAGTACTGGATTTGTCATTTTCGGTTTGTCATGCTCGATGTGATGTTGGAGGTGCTTGGTGGTTTGGAGGTGGTACCCACAATCCCCCAACAGCCCTACTCGCGGCCAGATTCTGCCGTGGCAAAGGAAGCCAATCTCCAAGGCCCTCCGAAATTATATTGATCATAAATCCCAGCTTGGGGATTCATTTCATAGCATGAAAAACAACCACTCTGATATTCAATTCCTAAACAAGAAAAGGGAAATACCACAAGCATCCAAGACACTGCCACTGAAGTCGATCCGCCATGGCGCCCTCCAAGCTCTTCGAGCCTCTGCAGATCGGAAACCTCCATCTCGAGCATCGAGTCATCATGGCTCCGCTCACTCGACTCCGCGCTGACGCAGAACACGTCCCCTTATCCATAGCCAAAACGTACTATGAGCAACGAGCATCTGTGCCAGGGACGCTGCTCATCGCCGAAGCCACCCAGATCTCAGCATCTGAAGGTGGGATACCGCATGGGCCTGGACTTTGGAGCGAGCCCCAGATCCAGCGCTGGAAAGAAATTACCGACGCCGTACATGAGAAGGGTAGCTTCATTTATTGTCAATTGATTGCGCTGGGTAGGGCGGCTGATTCCGCTGTGCTTCGTGCCGATGGCGGATATGAGCTACACGCCCCCAGTGCGATTCCTATAAACCCAACAATGCCCGTTCCCAAGGAATTGAAGGAGAAGGAGATTCAGAACATCATCAATGACTTTGCGACAGCGGCGAAGAATGCAATGCGAGCTGGGTTTGACGGCGTTGAGATCCACGGAGCCAACGGCTATTTGGTCGATCAGTTTCTTCACGATGTGTCAAATCAGCGAGTCGATCGATGGGGTGGCAGTGTTTCTAACCGCGCACGGTTCGGCCTGGAAGTCGCTAAAGCCGTGGTGGATGCTATCGGGGCTGAACGCGTCGGATTCAGACTCAGTCCGTGGAATACTTGGCAAAGTATGAAGATGGCCGATCCCGTTCCTCAATTTGCCTATTTTGTCGAGCAGCTCACGCAGCTGAACCTGGCCTACCTGCACCTCATCGAGTCGCGCGTCATCAATAATGTGGACTGCGAACAGGGAGAGAGTAACGAGTTCCTTCTCAACATCTGGGGCAAAACGTCCCCCGTCCTTGTCGCGGGCGGATACACCCCGGAGAATGTGGAAGCTGCTCTTCAGGGTGATTATAGGGACTACAATGTCGCGATTGTCTTCGGACGCCATTTCCTTGCGAATCCTGATTTGCCGTTTCGCATCCGCCAAGGGCTTGCTCTCAACCCGTATCATCGAGAAAGCTTCTATACTCCTGTACAAGAGAGCGGTTACATCGACTATCCCTTCAGTACCGATTTTGCCAAAGTCAATGCTTAATCCTTTTCCTGGAAGACTTTAGACACGCGTAGATTAAGGTCTTAGAGAATAGAATCAGATAGTATAGCCCCTTGAGGGGGTTATCTTGGACCATTGTCCTGTATCTTAGCAAGAAAAGAATGCTCATAAATATTTAATTGCGGTGCGGGCCCTTCTTGCACGGAGAAACTTCATAGTGTGGTACCATTATTGTACTGGGAGAATAGAAAAGAGTTAGATTGAGATTCCAATCTCCCAATAATAGCCACCTCACACTTTTTTTTTCTTCAGTGGCGAGTATAGCTGCTCAAAATGTGACAGAAAGACTGCGATCAAGCCTCTGCTGTCCTCTTCCTATCTATGGTTCACCGCCTTGATTGATAAGCAGCACTCCGAACAGTCACGTGGCTGCGGATAACGATAAGAGGAAAGGGAGTATTTCTAATCTTATCGACCAACCCCGCGGCTTCATCTTCACATCAACAATCATCGCCACCCGGATTTCGTTACGATGGAGCAGGAGATTCCCATAACAATAACGCTCGATAACAGCGAAGAGTCTACTCCTACGTAAGGATATCAGGTCAAAGATTCTTTTCTCATAGTCCTACTGCTAAACTCTAATCTCCAGGACACTATGCTACGAGTGCGGGGCGCCCTTAAAGGGAACGACACTCTGCACTGACTGCATCAAAACCTCGGTCGACATCTCGGCGGGCATTCAGCGCGACGCGGTTGTACACTATTGTCGGGACTGCGAGCGATGGCTCTCACCCCCCGCAACCTGGACGGTCGCCGCCCCGGAGTCCCGCGAGCTATTGGCTCTGTGCCTGCGCAAGCTGAAACGCCTCAACAAAGTGCGGGTGATGGACGCCTCGTTCATCTGGACGGAGCCGCACTCGCGGCGCATCAAGCTCAAGCTCACGGTGCAGGACTCGCTGGACAACGACGCCCTCGTCCAACAGAGCTTCGAGGTTACGTACGCCGTGCTGTACCTGCAGTGTCCGGACTGCAAGAAGTCGTACACGCACAACCACTGGCGGGCCAGCGTGCAGGTGCGCCAGGCGGTCATGCACAAGCGGACATTCCTCTACCTCGAGCAGCTGATCCTCAAGCACAAAGCGCACAACGAGACGATTAACATCAAGGAGGCGCGCAACGGGGTCGACTTCTTCTTCGCGCAGCGCAACCACGCAGAGGCGTTTGTCGACTTTCTGCATTCCGTCGTGCCCATCGAGGTCACCAAGTCCCAGACGCTGATCTCGGAGAACATCCACACGTCCAAGAAGTCGTACAAGTTCAGCTACTCGGTCAAGCTCGTACCAGTATGCAAGGATGACCTCGTCGCATTACCGATCAAGCTCGCGCGGCAAATCGGCAACATCGCGCCCTTGGTGTTGTGCCAGCGCGTCGGCACGTCGATCACCTTCCTTGACCCCAACACCCTCCAGACCGCCGACCTGCAGCCCAAGATCTACTGGCGGGCGCCGTTCACGCCGCTCGCAGAGGCGCCCAACCTCGTCGAGTTCATTGTCCTCGACATCGATCTCACCGGTCAAGGCGAGGGCAAGTGGCAACTCGCCGAGGTGATGGTCGCGCGCGCCTCGGACTTTGGCGGGGATCGGCAGTACTTCACGCGATCGCACCTTGGGAGCATCCTGCACCCAGGCGACTCGGTGCTGGGTTACATGATCACGGGCGCTAACTTCAATAGCCCCGAGTTCGAGGCCCTCGAGGAGTCGAAGACCTACGCCTCCCGGATTCCCGACGTGGTGCTGGTGAAGAAGCACTACCCACGGCAGCACAAGAAGAACAAACGCAATTGGAAGCTCAAGCGGATGGCGGTCGGGGAGAGTGAGCTGCTGCCCACCGACCACGAGCAAAGCCGCGTGGAGAACGATCTCGAGATGTTTCTGCGGGATGTGGAGGAGGATGAGGAGCTACGGGCGACCCTCGCGCTGTACAAGAACAAGCCCAAGGATGATGAGGTCAGCGTGGCGGGGACCGAGTGGACCGATGTTGAGGTGCCTAAAATCAACATGGAGGAGCTGTTAGATGATATGGATGCGTTTGAGATTCATGAATCTTAAGTGTACATTGTATTCGCGAAGTTTAACGAACAAGATGCTACATCCTGGTTAGTCTTGCTGGATATTTTCTCGATATGTCAATCTTCATAGACAGAAGAAGGAGTGTATCGGATGATTGAAGTCCCAGGAAGAATTAAGGCAAAACATGATCATGCCTTGTTAACTTACTTCTGTGTCAGGGGTGATTATGTCATGCTGTCATATGCTTGGCCCGAGGCTTCGCCGGTCAGGCTGCTTACCGCCCGCCACGCCACGATGATACATAGTCCCGTCCGTAGAGAGCCTTAGCTAGCGAAATCGATCATTCATCCACATCCCTCACTTTTTGATAGATGATTTAGGTCTGAACTTCGTCTATACCTCGTGTTTGGCACCCCACATGTTCTGCGCCTCCTTAGGTTTATTATCCCAAAGTGTCAGGTATAGATGACTGGGGTGTAATTAGCAATGGATGCATCCAGAGATACTGGTTCCAAAGTTATACTTTTGAAACACGAGTCAATTGAGGTCGGGGCCCGTGCCCTTACACCTAATGGATTGGAGGTAAGTTCTCTCCATGTTCCCCTTGGTAGGGATCCGCGGAACGCAGGTGTTCCGCCAAACAAGCTACACGTACAGCACTTATAATCTCGGTAAAACGGGTATTTATAGCTATGTAAGTCACTGAGCAGAAGTGACAGGCATGAAATCAGCGAACTCGGCTGGGAACTCGAAGTCCAAGGGAATTGTGATCGACGGGTCTATAAAGGCAGGGTAACACTCCCTCTCGTTGGGGGTCAATGTTTCAGACAAATCGGACGGAAAAGAATTGGTCATTTTGTCGGCCCAAACGACTGTTCCAGGATGATGAGCGGTGGAGACAGGGTCGCCCGCATGAAAGGTTTGATTGTGAAGCTGCAAAGGTCGCACCTGGGTTAGCGTAGAGGTGTCCCTGTCTTCAGCGACATTGCCCCTGCGGCTCTCCATGTCAGAGAAGAGCGACTGCGAGAGGGCAATGAATTCCTCAAAGAGACGTTGTATGACCGTGACGGGATGACTACTCGAGATACTGGGCAAAAGAACCCTCGCCACAGTCTTGAGAAGGTTTAAATCTCCCAGATTTGACGTCGTCACGGCGTTGCAGAACAAGACGAAACACGCGGTCAAGGGGTAAAAAGTCAATGTCCTGTTTGAGAAGAGCGAATGGTCAGCGCTGCGGGCAATATGGCACAGAACGATAAGAGGGGGGAGTCCAAATGACTAACCAATGGAGGAAGCCAATGGCACGGTCTTTCTCGTTGATTAGACATATAGACAACAGTGACGATAGCTCTTGACGAGCAGATTGGAGAAGCAAATCTCCCGACCCAAAGGCCCGCCCTTGAAATTGATCAGAGAGATAAAGAATCGTGGTTCGGATGGAATGGTGCGCGAAGCGAATGGCAGCAATCTCGTTCTCAGCATCAAGGCCCATCCAGCATTGTGCCGAAGACGCAGATATCTTGTGTTGTAGTCAGCGTCAGAACACATGCTTATGCGTCGGGAATATAAAGCTGTTGAGGTAACATCGTACCTGCTCAATTTGTTGCTCAATCTCATCCACCCGCTGTAATAGCGATTCGACGGAACAGCGCGGGGGAAGTTGCACTGAATGAGAGGCGCTGGACAGGATGTTCTTGAGTAATGATAATGTGTCATCCTGTACTCGGGCCATGGCAATATAGATTGCGAGAAGATCGGCGGTTGTGTCGTGAACATAATCGTCAAGCATCCCGGGCTCGATCTCGAAGAACGTTCGCGAAGGTTCGAATTTCCACGCGTAATTCTTATCTAGCATATAACACCAAAGAGCGCAAAAGACTTCCTCCTCTGTCCTGGGTTTCCGCTCTGAGTCAGGACTCGCCTTATCGAGTCCTAGGTCAGTGGCTATCCGACAAGCAGTCCGAGTCAGTTCGTAGCAAAAGTGGGTGTTGCCAGAGCCTTGATGGAGGAAAACCTATTGCATCTCCGTTAGAAATCGACAAAAGCACGTTGTATCACAGTGTGAGGTAGAAAATTATACCCACCCCGCAAAGAAGGGCCTGAAGAAGTGAGAAGGAAGGAGTGATTGTGAGTCGAATGCGCTCTAACGCTGCCTGTGCGGCGCGTTTATATTCGACAGACCGAAGTCGCAGATGGTCGATGAGCCCGTCATCGTGCTCCCCAATCATGAGAACGGTCATTAAAAACTTGTGAGCGGCGGCGTTGACGCAGACGCTGAAGATGTCTCTCTCGTCATTCGAGACATCGTCGGACAACAGCCTCAAACACATACCCTTTAGGGTGGCCTTAGAAACGTGTTTGAAATAATCTGACACGTATATTCCAAACTTGGTACTGCCGATGTCTTGCTCAACCAAGCAGAACCGTATTAGCCCCGGCGCGCATAGCCGTTTCTTTTCATCCTGGTATTAAGGACGCTTCTTACCTTGTAGTATCCAAGTCAGAAACTCAAGAGGCACGCCTCGTTCATCCTGGAGGGGTGGTCTTAGCCCTTGCGGGGCGTGAGTTGCACGAACCAGAGCTGAGCGTAACACTTCCTGCGCTTTGCAGACCAAGCCGTGCTCGAAGTGGCCCATATGGCCTGGAATCTTAAAGCGAGTCTCGATGGATCGATTTAGTGGCACCCACGCAGCCAAGTCACAACCAGCTGGTATTGGCTGATCACTACCTGTAAGCTTTGCTTCTAACCTGGGTACAGGTGTGTTGCTTGTTTCAATTCTCCCAGTTGAGGTCTTTGGTGCTTGCTGTAAGCCAGACCCTTCAATGGACATGTCAGTCTCAATCAACGCGACCTGCTCAAGTCGACTAGGGGCGACTGCCTGAACGGTGGTTGTTGCTAAAGTCGTCGTCTGAACTTTAGGATTTAGAATTCTTTTCGGCAGACGTCGCCGGATCCGCTGTCTTTGACAGGAAAGACCTTGATCAAGGCAATTGCTACATGGTAATCCTCGATTGCACCGGACCTGGACAGGAGATCAATGTGAATTTCGTCCCTCTAAACTGCCAAAAAAAAGTTTTGAGATTTCAAACTCATTATGAGGGATGATAATTTACCTTCCGCGCATGACAAGAATCGCACTGTGTAGATGTCAGCCCAATTACCTTGGTGGGGAAGACCGGCAGGTGGAATTACATACAGCTGGAAAGGGGTAGATCTGTTGATGATTGTAGTCTGTGGCCTGCATGGTCTATCATTGTTCTAGAGCATCAGATTCCAGGCTCCTGTGATTATTGCTATCTTATACAATAATCTCAAGTCGCGAATACCGAAGCGAGAGATGTAAGGCGCAGCAAAAGCTCTGCAGGCTATTTTGACTGCTATTTTGACTGTGGCGAAGACTTGACTTAGTTATGCTTGGCGATTAGTAATATTTCACCCGGCATTGCTATGCACTCTCAGGAAAATGGACAAAAAAACCATGTTACCACCAAACCTTAAGGCTTGAAGCCCCACAAAATTGCACGGTAGCGGAACAGTACACACGCCAATTGGCCTGGTTTCGTCCGCCATGAGACAATCGCACCTTGCTTCGAAAGAAGATTGTTACAAAATCCCCCTCCCCGACGGGTGAAAGGGCTGGAAAATGTAGCAATAATACCGGGGTAAAGGGGAGGTTGACAGACAATTGGTTTAGTCCTGCTCGGGAACGTGTACAGTGCCTTGTAGTTCACTGAACGCCAAGCGCCAACGCCACCTTCAACCTCGAACTACTAGGTAACATGAAGAGCACAGGGCCATCATCCAAGGTTTAACAATGAGAATATTCAACGTCACTTGGCTCGCAGTGACGCCAGAAGCCAGGTCAACTATTCGCGCTGGCTTTGAATGGTACAGTAAGTACAGCATCAAGTAAAAGTGAATGTTGTATCTAGCCACCCTCGTCGGGGCCCGCGGGGCCGAGCTGAGCCTCACTTATCAGAATCGGTACATATACAGTTGCAGGGCAAGGTTTAGCCTGTTGTGAGGCGCGATTGTGTTTATGGAAGTGATTACATCTTGGGTGCCATGGTTCAGAATAGGCTTGGCATTCGGTCTAGGTACGCCGGTGATACACTCCGAACTCCCTTCGTCTCATTCTTTCTTTCCTGCGTAGATCAAATGATGAGTCGGCAGCCACTTGAAAAGATTATTCCAGGAACCGTGACGTCCCGTTGAGTAGTAAGTATGAGAGTCTCACTGCAGCTCAGCAAGGTCATACTCGCCCATCAAATTTCAACTTCAGTAATCGCCTATTGAGGCCACAAACATCGGAATTGAAACCCTCTCAGTAAATACCCCTTTTCCCAGAAATTTACAGGATCGCGACCGAACAGGATACATCCATGATCTGGGCAGGAAGCGAAGGTTTCTGTTGAGGTGATTGGGTAGGGATGCCCCATACTTATTCCGAACCAATGGGAGTTCCCGGTTACGCTTAGCCCACCGTGCGCGCGCCCCGCTCTTATGCCGAACCCCCGGCTTGGAAACCCCCCTCCCCCCCCCCCCCGAGCCGGGACTGACTCGGGATTGTATGTTAATCTTGTCCCATCCTGCAACTCTCAGCCAGACAAGGTTCATCTTACTGAAAACAGATACATGAAACCTGAGACCCCAAATAGAAAGAAATCTTCATCTGGAGACTATGCCAGTAGCCCCGAACAAAAATAGCCGCAGTATTGCGCTCCAAACCATGACAAAGGCCAAGACAATGCGCCCGCGAAAGCCTGCGGTCATATTCATTGTCAAAATATCTCTTGCACCGTCGAATAAATCTCCGATGATCCTTGGTCAGGGACTTGAGACCTCGACGACAATCGGCCTCGACCTCATCTTGTTGAATGTTCTGACCTTCCATGTCTTTTATGATGAGTTACTTTGTTCCTACCTCGCGTATGGACTTGCAAATTGAACTATACAAACATGAGCCGAGATATACAAGCAACGATTGCGTTACGGGGCACGTGATCCTCAATCTAGACTCCCCAGTCGACATATCGCAGATCACCGTTACCCTGCTGGGACGGTCTATTTCAAAGATGGAACGCTCAAGCCACATAGAATGCCATCAGGTATCTTTTTTAGACTACCTGTGGCGCCCAGTGAAATGCAGGCTAACCTGATCCAAGCTTATTCAGGAATCACTGCAGATATTCCCCCCATGCGGGCAGCTGGATCAGAATACCTCGAGATTCCGGACCTTAGGCCCTAAGCAGTACACATTTCCATTCTCCCTAGCGGTACGTACCCTACCCTTTAGATGACCAGCGTAATACTGTTAGTGACCAAACTTCCCTCTGCCAGTTTCCTACGGTATCAGGATGCTACAAAGCACACTCGACCAAGTGCCTGGAGAAACAGTCCCAGTCCCAAACCGAGCCTGCGCCACCCGTCCGAGAGCAGGAGATGCCCCATTTGCTCCGACGGCTTCCTCCCTCCACGGGCAATCGTTCCGGCCCGGCCGAGATTGCATATGCCGTCGAAGCCAATGTTAATATTGGCGGATTCCTGAAGCAGTCCATCAAGCAGGTTGTGTGACATGCACACTTTCAAACATGCCCTTCTTGCTGACCCAACAAAGCAGTCCCGCAGAATATTCTTCTGCCCCACATCCAGCCTCCCGCCACCCCGGCAGTCTCTCTCGCGGCACCGCGCCGTCATGATCCGGTGCCATCAAAGCACCAACGAAACCACCGCACAAGAGGTCACGGCGGCGATAGCCAGAACGTACCACGTCAGCATCGAACTCATGTGCGGCGCCTATCTCCACCTCGGTCAGCGACTACCCATCAGAGTGCAAGTCACCAAGGTCAATTCCGCCGATCACGACCTCATCTTGAACGATTTCCAGGCGATGGTCGTCGAAGAAACGGAGGTGCGGGCCGCGGGCCAGGTCCGGGTCCAGCGTCTCTCGCGTATCCTGCGCACCGTGAGCAATCTGCGCATGTTTGTCTGTCTTGCCGAAACGCCCGTCGGAACGACGATAAACATACCGGATGATTTCTGGGGCGGGCAACTCCTCCCGACGGTGATCACGCCAACGTTCGAGACGTGTAATGTGCGGCGCAGCTATAAGCTTGAGGTGCGGCTGGGGTTCAACAGCCGGCCGTCGAAGGTATGCGATCATCACGAAAATTCTTCCCCTGCAGAAGGGTACCCCGCACGAAAACACCGGAGTCCGTTCTCTGACTGCTTGATTTTTACGCAGGTCCAGACGAGAATCCTCGAAGTTCATTTCCCGGTTCATATCGTGGCGACAGAACCTGCGCCCATTCCAAGCTCGATTCTGCGGTTCTCCGAAAAGCAGCAGGACAACGCGGAGGATACCATTCCATGGCAAGGTATGACCCAATGATCTATTTATAGAGATTAGTATATTTATGACTGGAACACGCATTGCTGAAAGGAAGCGGCCTTCCAAGTATAACACAACTTCCGTGACGATTTCTAGGGAATCCCTATCTGGATAGTAGAATGGTTGCCTACATGTTGTGATTGCGCAAGGTAGCTTATGTAGTGTATTTGATGTGTCGTTGGGTAGGCTCTTGGTAGCAACTTGGTTTTGCTGGTGTTGGAACAATTGGCTACGCTACCAAGAACCAGCAATCCAATGTAGTTAGACGCTGTGTTTTTGTATCTGGAAGGATTTTTACGGCTATGGACCATCAGCGCCCCACAATCGAAGGCATTCGGACATTGCAACTTGCGGGTTTCTATGAATTTAACATACACCACCCCCCTTTTGCGTCTCCCTGTCCGCAACCAAACCCTAACACAGAATAGCCATCACCACAATACCCACTAATCCCACCGCAGACTTTGTGGTAATGGTGACAGCACGCGCCCCTCCCGTTGCCGACGCCGTCGCAGCAGTCCCTGACTTTGTGGTCGAGAATTTCGTGTCCTCAGTGGTCTTGGATGTCGAAGTCGATATTGCTTTTGTTGGCGTGGGGAAGGAAGTGGCAGTGGCCGTAGAATTGACATCGCCAGTGCACCAGACATCCGCCCAGGCGACTCCGCCCTTGTACAGACAATCAGTCAGATCCTGCACGGATTGTTCCACGGCAAGAGCGTATAGCGCGCAGTCGTTGTTGTAGGGCCGCACCCCAGCCGGCAGCGCGCACGAGTCGAAGATGGTCGAGTAGTTGGCTTGGTTGGGCACACCGCAGGCGGCATCGTGGACCGGGAGTTCGTATTGATAGGAGGTTCCGCAAGCTGTGGAGGTGGCGGCCGCGCCGGTTGCTGTGGCGGTGACCATGGTTGGCGTGATATGTGGTTTGACGGGAAGAGGTATAGATATCAAGATGCAAAATATTAGAGGACGGAAACTACCAGATACATATCAGAAAAACCAAAACCATTTTGTGGATGAACCTTAGCCTTGAAGGTATATATTGGGTCTGTCTTCTTTGCCAAGATGTCTTCGGGGCTATATCACGGGCGCGTCAGCCGGGCTTTCGGCCGCCTATTTTTAGTCGGGATAAGGCCTCTAGAGGTACGACATTCCTATACCCGCTGTAAAATAGAGTGTGAGCTGCACAGCCCTGTCACCGATATAGGGGGCCACTACCATGTAGCACCCCGCTAACATGCGATGACGGGGCCCTCGGATTCCGGTTATGGATGGACTGAAGACTTCCCACACGAATGTAACGGGGAAATCAGATCAGCTCAATTCTTATCTGCTAAGCATGAATTGATGACCTTGATGACTCTAGGAATTATCTCCCTTGATCCTACCCTCTTCCCCTGCTTATTATCTATATGCAACAATTTCCACTCCTTCAAATTGTCTATGATTTCCATTTACGATATCGTCTTAATGCCTTTCCCTTAGCATTGACTTTACAGTTCCTTGCTGATGTGTATTCATCTTGTTTTCCCCATCACCTATCTCTTACACATTGTAATGGATATTGAAGAAAGGACACACTCGTGAAATTCAAGTCTCTCCCACCATAGCTTGGAAGGCAGAAGAAGCGATGCAAGGAGAGGTATTCCACATGCTTGTAACTCTATACGCATAAGATCTAACACCAGCACTGATAATCAGGGCACGGATGGATAACGGAACGGCAAATTCATCCCAATGCCAATAGTCGTATCACACAACCCAGAAAGACAGGGCATCTTTCCATCTCCGAGTTTCACCCATAGGTTGTTCAGCGAGAGAACTGCTGCAAATGATCCTCCGTTGGTGCGGTCGGCAAGCGAAGTACCTCTGTATCTTCCTCGGCAGGACGGCGAGACAAGATAAAGGATCGCGAGATCAGGAGTCGGTCGTGGGTATGGCGCTGTCTGCTGCCGTATCTCGGAGGGCTGTAGGGATAGCCTTCAAAACAGCGATTCTTGGGCTCGAGATGTTGAACAAAGACCGGTCGCATTGGCGGGATGCAACCGCAGACGATGATCACAAATAGCTCGGACGCAGACCAGATACTCGAGTCGAGAGAGGACCCTATTCCAATGCAGACCGCCAGTCAGCGCTTCTCTCGCCGTGCAAGTTATACTAAAGTCAGACGAGGGGTCTAAAGTTCATACAGGTTAGATCTTTACGGGAGTGTAATCTGACGACGTAGGTGATCTTGACTATGCCACACGCAGCGGCACTGTTGATGAAGACACTCAACCACCCAGTGGAAAGAGAAAAGGAGATGAAAAGAAAGACCTTGACGATCATTTCGGTCTTTCTCTGCCAGTGGACACTCACAGTGGCCCAAGTCCCAACAGCGCACACGCGGCCACCCGCTGCTTCACGGACAGGCTGGTGTGCCAGATAACAGGAACAGGTATGGCGGCGAGGACTAAATCGATGAAGATATTCCACACTGCACTTCCGAAATTCAGCGAGATACGATCCTTCAGCTCGACTGTATACATCATGTATCCAATTGGACGAACCTGAAAAGAACAGCGAGAAACCGGTTTGCACACTGGTGTCCCAACATTTGTGCGGAACCCACGGTTCCCACATAGCACGTGGTGGAGTGCACTGCACGAAGCCGAAAATATAATCAATTCCACAGATGGTACATGTTAGGCATATGATAAACCAGAGTAGCCACCTCGTTTGACGACTATTTGAGCCAAGGATGCGCCGGATCTGCAGCGCGACCGACGTCTTGCTGGTCGCAAACCCCAGAACCCCGAATGTTTGAGCAATCCACTCATACTTGACCACATGGAGTTGTTGCGCCGTAGTCAAGTAGTACATATGGTGGGCAGCCCCGATGACAGCCAAGTATTGGGCAAAGGCGACCATGATGATGAATAAAATCTCGGAATATAGTGAGCGATGGCAATGGTGGTAAATGTGAATCCATGTAGTTAACCTACTACTGTGAATGTCATCATGTGATCATCAGCGCCAAAACCCTTGACCAAGCGTCGGCCATAAAGTCGAAGCGCAAGGGCTGCAAGTGCCACGGCAGCTTCAGTCCAAAGGACCGCCATGATAGCCGGACCTCGATCTCGGTCACCGCTAGCGGGCGGTTCGGCGGTGGCCATGCCGATGCAGTACTGCTACTGAAAGACCATGAAGATTCAGAAATATTAAGAGTGAGATTCAGCAGGAAGGGGGTGGGAAGAGTCATATAGTGGACAGAACCGAGTCCATGTAGTATAGCGCATGTCAGATTTTAGCTTCGGTTCCTTGCTAGACACCCACCCTCAAGCAACCTCTAAAACACGATATTCATAGTACCTCCCACTTCATAACTTGGAAGTCAGTTTGCAGATCAGACAGAATTGTGTCAGTCTTTCTTATGTCTTGTTCATCCCAGATTCACTGGGTCTTCATTGGTTGTCAAAGAGGGATTTTCAAAGACATTGAAAATATGGTTAGGGTACATGTCACTACTGTATATTTCGAAAGCTGGCATGGAGTAGATATAAATTTCATGAGTTCAGTTTCGAAAAGATCCTTCTCCCCAATGCACTGGCCCAACCAGTCCAGAAAGGGATGCCAGTATCCCAAATCATGGTAATCCGACAGGTTGGCTAGGCAAGGGGGTTGGCCAGTTGTCGGTCGACTTACCCCTCGCGGATCGTCATCTCCTGCATTGTTGGTGGCTGTGCCCTCTTGGCATACAGGACGATGTTCAATGACTCAAGCAACTCAGGGACAAGCTGTTCGGGGCACATTGACATCAGAAAATTACCAAAAGACTAGTTGACCTGCCAGCCACGACGGGCTTGCCCAAATCTTGCTCTTTGCAGTATTTGGCATGCACGAGCCGTTCCGCGAAGGTTAGGTTCACAAAGGTGCAAGTAGCAATTTATGCCTGAACTAGATTGCATCACAATTTAACGAGGTATAACTACAGGGAACCGGCATCGGAGCGACTGCATGGGTAGTGATGCAAGCTGATCCCAATATCCACGCCCTGTTGGGGCCTCTGAGCATCAATTCTGCTATAAATTGTCCTATCTACCACAGAAGAATCGGCTTGATTGTCCTTCCACTCTTCATATTCCGGACCGCCTCCTCGAAGTTCTCTGCTGGATAAAATCCAACGATCTTGTGCATGGGTAACAGACCCGACCTCACCCACTCGATCATCCTCGGAACGAACTCCCGGTGCACCACATCCCCCTCCACGACACCCATGAACACCTTTCCTGCCACCATAAACTCATGGATGGGGAGATTGAGCGTCGCTGTCTGGGGTGCCGCCCCCAGCTGCACGATCTTGCCCTTGTTAGCGGTCATGCGAACCGCCTCGGCCACGAGCTCAGGCACCCCGGTAGATTCCAGTGTGACATCGACTCCAGTGCCACCGGTGATCGCACGAACCGCCTGGGTGACGAGGCTGAGATCCGCATCGGGGTCGATCCGAACCACATGCGTTGCTCCCAGCTCTAGGGCCAGCTTAAGGCGGGCCTCGTTGCGTGCGATCCCGATGATCGTCTGACATCCCGCGATGCGCGCGCCCATCACGGCGCTCAAGCCCACCCCTCCCAGCCCAAGCACCGCTATCGTATCCTCTCGCCGTGCGCCCGCCGCATTGAGAACCGCTCCTGCTCCCGTCTGGATCCCGCAGCCCAATGGGGCCAGCAGCTGCAGTTCTTCCTTCTTCTCGACCATGCCCGCCACATTGATTACCGCGGACTCCTGCACGATCGTCCAGCTGGCAAAACTCGATTGTCCGAAGAACCGGCCGAAGATTTCTGGTTCGCTGGTGTGTGGTGTTGCTGCTCCTTCCTCCCAGAAGACGTGATCCGTGGACGTCGACTCGAAATTAATGGGGTCGAAATTGTGGCAATGGGCCGGGTGGCCGCGTCGACAGCAGCGGCACGTCTGGCAGGAGGAGAAGGACATGAGGACTGGGTCGCCGACGCGCGCGGTGGTGACCCCGGGTCCGACCTGTCGGACGTATCCCGCGCCTGGAAGGAAAGACAGTCTGTCAGCATCGGGGTTTAAGTATGCCTTGAACAGCGGCAACAGTAGAGGAATGACGGCAAATACCTTCGTGACCCATGACCCGCGGATAATGCACGCCGTGGCCACTTTCCGGCCCGGCGAAATGCAGGTCAGTCTGGCAGATGCCCGAGGCAACGATTTCAATCAGTAGCTCATGCCCGCGGACAGGTCGCAGAGCAACGTTGCGCAGCTTCCAGCCTCCATCCTTGTAAGAACCATAGGAGACCAGAGCTCGCCCGGTGGTAAGTTGGATGTCAACCATGGTAATTATTATTTATTTGTTACGCAGGTCTTGACATGGTCTCAACAGATATATGCTCGTGTCAGCTCATTGCCGACTCAACATCCCGCAAACCGTTGCGCAAATTACGGTGTATCAGCAGGTGGTCGGCATGCCGAACTCAAGACTGAAGCGCTTTGAGACATCCGGATTTCCGAACGCTGGGGTGGGAACAAGCCACCTGGTGATCTTTGCTGTGGATTGATCGCGGGTTTATTGGGACACGGATATAGAGGTTTTATCTTGGGTTAATCAGTCGCGTCCGAGACCCACTCTGCCGAGTCCCTGCGGGAATTACGGCATTTGAAAGATCCCTTCATGTGTGTATACTGGACAGCTTTGCTCTGGGTATAATGTAACAGAGTCTCGACTATCATAACCATACCCCCTATCTTCTTTATATGGAGCATTTGTACGTCAGTATGCGCCGCCACTGCAGGCTACGGCAGGTATGCAACGAGGTTTTGCCCATTACACGCGCACTGTGGTAACAATGAGAAGTCATCTTTGCAGTCACATGCTCAATCAGTTCCAAATAGCTCACAAGACACAGACATACACGTGACAGGCCAAGCGGAGGGCAAAGCTACGGATGCGTGATATATGGACGTCTGAAACATCATATCTCGGGGCTAGGTCTTTCAAAACACGTGATAGCTCTCTTCTCGGCGCCCCAGGCACCAAGGCCCAGAATCAATGGGTTCTCAAGTGTCAAATTACTTATAGTAGTTAGACTTTTTAAGCGCAGAACATCCGGCCTACAGCAGGTCACCCCGGAGGAACTGGAAAGCAGTATCCCTAGGGGCTTGCTTTCGGTTCTTTTTCTTTTCCTCTATGTTCTTTTTGTAGGATTGGAAGAATGCCATCTGGGCTTCCTCAATGCAAAGAGTAGCGATAACCTCCTTTTTAGCCTTCATATATATCGTATCATCCTGAGGTTCTATGACCTCTGTGGGGCCTCTAATCCACTATCTCCAATGGCTGCCCAATCTTCTCCAGTAACTCCACCAACGCCTGCTGATCTTCTTCCACACAATCCACTCCATCACCATCATAGGATGGCTCCTCGTCATCGGTGTCATAGACCGTGGTATGCATATACGGTGTCGGCCCGAACCCGTCGCAGAAGACCATGTAACTGTCATCATGCATCCCAACTGTAATCTCCGTCTCGCGCTCCAAGGGCGTCATGTCATCCTCCCACCACGGTTCCGAGCGCCCGTAGCGGAAATGGCGCAGTTGCGGGAGCCCCGCCTGGAAGGCCTGGAAGTAGTGCTGCCAGCGCTTGTCGTACGTCGCAAAGTGTTTCTCGCGCAGCCCTGGTTTGTGGGTGTATCGGCCAGAGTCTAGAAAGGCCCGATCTTTGTTGTAGACGGAGACCTCGAAGAGGATGGGGGTGTCGTCGAGGTAGAGCTCGGTTAGGGTCTTGCCGTGCGAGAGGATCCATTGGAGCTGGGAGTCGTTGACAAAGGCGTAGTTGCCCAGGGCCAGCGTCTTGAAGCGCAGGAGGTGGACCCCTCGTAGATCCAGCTTGGGATAGAAGCCGAAGTAGTTGCTGGAGTAGATGTGAGGTGTTCGAGGGTCACGGCTGCCGGGGTCAGCCAAGAAGGATGGAAGCTCGGGGAAGAATTTGTGCGGTTCGTCTTGCTAGAACTTAGTTAGGGACTGGGAGACGCGAAAAGCCAAGGAGAATAAAGAATGAGAGCGTCCTACCTCAAGATCGTTTTCGCCGTTGCTTTCGTCGTGTTCATTAGTATTATTCATCCGCAGTGCGCGCAGAGTGCGCAAGATCTGGGTGAGATTCAGGACCACCTTGGGGTCCGTCGGGTTGATGTTCTGGAAGTTACACAGAGACAGCTCTTTCACAGGCTCGTCGAGGGACGCCACCGCCGAGATAAACTCAGTCATTACACAGGAGCGGAACTCGGCATTCCGAAAGGAGTCATTCCAGGTATCTTGGACATAACAGCCCGGATGAAAGCGAAGCACGATGTTCGTAGACGGGGGGGTTCCTTCAGGCGCGGGACGAGCCTCATAAATCTGCGCAACTGGAGGATCACCTTGTTGCGGTTGCTTTGATTGACATAGCTTGCTTGCGTGAAGTACTGTGTCGATGAGTACAGGGTTCAGTGTATATAAGGGAAGGGGAATTTATGCCGGCCCAGGCGCTGACATCCAGATATAACCTGTGCACCAGTCGTGCCCGAGTTCTGTCTTCGAGAATCTCCTGAAATCTTTCTCGGCTTTCTTTCTGGAGATACACGGTGATCACCTTCAGCAGTTCCCTGATCCACACTAGCTTCTTCAGCAAAGGTTTCCACTGGGACTTTGTGTCTTGAAAATGAGTCAATTTGCCTTTGCATCATTCACAAAACTGGAGAGCGACCCTTAGCATGCCGGCCGGATCGTGTTCAGCATCAGACAACCCATCATCAAATCACCACTCCAAGCTATTTGGCAAGAATTTTGGACACTCCATGGCAGAGGACGAAACTGCTTTTAATTCAATTGATCATTCCAAACACCTAAATTACACAGTATATTCTTCAGTCACAAATAATAAGGTCAGACATCAACCGGAACAGCCCCGATCAAACTTTTACGCGCCAAATCCTGCACCTGGTCAGGCTCCATCCCCGCGCGCAGACAAGCGTCATCCAGGGCTTGTCGTAGCACGTGTCGCAACCGCGTCTGCGTTAGATTGAGATCAAGCATGTTATCCAGAGCGACGCATAACAGTCGAACCAGTACATTCATGACAGAAGAAGAGAAAATATCCGTATCATACCCGAGCCGCAGTGATACCCCCTGCTCATCAGCCGTGAAGTGCCACTCGAACAGGAGAGCAAAGATAGCGCCGTCGGGAGAGACCGCGCGCGGGATCAGTCCATCAATGTGCGGGAGCCGCTGGTCATCCTCAACACTGCGCTCATCCGGAAAGGTGACGGCGCAATCAAACACGGCATCGTGAGTGGAGGGAAATGGGAGTCCCAAGAGCGCCAGCAACGCATGCCACGGAACCGCATGTGCTACGGCGGACTGCGCCATCGTTCCCACTGCACGCAGCAGATGTTCAACTGTTTGTGTTGCTTCTGAGGAGTTCGCCACCCTGAAGCGAAGAGGCAGCGGCTCCAGGTGGAGTCCGATCGTGTTGGCGCCTGCTTCATCGGGACGGTTGATGTAAGGGCATCCGAGCAGGACGTCTCGGGTATCGGCCAGTGTCTGCAAAGTGATCGCGACAACAGCCAGGGCGAAATGTCGCAGCGATAAATGGCAACCCGCACAGGTCTCCCGGAGACGTTTTGCTGAGGCGGTGGGAATTATGGATTGCATAGAGGCACCACGGTAAGAACGGACTCGCTGCGCCGCTAGAGGACGTGGCACCTCAAGGTCCGTCAGATGAGCACTCCAGAAGGCCTGTAACTGTTTCGGCAATGGCACTGGGAAGGACCAGGGTTCCTCGTCGAAGTATTCACGCGCCACAGCAGATAGTTGTCTCCCGTGATACAAATCCCCAACCTCCTGTAGGAGCTGTGTCAGAGTATCATTATCACAGAGCAGATGAGAAAAGTTGAGAAGCAATGTATCTTTAGTAATGGCGGCTCGGACCAAGCCTTGTCCAAGGTGGAACGGCTCACTGACCCATTCCCCTACATCGACTGTCGTCTCATATACCACCTCAATGCGCTGGTCCGAGATGGTGCGGATGTACCCATTACGGGCCTTCTTGATGCGAGTCCTTAATACGCGGTGGCGATTTAGTGTCTCTTCTACACTCCAAGCGAGTTTGTGGAAATCAACACGTGGCGAAAGGCTGGCATGGAAGGGAACATTGAAAGCGCTTGGACAATGACAGCTGTTGTAGTAATGTACCCACAGCACTTCGGGAGGAGATAGATCAGTGGTCCCCAGGCGCCTAGTGCTCTCCTCCTGCGCCGAATGTACGCCGAGTGAAGTCTTGGGGAGGGTATCGATCAAGGCTGCAAGATCCCGCAGGACAGACCGCAACACGACATCGCGGACCGTCACCCGAACCCGAAAGGTATCGTTCAGCTCGCGCGCCAGTTTAAGCATTGAGATTGAGTCTCCGCCGAGTACAAAGAAGTTATCTTCTCCATTTATATCAGCAGAGGGCTCAAGGCCTAAAATGCGTTTCCAGGCTTCAGCTATAGCTCGCGCCGTTGCATTGAGTGGGTGGATTTGCGTTTCGGGTTTCGACCCGGAGTCTCTCCTGGCGTTGAGCTTCTTTAGTGCTTGCAGGTCCATCTTTCCGTTTTTCGTCGTCGGCATTTTCTCCAGTGTTTGTATCTGAGAGGGTTGATAATGAGGGGGTAGGGCAGTGCACAAGGCTTCACGAATACCAGCCTCATCCACCCTCTTCGGACACACAACGAGCACGATTGTACCATCTTCACGCAGAACCGCCACGGCTTTGCGGACTGTGGGCACCAGGCGGTAGACTGCATGCGCGATGTCGTCGAGGTTCACTCGATATCCGCGGACCTTCACCTGGCGGTCTTTGCGGCTGCAGTACCAAAGATTGCCCTCGTGGTCAAAGTAGCCCAAATCTCCGGTGCGATACATTCTTTCGTGCCCATCGACAAAAGGGTCTTGCTGGAATTCATTCTGTTTTGTTGATATCGTATTAATGTATCCATCACTCACCTGCGCCCCCGCAATGTGGATGTGTCCGACCGTGTTCGGTGGAACAAGGTCCCCGTCGTCGTTCAATATATACAGCCGGGAGGACGGGACGGGACTACCCAAGCATATTGGTAAACCGGGGGCTAGTCGGCCTAGGGTATTCATTACCGTAGCCTAGCAGATTGCATAGTTAGTGAGGAGAGCAATGGCAGAAGAAGGAAGGTGTCTACCTCGGTGGAGCCGTAAGCATTGTACAGCTGCCGCTCTGGGGACCACCAACGGGCGACAATGGGCTCTGTGGCCGGTTCGCCGGCAAAATAGACCTACCAGCCATGTGGTGTCAGCAATGTCATCTAGAGAACCAGGAGAGGCGAACAGATGCCACACTCACAAACTGGATGTTGGGAAAGTGCCAGGGAACCATTTCGGCGGCAACGGATGGGGTAAGAATGGTGGCGTCCACCTGGCCCAGATGTGACAGCATGTCATCGTCCTTTGCTCGTAGCACCAAAGTGGCACCATAACACAAAGTACCAAAGACCTCGAATATGCAACCTCCAAAGCCAGGAGAGAGAAACTGGGCAATCCGACGTCCCGGTCGGCTGAAGATCCGATATTCCTCGCGGGATTGAAGGGTTACTAATCCCCTGTGAAGACACTTTACACCTGTTTGCAATGGAATATTAGACGAAAAGCGAGCTTTGGGGCCAAATCCTCGAGGAGACACACCTTTGGGAACGCCAGTCGACCCGGAGGTAAAACAGACGTATGCCACATCACTTGGCCTTTGTGTCGGCCACGATCTCAAAACGGGTATTTTGGCGTTCTGTAGAACTTCCTCAGTGGCAACAGTTGTCACGCCTTGGAATCGCCCTCGTCTGCGTTGCTCTGACGATGGAAATAGCACTAGAGGGGCACGGCTTTGCTTCACCAGTGAAACTTGATAGTCGATTGGAAATGAAGCATCAATTGGGCAATAGGCCGTGTTAGCCAGCACCGCAGCCCAAACCCCGATAATCCAGTTGATAGATCGATCAGCAATCACGGCAACGGCATCTCCTGGGCGCGCATGCGAAAGGACGGCAGAAGCCACACGCTCAGCCGAGTCGAGTAGTTGGCGATATGTTATGGAAATTGTGTCCTTTCTTACAGCGATGAGGTCGGGATGCTGACTCACTGTGTTCCGGAAGATGCTGCGGAGTGTCGGTCCAGAGCTGGTCACTCGTGATTCTGGCCGATCGATATTACCCAGCTGTAGGAGATTGTGTCGTATAGGCGGTGGGAAACTGTGGTGAAGGCAATGCCCTACAGTGAGACCGTCTTCGGTGCTGATTAGAAGCTGGACGATGTTTTGGAAGATAGCTGCCACGTCCTGTATTATTAGAGCATTGAACCGATCACTGCGATACACAAGACGCATCTCGCCCGAGCTTTGAACCTCCATCACAAGAGGAAGGCTGGTAGATTCTCTCATAAGTGGTTCACGCAGTGGGGGCAGGATCACTGATGGCCTGCGCATGTCAGTGTCCTGCACCACGAGCATAGTGGTAATCGGCGGGGTGCCCACGGGGCTCTCAAAAAGTTGAAATCGCGCGTAGTTGCGGATGTCCTTATAAACGCGCTGGACGAACGTAGACACGGACATTTGTCTATTGATCGCGCAATTGTATGGCAGCTGATTGATCAAAGGACCGATCACAGACGGGGCCCAGGTGAAAGGTAAGTCCCGGCCCGAGAGCACCATCCCAAACATCACCTGGCTGGAATCAGAGTACAGTGAGACCAGCAAGGCCCAGGCAGCGTGTAGAAGTGAGGCAGGGGTTACGTCCAATCGTTTTGCGCTCTGGCTCAGTTGCACACGGTCCACGGATTCCGTGTGAACGTACTCGATATTCACCGGGCCAAGCCTGTCCTGGGATACTGTATCAGGAATATTGAATTCGCCTTTGGACAATAGCAACTCGTTTTGACGATCTTCCCAGAACCTCAATGCCTCATCCTTCATCCGTTCTCGGAGCTGGTGCAGATCCTTTCCTGTTTGCGCATATGGAATAGAGGGTTTGATTTCGTGTCCTTGAAGTGCCAGATCCAGCTTTTTCAACAATAGGAGACTTGAGAACCCATCCAACAGAGCACGATGAGAGGTCCACACTATCATGCTTTCACCCCGTGGCAGCTCAATGCCTTCGTGGTGTAGTACCAAAACGGACATACCTAGAGCGGTTCGTCTGATAATTCCATCCTGAAGTTCCTTGACTTGCTGCGAGGAGCGAACTTTTTGTTCCTCCCAGTGGAATTGGCTTTCCGTTACCACCTCTTGAATAACATCGGATTCACTGTCAATGAAAACCGTCCGAAAAATCGGCTCTGCGCGCGTCACAGTCTCCCATGCCTTCTTGATGCGCCTGATATCCTGGGTGCGATAGTAGGAAATGTGTTGTGCATAATTCACTCGGGGGTCAACCTTTGTCTCCAATACCATCTTGTGCTGCAGCGGACTAAGGGTTGAATGCGTCACGAGACCTGTCTGCTCGCTGGAAAACTTGCTACTAGGCGCGGTCGATGTTGCTTTACATCGGGCAAACACCTCCCTGAGTGACGGTGCTTCGAGAACATCAGCTACTGAGATTGCATAACCAGCCTGCCCGCAGAAGGAGGACAGATTGACTGCAGCGAGAGAACTGACTCCCATTGACACACACGAAGCACTCAAGTCAATCTCAGTGGAAGGAACCTTCATCTCATCCTGGAACCAGGCCAGGACAATCTGCTTTGGCGTCAGTTTCAATTGGGAGAATGAAGTCATTGATCTCTGGGTTTTCTGGGCTGTTGAAATTCTCTTCTCCAAAATGGATGAGAGTTGATGCGGATCCACTTTGCCATTGGAGCTCAAGGGCAGCTTGGGCAGCCGAATTAAGTGGTCGGGAACGGCGTAGGGCAGGGCCGCTGACTTCCAGGTGGTCAACACCTCTCCGGTATCCAGCTGCGGGCTGACGATGGCTGTACAGAGCATTCCATTGACCTTCAATGAATAAGCCGCTTGCACTGAGGGGCACGATCGGATGATCCCCTGGTCGACGTCCTGGTCTAGGTTGACTAGGAACCCCCGGTTTTTGATCAAGCGATCTTCACGCCCATGAAACTGCAGAATGCGAGTGCCATCCATGTTCTCTACCCACTCAGCTATGTCTCCTGTGCGGTATGTTGTATGGCCACCGAGATGAATGAACTTCTTGTTGGTTTGAATCTCGTCGCCGAGGTAGCCGGCCGACAGACAGGGTCCTGCAATCCCGATCTCGCCTGGCGTCTTGAGCTCAGTGATGAGGCTATCATCTTTTGGGTCTAAAAGCATAATCGTGGAACCTGGAATCGGATGTCCGAGTCGCGTAGGCGAGAACCGTGCTGTTTGCGGGTCACGCTGTAATCTCTGAGTCAAGACGGCGCAAGTGGCCTCTGTCGGCCCATAGGCAATCCAGATCGGTACTTGTACGCTATCCCATAGGTCAAGGAGATGTTCTGAGGCAGTCTCACCCCCCAAGACAATGCGCCTCAATTTCGAATAATTCGTGGGGATAGGGGGCCCGAGCGCCGCCAGGATCGAAGGGGTGGCAATGATGATGCTGCTTTCTCTTGCACGCTCTGCCAGAGAATCCGAGTCGGCCAGGACTAACGTACCCCCATTGCACAGTGTGTTGAACATGGTCCCCATGCACGCTGCAAAATTCACTGTCAGCATGATAACCCTCATCGGAATGGGTCGATGGAAACTTGCAAGATACGTACCATCGAAGCCAACGGATAAGACCAGCAAGACCCGATCAGCTGGCGTAACATCGTAGTTAAACCCTGGAGAAGTCACAAAGCGCGCTACCGAGCTGCTTCTAACCCGGACACCTTTGGGTTTATTCGTTGTGCCAGAGGTGAATATGACAGCGAGAACATCGTCGATGCGATTGGCTACCTGGTCGTTATATTCAGAAGAGACCGAAGCCGTCGGAAGGCGAATTGCTCTTGCCTGATCGGCGGAGAACTCTGTTCCCGTGTATAGCACGATTTTGGCTTGGCTTTTGTTTAAGACATACTCTATGCGGTGACGGGGACTTCGTTCTCGGTCGATGGGGACATACACAGCGCCTGCTTTCAGAATGCCAAGGACCCCTACCACCATCTGTATGCAGGTGGTAGTAACGATAGGCACTATGTGACCTGGTCTCACTCCGTTGGCCTTCAAGGATGCTGCCAGGTCCGTGGACTCTTCGTCCAGTTGTCGGTATGTCCTCGTGCCCTTGCGCCCATCGTCTACCGCGATATGGTCGGGCCAGCGAATCACCGGCCCAGCGAAAAGATCTAAAACAGTGTCTTGCTCGGCAAGCACCATGACAACTGAGTTTTATGAGTCTATTTCCCTCAATCCTTGAATCTTTAGTCGTGCCCTTATATATCATTTCGATATTTGCCCAAGAGATGCAAAGATCGGCAGAGGAGCGTGGGTCAAGATGCAGTGTGGATTGAAGGGGTCAAAAGACGTCAGAAAACAGGCATTCGAAAACGAGCCCACCCACCGGGGTCCAGCGCCATGGTCAGGTCACCGATCTATCGCCATCGCGGGCGCTTGAGTCATGTGTCATGTCCTCTGTCATGGCAATGTAATGGTGGATTACGTTGTTTGCCTTCTGCACGGCATAGTCCTCCGGCATGTCCGACCCTCCTCATCCAAAGATTCTAGACCGACACACAGCGAGCTGGAAGCACTCGGGATTACGACAGATTGACACCGAACCAGATCTCTGCTGCCCATCTAAGCTTTGTGGGTCCAGATCTGGTGAGCTTCTCATCGGCAATCTGCTTTCCCGCTTGCCGAGCCATGATCATGAACAATAAAATGCCCCCGGATTATCATTGACCTAGGCTAAGCCGCGCTTTTGATGATCATTGAAATGTTGATACAGAAGAATACAGATTGATTTTTCCCTGAGATGAACCTCGCTCTCCCTCCAGGATCTACAGTCGTCGTGACGGGAGCCAACGGCTACCTGGCGTCACACACCAGTAATGAACTGCTCAAATTGGGGTACCGCGTGCGCGGCACCGTTCGCAGCCCTAAACCTTGGCTAAATGCGTTTTACGAGAGAGAGTACGGGCCGAACAGGTTTCACACAGTTCTCGTGCCGGACTTTCGTGATCCCGAGGCAATTGAGGCTATACTGACTGGCGCGGATGGGGTCGTACACCTGGTGACCAACCTCCTTCTCTCCCTGCGGACACGATCCACACTTTCCATGTCATCGTTCATTTTTCACTTGTACTGCTTCTCCTTTCCCAATCTACAACCGTATGTCTCTAACGTATGTGGCTTCGTGTAGGTCTCCGACTTTACACTGGGAACTGACATCAATGAGGTGGTTCCTTGGTCCCGACAAGCAACGTTGAGCGTCTTACAGGCGGCGTCACAAGTGTCTTCCATGCGTAGGGTGGTGTTCATCTCCTCTTCAATGGCGTTATATACTCCAAACCCTGGACAGCAAGGCGTGTTGGTCGACCAAGGTGAGCATAAACCTAAACGAAATGGCTGTTTGGCACTAACCTGAATTTCAACCCGAATCAGATACCTGGAATGTGTCCGCTGTTCTCAAAGCCTTATCGCCCTCTTGGAACCTTAAGTCGCAAATACATGACTCCGCGCCCCCAGGGGTGCAGAAACGGCAGGTCGAGGTATACAGCGCCTGTAAGATGATCTGTGAGTGGGAGGCGTGGGAATGGGTGCGCTGCCACCGACCTGCCTTTGAGTTTAACACTGTAGTCGCAGCGTTTGCGGTTTGTTCTCATCCCTCCAATTCCTGGCCTCTGTTTCACTCGCTAAACAAGAACAGGTCGGCAAGATCCTAATGGACGAGATCCCCGGCTCGACCATGAACTGGGTACGCGGCCTGCTTCACGGTGACTGTACCCCAATGACTCTTGTTCCACCCAGTGAGCTTCTCAGCCTTTCCTTTCGTTGTCATCCTCTTTGCCGTTCAATTCAGGCCCTCCTCTTGTCGGACTTAGTGGATGACCACAAACTGATTCGTCCCAGAGTGGTTTGTCGACGTCGAAGATATCGCCCGGCTGTTTGTGATTGCTTTGCTCGAGCCGACAGTGGCCTCGGAACGCTTGTTCGCCTTTGGTGAGTCGGCCAACTGGACAGATGTCCTCACTATTCTGGAGCAGCTACAGCCCGAGAACCCTTTGATTCCACGCCCGATGCCCGGGGAGTTGCACGATTGCGCAGACATTCAGCCCCGCGGGCGGGCGATGCAGTTGCTTCGCGAGTTTTATGGCCAACCAGGCATGACGCCTATTGCAATGAGTATTGCCCGCGGAATTGGGTGTGAGCCTTTGAAGAACTGAGAAAGGATATCTCGAAGACTGGAGGATTCTGCTGGTTCTTTTTGCTTTTTCCTGGTCGTTTATCTTTCCCTTTCTTTTCTTTTTCTCTTATCGGCAACAAAGATCACAGGGAAAATGGAAGACTCAAGGAGGCTGGGTGCAGGTCGAGTCCCGCAGAATTTGATGTTAGGGTTCTGGGCAGACTGCGCAAGGGATAGGAGTCACTTCTGCAGGTCACGTTGTGCGGTAAAGGATCAAGGCTTTCACTAGGAGTACCAATTTAAATCCATTTCAAGCCTCCCGGAAAAGGCATATACTAAGTCGAAGACCGTATAACAGATTGCACAGTCAGACAGAAAGTGAAGAAGTGAAGTAGGAGAATGAGAAGAGAAGCAGGGAAAGAATGTGAGGAGGCCTGAATCCCGGGCCCTGGCATTTCCCGCCGCGTCACTCCCATTGGGCGGATCAATCGGCCGGCAAGACCAGAAGAATGTACTGTACATGGACATGGCTCAATGGCGCATGCTCAATAGGTGGTTGGTATGATCCTTTCAAATGTCATAGAGCTGCCAAATCGCTGTCAGACGGTTATGGTGGACCCAGGCTCAGAAATATATCTGGCGCGACCTTTTTGCGCCCATCACCCAGCCGCCTCGACCACAGTTTTGTCCACACATGGAGCATGCATAGCGAATAAGTATCAGCACGATCCTGGAATGTTAATTTCGTAAATACCGTCTAGGACATAATGCTGCCACCAATAGAGCGGCTTGTTGGGCCCTGAACTATGGAACATGGATTCACTGCAATTATGTTTTTCCCAAGCACAAATCATATTTCATCGAGTAGTTATTTTCCACGATTAACCACTGTTTCCTCCCTGCATAGATACAGTTCATTATTAATGATAATACACAGTAAGATACGGGCCCTTGCTCCTAGCGTACGAAAAAGACAACCACGCCTGGTGATGCGTGGTCTCGTCCAGGTTCTCCCCAGCACTAGGATCCCAGTCAGTTTCAACTGCACTCCTGAGTCTTTTAGCCCACTTGAAGGTAAGGATAAACTTACAAGTAGTTCTGCAAGTTCGCAGCATAGACAGCTGCTTGATCTGACATGTCATGACGTTCAAAGAAATCCGTCAGCACAGCCGCGATCTTGGTATCCGGTATCCCGGAAATAGGGAAGTAGAATTTGGGGATCGGGGCGCGACGGCCAGGATGGATCTCGTAATTGAGCATCAAAGGCAAGTACGTGGGGGGATCACCGGGCTGCGAGGGCCGGGTGGGATAAGCGCGAGGGCCCTCCACAATATCTAGAGCGCGCCAGAGCTCCTCTAGCATTGACAGGCCCTCGGTGATATCTGGATCCTCCTTCGCCAGCCGGTCACCCATTGTCCAGTGCTCGATGACACGGTCGAAGCGGACGTCGAATTCGGCTAGGTAGAACTTCAGACGTGTGCGGTGCGGGTCGACCAGGTCGCAGGACACGAGGAAAATGTCCGTCTTTTGTGACGGTTGTTGCAGGTATTCTTGGAGGGCGTCGCATCCCTGCGCGAAGAGTTGCTCGGAGTCGATGGTGCGGATGGCATCCAGGCATAGCTGTGTCGCGGACTGAGCTGTGACTTGGGCCTTGAGTGTTGGGTAGAAGTACTCCTTGACGGAGATTCCGGCTGGGTCCAGGTCGAGGGCAAGAATTGTCTGTGTCTTGAAGGGTAGTTTTGCGATTTCGGTGGGAGGTAGGCGTGCAACATCGCTGTCGCTGAGGGTCAGACGCTCGAGGAGGGCATGGTGTAAGTCCAAGTTGATCGCGGCGCCGGTGGCCTTTAGGTCGTGCAGAGCGCAGGGTAGCAGGGCGCGGTTGAACGGATCTTGACCTGTAGTGGCCCTGTGGCTGGTCGGCTCGAATGCAATGCGCGTGGTTGAACGGCTCTTGGTGAAATTCTGACTCAGTTCAAAGGGCCCAGTGCTTCCTAGGATGCATTGAAAGAGCTCGCGGCCAGGGCTAGGGAAGGGGCCCAACGAAGGAACGATTAGGTGGGCGAAGAGGCAGAGATACTCATACTGTCGGTGCACACTGTAATTACCGTCGAATAGTAGCTTTCCCAGCATGGGGCCATGGTGGTGCCAGTACTGGTGTTCATCTAAATTCGAGAAGCGCAGGGATTTACTGAGATGAAGATAGGGCTTAGCTCCAGCCCCGCCTTCCTTAACATCTTTTGTCGTCGATGAGCCCGTCATGATAGTGGTGTATTGAGAAGGACTTGGGAAATTTGCAATCCCAACATGAACTCACTTCCCAATGACAAATATCCAGGTAGCCCATGACAGAGCGGCACAATTATCAATGCGCTGCCGGCCAGCTCGGCGCGGCCACGACAGCGAGAGACATGTCATGTCACTGCCGGGCAAACCCGTCAACATGCGACAGGTTGGTTCTAGCCTCAATCCTGTGAGCGGATGTAGCATATCCGATCCCGGTGCCAGACTTCATCCTTGCCACCACTTCCAAAAACAAGCGCATGGGAGTGATTAACATTTCTAGCCCAGAACCAGCCCCGAAGCGTCTCTGTTTGCGGCGCTGGATGCATGCATCTGTTGCGCGAGTCATGGATGAGGTCATGAGCTGAGCGGATAGTATCTTGGAATGACGCCCAGTTATCTGGTTTTGCATGACAACTACGACAGGGATTGCCATCGCATTTTCTCCTACCGTGCAACAGCTTGCGCAGGCTGATCCGTGAGTGCACATAGATGGACTAGGGTAAATGCTGTGGTGGTAATGATCCCGGCAGTGTAGACATCTTTCTACTAACAAGGCACTGGAAAGGTTAGGTGATTTGTTACGCTGAGCAGCCGAATGTTGGGGGTTCTGCAGCAGGAATGACATGACATTCCACATCCTGCGGTCTAGCGGGAGTCAGAGCTGGATGTCAACTCTGACTAATTCAGACCTTTTCTTGCTGTCTCACTTTTCTTCAGGATTTAATCTCCGGTAGACGCCATCTGCTTTTATTGGTGAAAATGTCAAGAAAGTTCCATGCGCCACATTCCTCTCCTCCCCGACAAGGTTTGACAACCTATGTTTTAATGCCTTCCTGTTTGTCTCATTCTTTGGCACCTCGTTGAGGTAATTCATCGCCAGTGATGAACCTTGGGTTGCAATTAACAACTTCGAAGCCATCATTCTTGAAGATGGGGCGACGGAATTGGACACTCGGGATAGCTTGTTCAATTCTAGCCCGGCCCCTGTGGCCATTCTAACAGGAACTGATCATCCCTTTCTCATGTCTTCAATCACGGATTGATGCGCAAGCTTGTGTCTACGTTGACCTAACTATGACGGTTGCAGCAAGTTGACTCGATTGTATGCATCCGCCTGCAGTGTCCGTAGTGTAGCATCCACACCATAGCCTCCACTTGGCACCCGTCATGCATGGCTTGACGCAATCTCTCAGGTCTGGATCGCGCGAAGAGCGGAGGCCAATATAGTCACTGACGTGTAGAGACGCTGCTCGAGTTTCTAGCTGTGCCTGGTCTTTCACTCATCAGGTCTTTCGGCATGTTTGCTGTCCAGCGAAAAAAGCGAAATCACGCGACCGAAGCCACAAGTATTTCCGAGCACTTCCCTTGCTTTCATTGCATGCGAAGCGTCGGCATCCTCACATCCATACGTAATCCTGTCAAGTGGCTCGAATAAGGCGTCTAAGAGCGCTGGAAGCAGTGTGGTGAGGGTAGTCAGGTTTCTGTGCAGGGCCGCCAGCTACTGCAAGGCGCGTAGACTAAAGACCCATAACTGCGAATATGGAGAATATGATGTCGCGTGTTGGGTGGTAAAACAAGCACCGTGGCCTGATCAGATCCTCAGACCCCTAAGCTAATTTTCACCATCAGGAAATGCATGAGTCCCTGCCTGTCTAGATCCAACAGCGTCTGTATTCTTCAACTCCCTTCTCATAGACCTACATAGGCATGCTTCACCCACATGATGGAGTGTGATTGACGCCGCGTGAAGCCGCCACTTCCATGGCAGGAATGCCGGTCGATGAGTACGTTCCTTTTGACCTCTTGTTCATACTATAAGTGTACTATGTAGTGTCCAGTCAGACAGCATTGCGAGTTGTGTATCACGGTTGTGAGGCAAAATGGGATTTTACCCACTGACCTCCAGGTCGCGTGGAATGTAGCAGGGAAGTGATAGTGAGTGGGGAGAATTGGCCGCAATATAGACCCTTTTCTTTTCACAACTCTTTGAACCGGAATTCTCTCTATCCGGGGAACAAAGGCGATTAACGAGGTTCCGATTGACTCAAAATGATTCAGGTAAGTCTGGTGCCGGACTAGATCACATATGGATCTGTTTGTTCTATGCAGGGAGGGTTGCGGTCCATATATCTACGAAGACAAGGACATGTGCAAGTTCGTGAATATGGCTAGGATTGCTGATTTGATCTGCAAAACACGCGTCAGAACAGTATTTACACACCATCACACTCCTCCTTCCTTGCCTAACCTCACCCCTATGTTCCATGGGGAGTCTACTCATATTCTCTGAACATGCTCCATCCCCCACCGTGCTCCCTTCAGCTTGCGTACCATCTCATCATCTATAACGGGTTTATTTATTCGACTTTATTTGTCTCAATTGTTACCAGACCAACCTCTCTGCCTTACCAATCATCGCCTCAACGGCGCCATCTGGCTGGACATCTTCTCATATCAGACCAGGATATCCTATGGTCACAAGCCTATGAAGTGCTCCCAAGTTAATTCGAGCCCCGGGCGTCAAATCCAAATAGCTTGCATGGTTACTCGCAGGGTTCACCATCCCTTGACAATCTTCTTGAAATATCGCAGAATTTTCCATTTCCACCGTCCCGAGTAGTACCCCATTGGTCTGTCACTGTGTTAGAAGTTGCAGGCAGCCGCGCGAAGTCACCATGTTTCAATCAGTCGCAGCGCAGATCAGCCGTCGACCGCGCTTTGAGGGACGCGTTGCATTCACCTAGGAGGAGGAATAGCAAGCCGCGTCCATCCCTTTCTCTCTCCGTCTTCTAAGATTGAAGCCTTTGACTAGGGGCAGGGACCAAGATTTTATACTAGAAACAGCGAATCGGTCGGTAAGTGGCATAAGAATAAACCCTGAAGCAATGGCTGATGGTCAGATACACCAGACCTCGATTCCGCTCGCAGAGAATCCCCTCCAACACCTCCTACTCCAGTGAAGAACAACAGGAAATTGAGAGTTGCGCCTATTCCCAGCGGCAACGTGATCCAGCGATCTGACAATATCCGATCATCATGTTCTCGTGTCCACCCCTGTCGGCGCGTACCAAGCAGGTGTAGCAAGGCGGGGGAGCCCTAGATATGAATTTTGGTGATACCTTGACATCTCGACGAAGGAAGAGGTGTGATTGGTTGACTGCATGCGAATATCTGTCAACACATCCCAAGAAGCTGAAGCAGAGGGGTCAGCCCTAAAGGTGAATGTCGTGATACGTTGACCTCTCGACACAGGAGTTAATGTGATTGGGCATCTGGGGGTTTCATCGCTGTCGACGTGCCCCATGCAACACGTCCAGAGCGGGACAACCCTGAAAGTGGATTTTCGTGATGCTTTGGAAATCTCGACGGAGGGAGCGCCGTGCTTATGTCGAAGATCAATCCGGGGTTTGCTGGTGTGCGGTGTCAGAAATTATAAACGCAGCCGGTCAAAGACTCCGAGGGGCTCAGACTCAACCGACGTCAATCCGCCTCAGATCTGGGTCCGCAGCGGCCAGAGACAGGCCCTGACAGCGCCGCACGCGGAGCCAGTATTGATGCTCAGGGTGGCTTCTCCAATCTTCTGAGAAAGCTCATGCTCGAGAACATCAAAACTGGGCGTAATCTCCCCACTTGGGGAAGGCTGCCAGTGTCTTGTCTGCTTGTTCCTCCGATGCTGAATACGGATTCGCCTCGGATGGCTTTGCTTTTCCACGGGCGACGTTTCTTCGAGGGGCGTCCTTCAGTCCTGCGGTTGACCCCGATGATGATTTCCCCTTCACTCAGGACCTTTACGACGAATTCCTTTTGTCAGATGACCCGTCGCAGTTCTTCAGATTCTGTCTCTCCATTTAATCTCCCTTCCAGTGCCCGATGAACCTCGCCCCTAGCAGATGGGTAGCCACCGGACTTCTTCTAGTAGCGAAAGGTTTGAGTGGAGATCTCGAGACCGGCTTCAAATTTCGCCTTTTCTGTTCGATCTTCTCATCACTAATTACTTATGTCTCAGGCTTATCCAGATCGAAATAGTCCCAGTCTCTTCATTTCTTTTCCCGTCAGTGAAGGAGTCGCCAATGCCCCTTTGCCGCACGAGGCCTTCGAAGTGCTTTTCACACGAGCATCAACCAGCTCCGTCAGTAAGAAACCCGGTACCAAGCCCACACTCCCAGCCCTAAGAACGTGCCCCAGTGACCCCAAGCTTGCTGTCTCCGTTCCGCACCTCCACAACACCACACCACGACGCCGTCCGCTAGCCCTACCCAGGCCATAACCGCCGCCAACGTCGTGACGGCCGTCTCCTGGCCCTGGGATTGTAACCCGATGAGCAACAAGCCATAGCTAATCTCCCGGATGCCTTTCAGATACATGAGCGGGGAGACGTCGGACACCCGGTGCGGTGTAGTCGGGCCGCCGCCGTATTCCAACGGCAATCCAAAACGTGGATACTCTGCCGCAGGGCGAAAGATGGCGTTCAGGCCCAGAGCTATGCTAAGAGTTCCGAGGGTGTAGGCGGGGACATGGTTGGGAACGGTGGCTGCCATGGGCGCAATTGTGAATCTCTGCGATCATCAGTCCTGTGCATTGGGCCAGAGTTCCAGTGAGCATATACCTGATTATGTGAGAGAGGAAACAGACACGTTGAGGAGGAGAGAGCCCTTGCTAGCCACGAACAATAGAGCGGTTGGTGAATTTAAACCAGCTGTCGAGGGAAAACGCTAGAGCAACCTTTCTATGCACATTTTCAGGCGGCTCGTCACAGTGACCCTCATCGTCGGAGATAATCGACCGACTCGTTGCTCCGAGTGGAGAATTCAGCGAGATCGGAATGTAAGTGGCAGGCTCGGCTAACCTCTATCCACGAGTACAGCGTGTGACTGTAAGCACTAAGCCCAAGGCGCATGAAGCCTGCCTATCATGCTACGCAGCTAGGCCCCCACAGAGCCGGGCGTTTCCATGCCTTATTTGTTGTAATCAGCCCCACAACAATGTGCCGAAATTGTGGCGGATTTCATTTTCTGGGGTCTGTCTGAATCAGAAAGGCCCGAAGGAGTGATGTTTAGTAGTAGTGCTACCATTTCCAACACTGTCTTGAGATTGGAAATAGGATCAACACGCGTGCGGTTTAAGCTCTGACAATTGAACCTCAACTACTTGGCTTAAAGTATGGCATATGACGACTCCATTTATGCGTCTTCCTCAGCCCTACGACTGGTATAGCCGCCTAAACGCAGTATCCGTGCTGAGCAGTGCCTCGGGCGTATCGAACTCGACCAGCTGGCCCTCGTGCATCACTGCAACGCGATCGAAATCCCGAATCGTCTCGAGCCGGTGCGCGACCGCGAGCACCGTGCAGCCCGCAAAGTCCTCCCGGATCACCCGCTGCATCCGCGCATCCGCCTCGACATCCACATTACTCGACACCTCGTCCAGCACCACGACTTTGCTCTTGCGTAGCAGTGCCCGCGCCAGACAGAGCAGCTGCCGCTCGCCGTGCGAGAATGCCTTCGCGTCCAGGGCAATTTCGATTCCACCCTTCGTCTGCACCGCCGCCCACATCCCCACACGGCGAACCGCCCGCTCCACCTCCTCATGGCTATGTCGGCTCCCCGGATCCAGATTGGCCCGAATGGTGCCGTATGTGAAGAATGTGTCCTGCGGGATAGCATTGAGCGCGTCGCGGGTCATCTGTCGTGGGATCCGCGCAATATCGACATCGTCGATCAAGATGCGGCCACAGGGGTCGAGCTCCAGCAGCCGGAAGAGGGCCGCCAGAAGGGAGCTCTTGCCACTCCCACTGCGGCCGCAGATGCCAATCCTCTGCCCCGGTTGCACAGACAGGGATAAATTCCGAAGCACCGGGGTGCTGGCTGCGTTCCCGACCGTGTACGATGCGCATACGTTTTGGAACTCGATGGCTCCCCTGGACGGCCACGAGGACCATTCTACCTGCTCGGTCAGCCCCACAGTCTCGCCAGGTTGATCCTCGGACGGCGTGTGGGCCACAAAGTCCCGAATGCGGGCGATCGCGCCGATGGAGGTTTCCAGGTCCGCCCAGTTGCGGAGGATCTGCGACAGCGACTGGCTGAAGGTGATGACGTTCAGTATGGCAAGCCCGACGTAGCCGGTGCCCAGCGTTCCGCGTAGCTTGACCACCAGCACCATGAGAATCGCACCGAGCACCGCAACGGACAGGTCCAGTGCGAGTTCCAGCCATCGCTGGATGCAGAACAGCAGGTAGAAGGGTCGCTGGGACCCGTCGAGAAGGGTGAGGCTCTGTTCTTCGAAGGCAGACGCCCATCCGAACGCACGGATGGTCGCCAAGCCGGACAGGGTCTCGAGGAATTGCGAGAAGAGCGGGGATTTGGCTTCCAGATCCAGCAGCCGCATCTGCCGAGAGGTGCGGAGGTAGAATTTCTGCAGCATCCACAGGAACAGGCACAGGGGCGGGATCACGGCTGCGAAGTACCGGGTCGAGATGCAGATCATGACCGCGGAAATAAGCCCCCCTGCGAGAGCGAACACAAAATCTAGGACGGCGTATGGTAAGTCATGATCAACCAGCGTCATGTCCTGACTGAACCTGTTTATAAAACGTGGTTATTAGTGTGACGCGACGGCGCGAATCGATTACCCAGAACGGCTTACCGATTCACTGTGGTGCCAGTATCGACCGAAGTGAAAAACGAAAGGGGCGCATGCATGACCGAGTTTAAGAGACGCTCGTGCAGCCTCTCAGCACTGCGGGGCGCAAAGAACATAAGGAGGTGGTACGACCCACCAACAAGGCTCACAGCCGTGATGATCGATGACATGCTATAAAGACCCAGGTAGAAAGAGTTGACGGCGCTGCCCTGGCTCGCGACTGCGCTCATCCAGACATTGACCAACCATTCGCTCATCTTGGGAAGTACGCCTTCCAATATGAAGGAACTCATCCATAGAGCCGTGGATGCCCAGTGCACGGTGCCGAAATACCACAGGTAAAGAGTCCAGTCTCCACTCTGCCTGGTCCTCTCCTGGCTGGTGGTGTCAGCCCGCTGTCTTTGCTCCAGGCCGGTTTGTGCATCGTCGACAGCCGTATGTGTTTGCGAACTAGCGCCCTTAGTTGTTCGATGCTTATATTGGGCTCGCAATGTACTCATGTAGCCGCCACTCGCCTCGAGATTTCTTAGTGTACCCTGTTCCGCAATAGACCCATCACCTTGCATGGCGATGACATAATCCGCATAGGAGAGATTGTGTATAGAATGCGTAGCCAGTACTACCGTTGTCCCCAGCCGACGAAAGAGGCCCTGGTTGGCAAACAGGTTCTTCATAATATGGTCTTGGGTGTCTAGGTCAATTCCTGACAGAACATCATCGAGGATGACAATCCTCTTGCGTGCATACACTGCACGAGCCAGGGCCAGCCTTTGTTTCTGTCCACCAGAGAGGGAGATACCAGATGAACCAACCTTAGTCGCTGACGTTGTGGGTTAGAGTCTCTATGGGTAACACGGGCGCTCGAATAAGGATAACTCACCGTGGCCATGCGGAAGATGAGCGACATCTTGGTCCAGTCCACATGCGCTGACAACCTGGTGATACCATGTCTCGGTGTATGGGGAGGCGCCCACAACGTTATCGCGGAAAGACATATTGCAGATCCAGGGCGTCTGATCGACGAATGCCGTCTCTCGATGTCTTGCGAGCAATAATCCCTTTGTTAAAGGCGTTTCGCCGAGAATACCCTTCACGAGCGTGCTCTTCCCGCAGCCCACCGGTCCGATTATGAAGTAGAATTGGTTTTCGTGAAAACTCACATTGATATTGTGAATCGAGAAAGATGCTGACTGGTTCCATGAAAAGCTCACCTCGCGGGCAGCGATTACCTCCGCAGAATTGTGGTGTCTGGGGGGGCTCATATCTGCGAGTTCTATACTCTCTGAGGTTGCCTGAGATTCCTGGACAGAGGCTCGAGGATCTTCCGTGAAAATGCGAGAATCCCGTCTGCTCTCTGATCGTAGGTATTCTTGAATACGGGTAAGCGAGGCCAGGGCAGTATTCATGGCAGGGAGAGCTCGAATGAAAACGTTCACGGGTGAGGCAGCCAGCGAGATCAACGTCAGCGTCGTATAGGTCGAGTTCAGATTCAATCCCTGTCCCTCTTTGGCTCCTAACGCGCAGATGGCTAACGTAACCGGTGGGGCGAGGAACCTGAGACTATTTGCAAGGAATACACGTAATACGAGCAACCGGCGATATAGCTTCGCCTCCTGAAGCTCATGAACACGAAGCTGTTGTGTATTTCGCGAGAGCCAGTCGGTGAAACCCAGCATTTTGACTGACTTCATAGACCCTAGCATGGTTGCCGTGACATCGACTCGCGTCTGAATGCTTTTCATCCAGACTTTCTGTGCGTTGCTCATGTATTTAGCCATGGACAGAATAGCAGCAGCGCAGAAAATTGCCAAGCCAGCCGGGACTATCGCTGCCATCTTGATCTCCTGCGCTAATAGATAGACCACGATAGTCAGTTCCAGGGGTACCGCCCAGAGATCATGAAGCAGCTGCAGCCCGTTGCAAATCGATTCAACGTCACTGGACATGAGTGTCACTGCAACTGATTCATCGAGAGCCGTGATGTCCAGATCCAGCGTTTTAGCATAGATGATACTGATCAAGCTCCCACGAGCACTGGCCACGAAGCGAAAGGTCATGTGGTAGAACATGCCATTCGACAGAGCAACCCCGAGGAGTACGAGGAAAAAAGCGCCCGTTAGACCCCATCCAATACTTTCAGGTTGGCGCTCATCGTTCGCAAAGCTGACGGTGCGGGTTAACAAGAGGGGCTGGGTATATTTGAACCCGATCTGAATCAAACGGGGAAGAACACAATAAAGAAAGGGTTTCAGGTTGGCACGTAGCACTGCCCAGAGCAGGGCTCGCGGCTTGCTCTGTGCCGCCATATTCCACGCATTTTTGATGCGCTGTTGAAGGAATTGTGAGGACATGTCCTTATCGATGGGATACAAATCTTCGTTTCGAAGGTCACCGTGAAAGCCCGATATCATGAGTTGGTTCAGCCAGAAGAAGAAGGATCGGCTGTAAATGCCACTCGTTTCCTCTGGCGACAAGCCTCGGTACGGCGGTAGGAGGATCTGTCGCTTTTCCACTGCCTCTGCCAGTAGAACCATTACCTTCACGGCGATCACGCTAGAGAATACTCCAGAAAGGGAACTGGCGGCTGAAGCGCGAAACAAGCTTCGCACACGGGCAGTGTCAAACACCAAAGTCAGAAGGATGTAGCCATTGATGATGGCGGATGGGCGGACAGAGCGAGCATGTTCCAGCCGCGAAAGTAGACAAAGGCCTAGACTGGCAACAAATGTTACGGCGGACTGGGGAAGAGTGGCGGGCGTGCGTAGTGATGGGCTCAGGATGTGGAATATTAACAGCGCGAGGTGAGTTGCAGCCAATGTGGCTAAGAAGATGAACTTGCTTTCGCGTAGGAAGCCTCCAGGAAGGACTTTGGGCTGCTGACCATGAAGGCATGCGATGCGATACGGTAGGATTAGTAAGAAAAGTGCCGATGGTAGCAGCGACAAGATAGTGTCTTCGAAGATGGGTGTAAAGTCGGAGCCTACAGAAGTCACCGGGCTGCGCTTAGGCAATACTGAAGTATTCCAAGGCCCTGATTGCTCAAGATATGTTGACATGATTAAAAACTCGTGGGGACCGCGCAATGTCAATCGGTGGAGTCACTTGGGGATCCAAACTTTATGTACGGGATTCTTTGCACAGAGAATATGAAATTGACGTGATTACTTGTGATGAAATTCTGCAGCCTTCGCCTTCTTGTAGTCTATCAGTATTTGGTGTACTTAGTGGCTGCTTACTGATTCTGCTTATCGGCCCAATCGGATATTGTCAACATGCATATTGCGAGATCAATGTGCCTGAGTATCCCTGTCCCATCCCCCAATAGATGGCCGTGAGCATGTCGTCATCATCTGCCAAGCAGCAGTAGCGCAGCACTCAGGTTGTAGTCTTGAGGCGAAGAATGCAAGTCTGCGGTTTGCTGCAGACAAGAGATTGGGGGGAATCGGCTGTTGGGTGTTCATTTACGCTCCCAGCGGTCACCGTTACAGAATCTACCACCAGCTTCCACTCTGTCATTTCAGTGCCTAGCTCCTCCCGAGCCAGACGACCCCTGATATTTGAGGCCAAGACATAGATGTCTCTGCCGATGTCGATCACAGGAATGTTCCGACGAAACCCCGAGTATCAAAGGAAGGCTTGGCAGGTGGAGCTGTGAAACCGATCCAATTCAATCCACCCAATTCCCCCGAATGCCCAACCTTATATTAACCTTTCCGCCATGCCAGAGGAACCTTGAACCTTAAGAAATTGACCAACTGGAACCTTTCCACTCATCTTCATCCGACCGTGTCCGGGACCCTGCAGGCTGTGTCCTATTGGCAATCGTTCGATCCATGATCCGGCCAAAGGTCACTCTATGGTGAGTCTTTCGACCTCGCGGTCTGGGGCAGGTACCAAGTACATGAGCTTGGCTGCGTCAATGAGGCGGGGTAAAGTACATGACCTCTTGAATTGAGGAGTGCATGCTTTTGGAAGCTGTGTCGTATGAAAAGCTATATAATGGAGCTCGAAGCCGGCTGCACCTCAGCTATCACCCGCACCACCCAGCAAACACTCACATTCCTCAGCCCCCTATTACTCAAGCACAATGCTTCCCAAGTCCATCATCAACCTTCTCACCACCCTCGCTGCGGCGCAGGCCTCGCCGCTTGTTAAACGGGCCGTCGTCCCTCACGACAGCATCACTCCTTTCCCTGAGACGGTCCCCGACGATGCCGTCGGCAACACCTTCAAGAAATTTGAGCCCTATCTTCACATCGCCCACGGCTGCCAACCCTACCCAGCTGTCGCCGCCAACGGCGATACCAGGTCAGGCCACCCTCTCCTTCCCGTCTCAACCCGTGATCATCCCACTAACAGTCAAACAAACACAGCGGAGGCCTCCAAGACACCGGAAGCGCGACCGGCGGCTGCCGCGACCAGTCCCGGGGCCAGACCTACGTGCGTGGGGGCTGGTACAACGGCCGCTACGGGGTCATGTACGCCTGGTACATGCCCAAGGACATGCCGACCAGCGGGGTCTCGACGGGGGCGCACCGCCACGACTGGGAGAACGTGGTCATCTGGGTGAACAACCCCAGCAACGCCAGCCTGACGCTCCTCGGGGGCGTCGCCTCGGGCCACGGCAAGTATAAGAAGACGACCAGCCCGCCGCGCCAGGGCGACCGGCCCAAGGTCGAGTACTTCACCAGCTTCCCAACCAACCACGAGCTGCAGTTCACGGAGACGCTGGGCCGGGATCTGGCGCTCGTCGCGTGGGATTCGCTGCCGCAGGCCGCCAAAGATGGGTTGGAAGCCGCGGACTTTGGCAAGGCGACGGTGCCGTTTAAGGATGCCACGTTCATGAACAATCTCGCCAAGGCAGCGCTTTGAAATTTTTTCGGACAGAGACTAGGTCCATCGGCGAGGTCCCAAGATCAGTCATATGGGATGTATTGAAGAATTTAGTCTCACCTCTCTTGAGCTCAAAGAAACTGTTGTTGTGACTAGGCATCTTTTACTGGTGTTTCGGGTTGACAGTATAGATTTTGTGGATCCCGTGTTCGGCATCGTTGCTTGTGGCGTATCCTTCCATACCATCTAAACAAATATAACACTATTGTACTAGCTCCTCAGCAATCTCGGCACGCAATGAACATTGTTAGCACTTGTCTAGCTCGCCACGTGCTCGGGTTTGATCTTCTTTAACCGTAGCCGACGTAATGGTCGATGGCGAGCAGGCGAAGCGTGGATTCAGCCCCGAATTTGTAGGCAAAGCAAACTACCTTTTCCTCTCATTTGGTTCATTTTTCACTCTTTCTCGTTGAAGCATTTCATCTTTTATTCGTTAATTGAACAAAAGATGACCTGGTCAATTCTGATCACAGGGATTTCGGGTTATATGTAGGCCAGCCCATGGGCCTGTACTGTAGACGACGATGACCAAACTGCTGACTCGCCTGTCACCTGTAGAGGCGGTGCCATTGTGGCCGAGGTCCTCGAATCCCAGCAGAACAACGACCTGGCGAGCTGGCACATTGCAGGGCTCGTGCGATTAGAGGCCCAGGCAGCCAAGATCCGCTCGCTGTCTCCAGTCGAACCGATCGTCGTTTCAGATTTTGACGAGTTAGACAAGCTTGAGAACATTGCCCAAGGATATGATGGTAAGAAAAAATGGATGCTGCTTTCATTGTTTGACTTCTTCGATGCTGATCCTCGAGGGTGGGTACTAGGTAGGTCAACGGGGTAAACATACGCAACTAGGTTGATTTCCTCCTGAGGCTCCAAATCAGAGCGCTCCATGACAAGGTTAGGATATAGAGAGAGCATGAATTAAGCCGAGCCAGTGTGGTCGCCAGCAGACCTACCACTTTCGGTGGCAACATCTATATACCCCTGTTATGGAAGGTTGGCCGATAATGGACTGGTTCTCGAATGGGTATTGTAGTCCTATCATGCCAAAGCAACAACCGAGACCAGTGAGATACGATCTAGCATGGATAAAAATACATGTCATTTTGGTGGTGTTGAGGGGAAGGCAATGGTAGCGCACCTATCGGTTGCGGGTGAGTCCGCAATGATCCCCAGGGCACGGACTTCATCGAGCCATTTTAAGCTCATTTTTGGAGAATATCGTAGCGGTATGATTCGCCTCGGTTCCTTCCGGGTCAAGATCCGCCAGTCTCCCATTCTCGATGCTTTAGAGGGCGCGGTAAGGTTTTTATTTGAGTTGCTTGAGTTCGCTGACGAGGGACTCACATATTGGGGGGGGGGAAGCCATAAAAGGGAAAGGAAAGACTTCTAGCTTTATACAAAATTCTCACTCGACTCTATGTGTCCACAATATTCCAGGCAGAAACTGCTGGATACCGGGAACGAATCAGTAGTCGGGGTTGTTTGACACGTTTGCAAGTGACATGCGATATGTGCAGGGGCTGGCTCAACGTTCTTGGGGAGCACATACAAGACGAAATGCAGCAAATAGACATCTTGCACGCCTTTGTCTGATGTCATTTGGGCCCAAGTAGGAGTCAGAAAGAAATCATGAAGGACAAAAAAAAACAAGTTGAGGTGAGGTGCGTTTTGATTGGTTCACAGGAACAGAGGAGAAGACAACAAAAAAAGAAACAGATGTGCTCCCACGCGGATTCGAACCGCGGACCTCATGATTACTAGTCATGCGCTCTACCAACTGAGCCATAGGAGCCTCTTTGTTGAATAGTTTTTTGTGCAGCGTAATATGTATGCCATTCATTTCAGCAATATCACTTGGAACTTTATTAACACTACTCGCTCGTTTAAAAGTGCATTGGCAATATGACAAGATTTCCTTAGATTAAATTATTTGCCTCGTAGTTCAACTAATAGCAAGAGCTGTTGAATGAAGACTTAGAAATACCGTCCCTTTTTCTATGATTATGGTTTCGAAGGGGCGGTGGGGTCATCTATATATTTTTCTAAATTACGGCTACACCTGCGCCCTGCACACCTGGCAGAAACACCCAACCAATTCTCACTGAGCTCGATTAAAAGTAATCTGAACCATCACCAAGCACCCACTACACAGGAGGTACTTATTAATCTTGTATCCCTTATACAGTCTGAGCGGATCATATTCATGACAAAGCTTTGGCAAAGGGGTCAACCAATCGAACCTCCACCAGCAAATAAATGCTGATACCAGGGCACCAAATCCGAGTATGAGATAATTGATGAAAGGTCTTTGAAACATGGTTGGTTACTACAGCATTAGTGCTCTTTAAGCGCCTGGCTTGGTGTTCTTCTTACAGGGTAGGGGTCTCGCCGTGGCTTCACCGAACTTTGGCTTGTCTTGTATGGTCAATGCCAAAATTTCTACTATTCATTCTACAGTCCCTCATATACAAACTCTAAAGCATGTTAGCACCTTTCCAAGTCTCTAATTGACTGATTACCAAGCAGGAGGAATGAGTGGCAGATCCGTTCAACAACTGAACAGGAATCGACATGCGGATGTAACCCTCAACGTTACGGGTCACAGGTGAAAAAGGTGCTGCCTGGCAGTAACTTAGTACAATGTCATAGGATCGAGCAACAGACAACCCATCTCGACGGATAGTCATTGCCGAAGGATTGAGTTACGATCGTGGTTTTTGATTGATGCCTGGCAATTTAGACCCACTGGGGAAGGGTCTCCGGAGAAATGTAGAGATGGTGAAGTCGGGTCCATCTTATTTTCTTGGCGAGGTGGCTGCGCTCGTCAGGCAACCATCTTTCATCTGCTAGAAAACTCGATTTCAACACTCTCGAAACCGACGTAAACTCCTTCGTCCTAGGTGATCTCTATACAGTAGCTTAGTGCTGATGCAGGAACCAACATGGGTAGATCATTGGCGAGATCCGAGCTACGAGATGGAGATCTTTTGGGGGCTTAATGGGGCTTAGACGTTAGACATGAGACTTGACCAACCAACGCCAATATCCTGTGCAGTACATCTTTTGCCAGAGGTCATGATGCTTTAGTATACAATACAACATAACTCAGGCATTGGTGTATCTTGCATCTTATATAAAGCCCTGCTCCTCCCCCCCACCAATCTAACCTCCGTCAACTCAAGACTCAACAGCAGAACAAGTACCCAGCAGACCTCTCAACCAATCTCAACGCAGACACAATGCCTTGCAACGTCATCAACAACCCGAGCTTTGAGACCGGCGCTCTCGACGGATGGTACGCCTCCACTGGTAACGTCGCCAACATCGTGCAGGGCACTATCGCACACGCCGGAAACTACTACCTGTAACAATCCCTCTCTCCCACCCCTGAAGTCCATGCTACTGACACTTCATGATCCCTAGCGATGTCACCGGAACAGCCGAGGTACCCCAAGTCTCCGTCGCACAGGACCTTTACTGGCTCGACGACGAGAACGAGCACACCCTGACCCTATGGGTTCGCGTGGCCGACCCCATCCCCAGCACCGGCCACTGCGAAGTGAGCGCTTATCTCGGCGAGGACCCCGAGGCGGGTGCGATCGCCTCCGACTTCGTCTGGCATGCCGACGAGTGGATACAGCTGACTGGATCCATCCAGCCCCTGGCGCGGGATTTGACCCTGCACTTCATCGGCTCCTGTGTTGACGCTGGGAAGGAGGTCCCCGCGCATATCCTGTTTGACGATGTGGTCCTGAGTGACTGTTAGATGTGGCTGTGGATTGACAAGTAGAGTGCCACAGAATGTTGAACATGATCGGATTCTTCTGCGTTGGGAATATACTGTATGTAGGCCTGCTTGTCGATCATCTACCAGTTATATTTAAGTACACACGCTACTAGTTCTTCTGAACTTGAACGTGCATTATGGTTACTGGGCAGGAGTGTACAGAACTGGTGGAAGAGAGCAAGCATCAATAGCCCCGCTGCGGATAAAATCCGTGTGATGCTCAACCCTAATCATCCCATCTATTGGCGCCCCATGTGCATGTCGTATCAGTGTGGAGTACGTAGTGACGCAAAAAGGCTTCTCCTCTTTCTTCTACACAGCGGTCCTTTATAGGCCTCCTTAGAGATACATTGTCTGTTCCAAAAACCAGAGCGACCGTCTGCCTTCCGATTTACTGATGGCGGATGCCCTGTAAGCATAGCCAACGGCGAAACAAACGCCGCTTGTGTTCAAGATAAAAGCATGACTATCATTCATTAGTCAATGACATGTCTGTTTAGCATTAGTATGAGTTGATGTTATAGTTCCTTCTTCTTTTTCTTTTTTTTGGCTATCATTATGCCGTCTAGGCAAACAGATGGCAATGGTATAAAACAAGGCTCCGGCTCGTTGTTTATAGTTCCCCTGTCCAGTCGCCGCTATCTAAGCCTCCTCAAGCTTGGCTCTCAACCACGGAATCTCCTCCAACCCGTACCGATACGCCCGAAACAAGGCATTAGACTCCCCTGGAAACAACCGTGCCGTCACCTCATCGGGATACGGCGCGAAGTGGGGGTTAACATACTCCCAGCAAATCTCGCCCTCGTGCGTGACCTCAAATACCCGCCCAAAGGCACTCTCGCACAGCAGCGTGTTCCCATTCCCCAACCGCTGGGCACTGCCCATAAACGGCGTGAAGAAGGCGATGGGCTGCGACCGATCGCGATACTCCCAGACGATCTGCTTCGTGGCACGGTCGACCTCGATGGCGCGGGAGTAGGTGATCGACTCGCCGGTGCGGAAGGCTCCGTTGTCGAAGATGAGGATGTTGCCGTTGTCCAGCTCGATGGCGTTGTGCTGCTGCGCCAGGGTCTCAGACCCTAGGTGCCAGACGATGGCACCGGTGGCCTTTTCAATGATGATCACCGCGGACACGGAGCGCAGCGAGGCCAGGATGTGCCGCCCATCGCGCAGGGGCAGGACAGAGTTGATGAGCGGGTAGTGCTCGCGGGTGTAGTGCGGTTGCAGGGGGAACTCCGCCGCGCGGGGCAGCAGGTGCTCCGAGACCTTCCATTGCCACACGAGCTGGCCCGTCGCGTCGACTTCGTTGATTGTGTCCGCGTACGTGCGGCCGTCGACCTCGCTACCGGGAACGCCGCCGAGCACCTGTGCCGCTTGCGTGGCGGACAGCAGTTCCAGGCTCGTGTATAGCAGGCGCCCGTCGCCGTAGTGATATTGGTCGTGGTGGCCGAGGGGGTCGATGAATTGGCGCACGATGGTGCCCTCGGGATCGAGCTCGCTCATGATGCCCCCGCCGTACTTGTTGAAGAAGGGGAAGGGGAATGGCCCGCCATCGTGTGTGGTCTGGTTTGGAAAGGGGCGAAGCGTGTTAACGGCCAGGTTGCCGTTGGGGAGGATTCGCGCGTGTCGGCCGATACGACCAGGGAGCTTCCAGGTGTGTACTTCTACGCCATCGATGTCGATGAGGTGCGCTCGGTCACTGGTGAGAGGGCAGAAGAGTGTGTAACCTCCAAAGGATCGTTGCTTGTCGACTCCAATGAGACCAACGCCTCGTCTCTTCAGGGTGTTTTGCTCCATTTGCTGGGAAAGAAAGGATGAGGCTGTGAAAGTGTCTTGATAAAAGTAGTGGTATACAGCAGCCGAAGCTGAAAAAAAATAAGATTCGACTTCTTAAATGAAAGTGGCATGGGTTGAAGCTGTTGTGTGCCTGTGCAAACGAGATGCCGCGGGCCGGCGGCTTGCCGGCGGGATGCCGCCGGCATCGGATCCCTCCGCACCTCTGCTACAGTGATACTTATTCTGATATCAGAACATGGCTTTATCACCTCATCTACCAACCTATCCCGTGCAGGTATCGAATCAGTGCTGTAGAGAACCAGTAAAGGATAAAAATGGAGGGATCTCGTCCGAAGCATGTTGGGAAGCCTTGCTATCTCTTAACTGATATACAAAGCCAGTATGACTGCCTCAACCAAGTCAATGTCGGTAGTGCCTGAGCCAAAGGACACCTACTCCCATGAGCCAGACGGAAACATCGATGACCTTATCAACACCCCGGGGTATGACCCGGACCTCCAACCCACAGCTGGTGAAACCCGCAGGGCCAAGATGAAGGTCGACTTGTGCATTCTACCTTTCATCGTGGTCTGCTTCTGCTTTTTGCAGTTCGACCGCACAAACATCGGTAATGCTTTGACAGATACGCTGCGGGCTGATATTCATGTGAGCAACTCGGCGGTCAATATGGCCCAAACCTTGTTCACCGTGGGCTTCATCATCACCGAGTTGCCTTTCAACGTTATCAGTCGATACATAGGCCCCGAAAGATTCTTGCCTATCACTATGTTCGTCTGGGGCGTCGCCACATGGTGCCAGATCTTCATCAAGAATGCGTCGGGGCTAATCGCCGCCCGATTCTTCATCGGAGCCCTCGAAGGCGGGTATATCCCCGGGTTCGCCCTCTACATCTCCCAGTACTATACCCACCAGGAGCTTGCGCTGCGATACGCGATATTCTGGGCCTCAAATAGCTTTGCTGGCATACTTGGTGGCCCTCTGTCCATCGGACTTCTCTCTCTAGGCGGTCGACACGGGCTTCACGGATGGCAGTGGCTTTTCTTGATCGGTAAGTTCTTCGTTCGAGATCGACTTCCCACACAATTCAACTGACAAACAAGCAGAGGGCATCCTTACATGCCTTCTTGGTATTGTGGCGTACCTGTACCTTCCACACAGCCCCATCCGCCCCAAGACTTTCTTCCGCCGATCATATAACATCTTCACCCCCCGCGAGGCCTCTATCCTAATCGTCCGGGTGCTCAGTGACGACCGCACCAAGACACAACGAGCACAAGGGCGTCACCAGCGGCAGTCTATCACACTCCCTGACGTGTGCAGCACCTTCACCGACTGGCGCCTCTACGGACACCTGGCTGCCGCCTTCTTGTCAATGTTGATGATCTCCCCGATGAACACCTATGCCCCCTCTATCATAAAGAGTCTCGGTTTCACCAGTCTGCAAGCCAACGGCCTCAACTCTGTCGGCAGCGCCGGCGCATTACTCTTGTCCGTCACATTGGCGTTTAGCAGCGACCGGTCGCAGGAGCGTGGGATTCACATTGCCGTCGGATACCTCTGGGGTGCGGCGGGGTTGTTGTGGTTGGCGTTGGCGCCGGATTCGAGTGGGAAATGGTTGCTCTATGGTATGTGTGTCTTCCACTCGGTGCTCCTCTTTCTTTTCTTATTGATATACTTTCTTCCTTTCCCCATCTTACTTTTTTTTTCCTTTTACCTATAATAGACACTGATAGCAAGCACCAGGGGGAGTCGTGTGGGCCCAGATGGGGATGGGCTGCGCCCAAGCGATCAGCGCCGCCTGGCTGACGACGAAGATGCCGGAGAGGAAGCGGCCAGTGGCGCTGGCGGCGTATGTCATGAGTATTCAGCTGGCGAATTTGCCAGGCAATCAGTTGTTTCGAACGCAAGGTATGTTGTAGTGATTCATTTGTGGCTCTCTTATGGTTTATCAAGGCTAACAAAGCCAAACAGATGCACCGCGGTATACCCGAGGGCTTATCATTGCCGCCTCTTGTGCCATCGGAGCCGCCGTCATCATTTTGGTTTGGAAAGTGCTCTACCGCGTGTTCGATCAGGAAGATGATCTAGCTGAAAGAGAGCAGGCGGGGTCTTACGATGCAAGTCGAAAGGAGGATCAACCATGAAAGAAGTGATACAGAGCGGACAACTGGGGATGTAGCTATCCGGCGATCAGTGCTGTATACTAGACAATTCGTCATGGCTTCGCACCCGATTTAAAGTATTGATTTACAGTACTTTGCAAACTGGCTGGCTAGACTCACTTGCGGCTCTTTGTGCTTGTGAACCCCTCGAAGCCATAGTGAAGCGCATAAGATAGGCTACAACTGCCAAGGTACGGTTGCCGGGTAACTTCGAGTACCTTATCAATGCCGCTAAACCACATTGGACCTGCTATCACCCCATTCCACGCTAAAGTTCGCCATTGGCCCACTCCCCGTTAAGATAAGCACCCCATCAGCTTTTCAAGTGTAAGTTACCTTATGGCCCCGGCGACCGCAATGTCTTCAAACTCGGTCGAACCATGCCTCCTGTACGGTCAGCTAGGGCCTCGAAGGCGTGTACTTCGTGCCGCAAGAACAAAACACGATGCTATCCATCCCAAGGTCTCGGCAGCGGCTGTCTTCGCTGCGCGACGCTAGCGCAGCCTTGCTCGCTGGATCCCGAGCCGACGAGCCCTAATTGCAGGTCGAGCCCGTCAATCCATTGCCGGCCGGAACATACTCAGAACACAAGAACCGTCGCTTCTGAGGTTAATCAGCAGAGTGTGGTTGACGAGAGGTTCTATCTCTTCTTACCCATGTTGCTTGTTCGATACTGAGCATAGTCAAGAGCTAACAGCCATAAGCACAGAATCGCCAGACTGGAAAGAACGGTAGAGAGTTTGATCGACCGTCTGGATGCCAAGATCGATGCCCTAGCTAGCCGGTTCAACGAGGAATCCCCTCCAAGGAGAGCACGACAAGGTAACATTGAGCATGAACCAGCCCCTGTGCTCCTCATCAGGGAGGCTGCCTTAGACGTTGGCGTACGCTCACCGGAGCAGAACGAAGCTCGTTCCGAAGTGTATGCCGACCCAATATCTTCAGGGCTGGTTTCACCGTCTATCGCCCACTCATTGGTCGAACTGTGAGTGTGCATCCTCAATGACACCCGAGCTGGCACCACTAGCTTACACTAAGCTACCAGATTCCATACCCACTACGGCAGATGGGTGAAGTTTCCAGAGGATCTCTCAACACTGGCCCTTTTCTCACGAATCAGACAGTCGCCGCTCCTTACGTGCAGTATATTGCTAATTGCAGTCAGACACACCACGCAAGACCTTGCCGACAGACTCGCACCTCAGTTGTTCCGAGAAGCAAAACGCCTTGTCACCTCCTCGTTACTCGTGGTCCCCCAGACGACGCCGTTCTTTCAGGCGGTTCTGATACTGAGCCTGTGGTCGACGACCATTGGTCAGGTGCCGCTGAGTATTGACAGCTGGCTTTTGACCGGCTATGCTTTGCAACAGGCATTGATCAGCCCGGATTTTGTGGAAGTTATGCGATCCGACGCAGCTCTTCCGACTGCACAGAGACATATTGATGCATGGTGCCTTTGGAACCACCTATGCCTGGCTCACTTACAGCATGTCCCATCCCTTGTCATTCGTACACGCCTACCTTACTGACCTATTTCTCAGATACTGCGTAGGCACTCGCCGTCAGGCTCTGCTGACTGACGTCGATATCGAACGCTGCGCACGCTTGATGCAAACGGACAGCATCATTAACTACGAAGCGCGAATGATCGCCGAGGTCAAGCTGTACTGGATCATCTACTGCAAGTGTTGCGGGCCGCAACCGGATCTCGAAGCAGTGAAACGTGCTCTAGCGAATTGGCAGCAAGAGTTCCTCGCACTGTTTGGTATCTGCTGTCCTTTCCCTTGTTTTCTCACTCCTGCGGCTTCTAACCATGCTTCAAGCGCAACCTCGCTCCCAGTTCCTGCGCATGGGCTTTCACTTCGCGCACCTCCTCGCCTACAGCAACCGTCTGAAATCATCATCTCATGAGTCATCCGACACCATAGCCACCGCCATTAACAGCAGCAGCGCATCCCTCGTCGCTGGAATGCTGTCCCACGCGAAAAACATCATCGACCTCGCGATCGACACCACAGATGACCGAACCCGCCATCTGACGGATCAGATCTACCATCTCGTCACGTTCGCGGCGCTCACCCTCTGTCGCCTCGTGCACACCTACGAGGCAAACCTGCGCGCCACGGGCCACGATCTGGACGCTTTGGATGGTCCGGTGGTGCAGCTCGTCGACTGGCTGCGGTCGATTGGGCTTCCAACAAACCACACCGCATATATGCTGGGCGATATTGTGCACGCGCGGTTCGCCAAACTGCGGCCGCATTCACGAGTGCTGGCGTCGATCACCGCCGGGAGAGGGGGAGGAGAGGAGGAGGAGGACGTCGACTTGGCGCAATCGCTTCTCGACAATAGGTCTTTCTCGGATGATGCTCCGGCGCTGGCGTATCCCGGGTTCATCGGGATGGAGCTTTTCGAGATGGGGCTGGGCGGGGCAGAGGTGTCGTGGCCGCAGTGGGAGGGGGAGTTGTATTCGTCCACGTAGGCGGCTCTTTCGTCGTGTGTATGGACATTATTAGTGGGGGAGACTTCTTGAGGTGAAATGTAAGGAGAATTCCTCCCGCTCCAGCCGCAACTCCGTGTATCTAAGAGCAAAGAAGCGGAGAGTTGCGTCTGCTGTAGTTCGAGGTTGACAAATTTGACGCAATCTCCTTTTCGCTTTGTTTGCTTTACTGGTAGATGACTGCTGGTTCAGGAATTAAGAGGTACTTCTCCCTCATTTAGGGCTTATCCCGACACCCATACTCTCTCGACTCCACACCTTCCGAGGAGATTCTCTGTAACAAGTGGCATTGGGTGAAAGCCTTCACCTGAGAACTGGCGACGTCAATACCATGTAGCGAGTATATAAGAGCATGACATAATATATTCTTACCTCACACCATCCAACCCAGCCTAACCCCACACAAAGGACCGACTCACAAGTGACATTTACCTCTACCACACCTCTACCAAACGCTAGCAATCATGGCTCCCACCTGGCACACCGACCTCCGCAAGCACGCGTACGCCAAGCACGAAGAGCTGAAGAAGCACCAAGTGCTGCTGGAGGAAGTGCGCGGCGACGCCGGAACATGCGATCTGTGCCAGACGGGGCGAAGCGAGCACCAAGGGGCGCTGTGTGAATGCTGGGCGTGCCGGCACACGTACCACCACACGTGCATTGACGTGCTGCGGGTGCGGGCGGCGGACCGGGGCGAGCCGCTGGCTTACGGGTGCCCGCACTGCGGCCGGCCGTGGGCGACGCTCGCCATGCTGGAGCAGCAGGCCGAGGAGGCGGCGCGGCGCCCGGGGCCCGGCGGCTCCCCGCGGCGCGGTCTCCCCTTCTCCGACGGGATGTATACCTTTACCTTTAAGGCGGCCACGCGCCAGTACCTCTGTAAGTGGGTGGACCGGGTCACGGGCGGCATCTGCGGGCAGGGACCCTTCGATACCTTCGATGACTTCTATCGGCATCATACCGCGACGCACCTGGAGGTTCTGGACTACCAGTGTGATCTCTGCGAGCCGGGGCGGGGCTTCGTCTCGGCCAAGTTGCTGGTCCAGCATAAGAAGATCGTTCACTTTGGGGATCCGCGGCGGTGCGACAAGACCGAGCCCGAGCCGCCCTCAGCGGTGGCTGAAGGCGAGGATGGTGGCTCCGTTCCGTCACTAGCGGAGCAAGTAGAGCTCATGGACCTCGACGTAGTTGATAGCATCGAGGACGAGGCCATGCACGTGGACGAATAGGTGAGTCCCTAGCTGTGTAGATACTGTCCTGTAGTATATCTGCCTACATATCATGGATTACATTGTCGGCGGCCCCGCATGTCTGTGGACCACGATATTAGTACGTCCATCGATACTTTCATATTTCTTGTAACAGTCTGAAGAAAAAAAGAAAGAAATAAAATAAAATAAAAAAAAACAACTTGGAAAGATAAGCAGAAAAGGACAGAGTAACAAAGTCATCAAAAGATGGATACTTAGCACCGAATAAAATTTTGCCAACCTAGTCAATTCACCTCTTGAGTCCCGAAAAGTACACCGCACTATGATCATACATATTCCAGAATATTTCCCGACTTTAGTCACTCGAGCAGAGATCCATTGCAAGAGCACTATGACAAGATCAATTCGCATACCATTCCGTTCAATGTGGCTCAGTTCTCCCCCACCCCCCCCCCACCCCGGCCTTTTCAATGAACCTAATCGATTTCCTCTGTATTATTTGTGCTAGAGAAACAAACTTTGCTGTCTTTTTTCATCAATTGGGGCTGTGGTTTAGTGGTATAATATTCCCTTAGCATGGGAGAGGTCCGGGGTTCGATTCCCCGCAGCTCCATTCTTTTTTGCCTGCTATCACCGTTAGCTGGAGATGATCTGTGGTCAGATGCTGGGGTGGATGGTGGGTCTGCGCGCTCTGGAGTGATCCACTAATTTTAGCAAAGGGCGATCAGATCTGCCGCAGAGATTCCTACGCCCAGATAACTAACCAGTTGCTGGGGGGATGCGCCAGTCGCTTCATACATAAGATAACACTACCGAAGACGCTTTATGGATCCGTGAAGGAAAACCTCCACTTCGTTGATGTACAAATCCGTCTTCAACCACATCGGAAACTATGATATTGAAGATTGCACGCAACAGAATGCTTTCTTATTTGTTTGTGTTCGGCTGACCACTATGAGCTTAATATTTTTCCCCCAAAAGACACTAGCAAGTCACGAATGTCTGAATCCCCTTTACCATTGGAATACGGCCCTGTAAACTCGCCACCTGTTATCAAGCAACATGTCCACATTTATAGAATAGCCACCCCATTTTGCAGACTGTCATCCCTAACTGAGGGTACTGGGACCATCGATCATTGATTCAACGCCGCACGGCAACTGTACGTAATCCTGAAACCGCCAGGATGGTAGATTTTGATTACAACAGCCTGACATTTCAGGCAAGTGCTGGTGATTTTGACAGTAGATCCGCGTTGATAATGGCTCACAACGAAAGAGAACCCGTTGGGCAACCCACGCTCGCTTTGCAATTGCTGTGAGGCCGGCTTGACGCTCACGCGACTCCTTGTTTCGTCTCTCCGACTCCTTGGTCCGTCTTTCCAACTCTTTCATCTTTCTGTTCAGGATTCGCAGGACTCGGAAGGAAGCATCGTCCTTGAAGGAGTTAGTGCGACCGTCAACGCCTAGGTAATCGTTGAGATGGTCGGCGACGGTCGCTGCAAGCATTTCGCGCAGTACGCCGTCGCCGCCAATCCTGAAAGCCATCGTCACCGCATTAGCGAAGCCATCTGGGGACCACGGCAGTTGCAGCGTCTCGTCAACCTTCTTGTGAACCACTTATTTAAGCCCCAGCACATTGTAGTAATCTGCGATCTCGGCCATATGGATGTGTGCAACAAGGTTCTTCGAGAGATCCGCGGTGACGGCAGCGGTGGCAACGGCAGCGGTGGTGGCGACGGAGGAGGAATGAGAGGGAGAAGGCAGCAGGGGTTTCTGGTCTGAAGAACCCTTGTCTGCCATTCAAGAAATCGCAATTAGCCTGAGTCCAGCAATGAGAAGTTGGAGTTTACCCTGTGAGAACACACCTGGGTCGTTTGTGAGGTCTTAGTCTTCGGTATAGAGAAATTGTATCAGATGGCGTATCGAGGTCAGTGGGAACTTTTCGATGCGATAGACGCCGGAAAAAAACCTCCTTAATAGTGTCAACTTCTCTTGTACCTCGTTCTGGTTGAGCGATGCAAATCAGACCTGAAAGCCCCTGGCGCAAGCAGCTGCAAATGCTTCTATCTGCGAGCAGACGATCACTTTATGGACAGGGACTTCGACACCGTCACACTCCAGGGCGAAATCAGTGTACTCTCCCATCTTAGCTTTCTTGTAGACGAGGTCGTTGACTGTGTCCATGCAGTCATTAGACTCGTTACGTTTGAGGGCCATCTTGGCGGATATCGAGGTGCAGTTGGTGGGATCAGGAGGAACTAAGCGGAGCGTGGGAAACCGGAGAGTGGAAGGTGAAAAAAGGCGATGAGGTGTAAAGGAGATAGATAACAAGGGAGTTGATGTGGGAAACCTGTCAGAAGACAGGAGCTTGGTTGCTGTCATTCACTTGAGTTCTGGTCATGCCAGAGTGGTGTGTATGTTGTGTTGTGTTTGTCATGGTGGTTCCCAACCTCAGGCACTGATCTCTCATTTTCTCTGTCAGTCGGCTTTTCACTTCTCCATTTCCCGCTGCCTACTATCTTGTCGACCTCATGTTCGTCTTCCTGGCACTTCTTAGCTCTCTTCCCGGCCTTATTTTTTCAAATTCCTCCTAGTTGCCATCTCTTTCACATCTTGATCACCTGTCCACAACCACTCCGCCAACCAACGTACAAAGTCATTGTCAACTGGGTCACTGCGGTGATCAATCTGAAGAGAAAGCTTTCGAAATGTTCGCCAAGCCCCATTTAACATGGACCATAATGCACATTAAGGTGATTCAAGAATCTGACGTTGCCAGCTTTCCATGAGATGAACCGGACAAAAGGTGAAAGAGCGAAAGTCTGTGTCAACACAGACCATTCACCGAGTCGGAATGCTCCGTCCCTCCAAGGCTCGAGAGAGCTACAGTATTGAGGAAAACACCATAGAGACCAAGAACGGAGTATTGACCCACATCTGGCAATCACGGATGACGGCGAAAGCATGCTTAATGCTTGTCGCGTCCAAGAGCCTGAAGGCCTGAGCAAGAATGGCGGTTTTCTCTTCTCTTCGCCTGCCCTCCGCTCCTTCACCTGCTCTTTCTTTTCGTCTCCCCTCGAGAACATGGCCATCATTATTGAAAATTACCCGGGACCAATACAACCCTTTGCGAGTTGTTGCTGCAAGTACACCATAAGACGCACTGCTTTCTTGCATTCCTCGAGCTGGATTTCGTTCGTCCGGGTATGCGCGGTCTACTGCCAGCATTGGACGACTGCCATTCAAGAAATCCGGAACAGATGACTCCTACCCAAGTAATGTATTCAACGAACTGCAATGTGTCACTCTGCATGTTCAAGATGTCGCTCAGGCGTTGCATGAGGTCCCCTCCACCTTGGCGATAGATATTTGTTCCGTACTGCTCAGTCTATTCAGTCTCGAATTTTCATTGGTAGCATTGTCAAAGCTGCTCATACTGAATTGTTATACTGCATCAGACTCAATGCTGTTGACGGTCATCAGTGAAAAGCTCAGACTAGAAAGGTACACAGGAAGACAAACGTACCATATAAGATGTACCCTGTCTAGCAGCCGCGTCAATGACCACTTGATCCCGGGCAATTACTCCCAGCCCACCAGTCTGCTTCGAGGCCTGTTGCCCCAGACTTGGCCAGGCAGATTCCCAACCGAAGAGGCCATCGGTGAGATTGCCCCACGCATCCCACCAGCCCGCTTGACTGTCCCAGTAGCCTTCCGTGTCGTCGAGATCCAATACACCTCGAACCCCAGATCAGACAACGAGGCCTTAAAATGATCCCACGTCTCCCACGTGCCCCCACCTGAGGTAAACGTACTGACCACATACTTCCGTCAACCTGGTAGTACGCGTAGAGTGCCATCGCCTCTTGACACAGGGAAACGTAGTCGGCAGCGCCTGCACCGCCGCACGATGCCCCTCCCGAGTCGCACACATCCATACTGATCAAGATGCCGAATTGGAGCTTCTGCGCCTCGATGTAGCGTCCCATCTCTTGGATGCGGTCCTTGGCGAACGCATCGGTCGGACATTGAACATTCAAGGCGAAGCCATCGAGGCCCGTCGCGATCGCGTCGTCGACATCTTGCTGGATATGGTCCTTTGTGGTGGTGTCGACCTGATTAGGTGAATTAGGGCTTATTCACCGCTGGCTGCGGGGAATGATATATTTGCCATGTAATGCGCAAATACTGCACGATTCGCGGCCTGAGCTACTGGCATCAGTGCCAGCGTCAGAGCTAGAAGCATTTTGGAAAGGGCTATTGGCGCTTTTGTGTCGGGCTTGCTTTCTTTGTTCTATTGTTAATGTATGGTGAGTCGGAAACGGCAAAAGGAAAGACGGCACTTGGTCCGGTTCCGAGACACTAGAAAGTAGAAGGATGGAAAGCGAGTGAAAATAAACAGAGATCAGATTGAAAATGAGTAGAGAAGAGATTGACGCGTTTGCCCGGTTCCAAAGGCGATGAGGCCTATCCTGAATATATGCATTCTGAGGTTATATAGCAGCGTCCGTGATTGTAAAGATTTCTTTCATCGTGAGGAAGGCGCCAATCAGTAAAGGATGCTGGGCGAAATAAATCCTTTGTTTACAGTCCCGAGGAACAAGCACATGTCGGAACGGAAACAGTTTGTGAGTTTCAGCGTTGCGCAAAGCGCAAGAATGCTGACATTTAGTGTGCGATCCAACCGCCATCATTCGTTAATGGACGCGCTGCATGTGAAACATGCCTGTATGTCGAACCCTTGGCGTCTAATTAAGTTTGATCTTGCAGATTTCTAGATCCACAGCAGGATCGCGTCAAACACGAAGGTCTAACTCACCCAAAAGTCCATTCATCCATAATCAGACGAATTCGACCCTTCTCTCGTATCCTCCTTTCACTTGGTCTATTTCAGAGTATTGTGATAATTCGGCAATCGCAATAAGAGAAAAGCTTAGGGCACTAATATGAAATCAATTCTGATTAATCAGCTGCTTTATGTCACCCTAATAGTTGCAACTTATTCATTTTATACTGTACTGCACTCATACGCAAGCCTCTGTCTAAGAACTTTGTCTGATGCTTTGTGTAATATTACTTTTCTCCGAAGGCACAAGTCCTTTGAACCACAGAACAAAGAAACTTCAATACTCGGAATGCAGGACTTTAAATACGGCTAATACGAAGCTGTCGACTGACACCAGGCCCTTCTTCTATCTGACACCTTGAGTCCCAAGTAAGTCCCCCTCGCCTTCAATATGGCAAGCTTCCCGTTGCCTTACAACTTCTCCACTCCGTGCGACAACATAGAGGTCTATCCCCTCCAGCGCAACGACCAAAGGGTCTTGATCGTAATCCTCAAGTGCTGGAAAAACACCACCGACGACTGGCTTCCCGCGATGGAAATTCTCCGGAGGCAATGGTGGCACCAGCGACAGGCGCACCCGCATCTTGACCGGAAAAGAATGGGTGGGGTCCTCATCTCCTCGCAAAACAGCTTTCGGATGTTCACCGAGTCCCCGGAGCTGGACTACGAGCCGCAGAGTTTGTGTACCAAGGTCGGTGGGTATATCCCATGACGCCTGATGGCGAAGTATGGGCGGAGTTTGAGGAGGATGTTCAGGCTTTCTTCCACGTTTTCGATGAGAACAACTGAGGTCTTCGCACTTTATCCGATCCGCGGGGAAGGGCAGTAGGTAAGTTAGGGCCAAGGACTTATAGGTGGCGATGTTGAAATTGAAGCGATACTCCATCCGAGAAGATCAGGGGAGATAACAGTTTTATTAGCAAGTCTCTCTCGACAGCACTAGAGATTATACGCGAGTATACGCAAGACTGTCTACCCAACAACAAGCTCAAATTCTTGACGTTGACAACAAACGTCGGGTTTCCTTCGGGTCTTTGTTCAATTCATCGTGCTCATTGTCAGCCGTCACCCGTGGTTTGTTAGAAAGAGAGGTTAAGGCTCTCATCTTCACATCTGCTAGTCTAGCCCTAAATTCGTACCTACCCCGCCACTGACTCTAGTGCTTATTCGCATGTGATCAGCTTGTCTGTGTCTCCTAAGAGTATACCGAGCTCAGATTACTCTCACAAATAAGGAAATAGCAACACCTCGGTTTTGTTCGAGCGAGAGGATGTTGTGGATTGGGTAAGTTCGGCAGGTCACTCTGATGCACAATACTACTCTCTCCGACAGGTAGACAAATAATGGCTATTATTCGTTCACGTCTTGACACCTGCCAGTAAGCTTGGTACCTACCGTCTTGGTCTGGAACAGGATACTTACTCCATATGGTGAGAATTTCATTGAAGTAGAACCCTGGTTGACCTGGATGCACTCTTTACCCAATCGGAGTAATCCGAGCGGGAGATGATCGCCGGCTGGTAAAGTTCGTCGAGATGAACAGGGAAGCCGACGGTAGGCGCCCTCGGGGACCTCGAGAATAGGTAGCAACGATGAACTGAAGAGGCCGAGAAATGACCTGATTTCTTGGGGTGAAATCCTGCGATATGTGAGAGAGACTAGTTCAGCCCCTGTTCATGATATTTCCGAAGAGGGTTCAAATACACCCGTTAATCCCGGACAGCCACCCATCTTTCCACCAAAGGCGATAGGCATGTACCATTTGTCGAAGCGCACGCTTTGACGCAGGTGACCAATAGGGAGGTCCTTCCGCTTGCCGCTAAGTGCACCTTGCCACGTGTCAGGAATCGGAATTGTTGGAAATCCGCGGGTACATGGGCCTTCGCTCCAGCAGTCTGGCTTTGCGGGGCTTGATGAAAACGGTTCGGGCTACAGCCTGTGATGCAGGCGAAAGGGTTGTACGAACTATGTCAATGCGGGTGGTGAAGAGAGAAGCTAGTGGCTGAACCTTTTAGTGCTTGAGGATTATGCAATAACTCCCGCTGTCGCCTGCATCGTTGTTCTGTTTTTATTGCATAGCAGGTGATTCTGGTTTTTATTTTCTATTTTTCTTAGGGAGGGGGAGAGGGGGGCGTGGCGACGAGCGAGATTCGACGCAATAAATATTACCACAAAATATAATTACCAGAATATACATCCGTTGTCTAGTTACTAGATTCTTTGAACTGTGAGAAAGAGGAAAGACGATTGAATCTACCAGAACCCAGAAGATGAGAGACAGTAGAAAGAATAAGAGAACGAGCCTATAATAGCTTGTCGTACTCGCATATGGTGCAGGAGCAGTTTACCAGTTTTTTTGTGCAAAGATACTACCTGCTAGCGAGCGTTTCGGTTAAGGATATTGCTTCGCATGAGGCGTATTGTACTCTTGATAATTCAATTTTAAGATAAAAGAGTACATACGACCACAGGGTGTGGAAAACAGGGCTTCCGTCCGCTCAGACGTACCTAAGCCACACGCCGGAAGATTAGTAGTTGGGTGTGACTACCAATAAATCCCAGTCAAGTATGTTTCTTTGAAATTACTCAGATCCTCTGTTACCATCTGTTACTCTCTATTGACATAACTCAGTGTCCCGATACCCATGCTGTAGACCTCTAGGCAGCCACAGAGTTTATACGTGGCTTTCCTGACTAATAAATACTAGCGGTTGCAGCCAGCCTGGGATTCCCTTTCTTCCTCCTCTAAACTACAGGAAGAGAGCAAATCAAAGTAACCTTTCAAGTTTGTGCGCCGGCTCAGTGCTTCAACCTCTGATCCCGCAAAATGGGGGTCAGCGATCTGCTACCTAGCCTGGAACGACCATTAAGGAAACAACAAACGAAGGCATGATATAAAACCCGCAACTCGAGGCACATAATGTCAGAAGATGTGAAAATTTGAATCCGACTGCTCTCCAAGCACTCATATCTGTTGACTTTGCTCCGAAGCTCCGCAGAACGCTAATGGTTACGGTTCAAGATCTCGGAGAGATGCCGTTGTTAGTAGCACAGACGCTTTTTGTCCTTTAGCGCATAAAGTCTTTCACAAGGAACTCATTGTTGCGGGGACCCTCCCCGCTGTAACGCGGGATGGCACCGTTTTTGACCATGCAGAGGGAGTAATAACCCTCTTCAGCTTATTTCTAGACTTGGATGAATTCTTAATCTCTGCGTCAGGATTTTCCAGCAGATGGGGTAGTGGGCCCCCATGTAGAAGCTCCAGGATCTCTTGTAGCAGAGAATGCAGGGGTAATCCTTCTGAGGTCTCCTGAGATCCCAGCTTCCGTTGCACTGGAATCGCTATCGGATATTGATTTGGTGCCGTTCGTTCGGAACGGTTTAGGCCGCGGTGACGACAAATGGCAGCGCCCCCTGCGTCATCGATTCGGAGCGAGAGAGCAAGCAGCTTCAGTACGCATCTTTCGTGATGGTCGAATTGTCAGACGAGCAATGGGGTAGCGAGGTCTCACGCACAGATGTGAGCCTGAGGCCGAGTCATTATCAAAGCCTTGATCTAACAATAGTAAGTTATACTGTATAGAATAGTTATAGACTTATGTATCTTAGACTGCATAGAATGCAGCCGGCGTCACTCGCTTATTAATTACGATGATCAAGTCTATGTTTGGGAATAACGATGGTTGCCCGGTTCGTGAAGCTTCTCTCCTGACTTATCCTTCATGTCATGGGTGAGCGAGCCTTCGTATAACTCAGTTCCCATTCAGCCACCGCCCTGCCTGCCCGTGCTATCAATGCTGTCCGTTTTTACCCTTTCTCTTCTCTAAGCTTCTTCTACGCAGGTCGTGGCCTGGTTGGAAAAATCTAGGACATGCTTCAGCTCTTTATACTTCGCTTCAGCTTCTCTGCTGCCAGGTCGAACGAATACAGGATGACATGTCATCTAGACCTAAAGTAGATTTTTTTCAAGTCAACATGTTGGCTTTTCCATCAAAGTTCACTATCTTGCAACAATTATCGCAGCTGAAGAGCAGTTGAGTGAATATTGTACCTTCTATAGTGTGACATTGACTGTCAGGCTTAAATCTCACCCACCCTAACTGAGTCACACCTAGTCGCGTGAGCGTAAAGCGGCCTCACCTGTTAGCTCAGCCGTCGGGAGGTTAGTAGTTGGGTGGGCAATTCCCAGTAAATCCCTTCTGTTGTATGTTCTTTATTCCTCGAATTGACCTCAACAACACTGACATCTCTTCTAGGACTGGCTGGGTATCTAGGACCCTCTGATCTGATCTGCTTTGATGTGTTGCGAGACCCTGATACATGCTTCGTTCGAGCGCCTGGCTTTTCTTATTGACTGTTGCGGGCTCAAAGTAAGCCGGGTAATTCACGAGCTGGAGACAAGCTGACATCCATCCATGGGTCTATGTCACTAAGTATTGTACGTTACGGTCCCACAGTCAACCAGTAGGGTTTGAGAGTCGATTTTCCGACAATTTTACACAAGGGATAGCTAGCTCTTGCAAGCGTCCTGCCTCAGGCAGTGAGATTAATAAATCAGGGCGAGCAGGTCTATTAGGTGGTCCCTATGTAGGCCTAGGAACAGGCTGAATAGCGACAGTAGGTATTTGGAGCCTAATTAGTGTTTGGCGTGGTAAGCGCTCATATACAGTCATCATCCACCTCCTCACCCTTATATTCGGATATCCTTTCTGAATCCAGACTCGCCGGCTTGGCATCAGCTTGCCCTAGCATAGGCCTTATCTCCGATCAACGCGACCACCCGGTAAGGCTCAATTCGGCCCAGGCCAAAAAGTCTTATCCGGTCCCACCAGAAAGCCACTCCACTATTCAATGATCAACCTATCAGAAATTGCCCGAATGGAGTCGGCAACTCTATATCTAACAGGCATCCACTACATACGTTCCAGGCTAAGCCTGTTGAGGCGTTCGGCCAGACATCAGGCGCACGAGGAGTTTATCAAAAAGCTCACCATGTCACTGCAAAGCGGCTAGTCTCCGCCACCCTGCCGCCCGTGCCTGAAGAAAACTCCCCGGTTCACCATGATCGATGTGCAGATCAATGCTTAGAAGGCGTTGGAGCAGCGGCAGATCGTCATTGTCCTTTCACCCTACAGAGTATGCTCGCCGAACAGCCTTCGCTGCCGCGTCATTACTATCATATATTTGATCACATATGGCTCCCTGCTACCACATGCGTGAGCTTGTCCCTCGTCCTCAGACCAATCACAAGAGGTTGTCTCCTTCCTGGAAGAATGTAACCTGCCAACTTTTAGGGGCTCCTGAATGAAACCACGAAACCACGACATCGCACGATATGTTCCTCCACGGAGATTGACGTGGGAAGTCTCTGAAAGGGCCAGACACCGTGGAGCAGACATTTAAACATCGGCTTGCCACAGCGGTTGACGGTACCACACAGGCAGATCACAAAGACTCCCTTGCAGTCGATTCCTCTCATTTCCCTGCCACTCCCTTTCAGTATCATGAAATCCACTCAGCTGGCCGGCAGCATCGCTGTGTCGCTTGCGGATGTTTGCACAGTCTCGCACGTGCAGTCCTCCCTGCCTTTGGATGCTTTCACCGGACTGGAGATCAAGACCTGCTCGGTGACCGCCAGCCCCGTCTACAACGTCTCCGTGAGCGACCAGACCTTCTACCCGGACGGCACCTTCGACTACTGCAACGTGACCTTCGCCTACTCGCACGCAGGCCGTGATGACTCCATCCTGCTCGGCCTCTGGCTGCCCGCCCCCGATGCCTACCAGAACCGGTGGTTGTCCACGGGCGGTGGTGGCTTCGCCATCAACTTGGATGGGGATTTGATGCCTGCCGGTCTCCTCTACGGCGCCGCCGCCGGTATTACGGACGGAGGGTTCGGGGCCTTCACGACCGACCTGGACGCCGTATTCCCCAGCGCTAACGGCACGATCAACTGGGATGCGGTCTACAACTTCGGCTACCAGTCGCACCATGAGCTCAGTGTAATCGGCAAAGCCCTTCACCAAGAATTTCTTCGACACCACCGCAAATAGCACCAGACTCTACTCCTATTACATGGGCTGCTCCGAGGGCGGCCGCGAGGGCTGGAGCCAGGTGCAACGGTTCCCCGAGGAGTGGGATGGCGCTATTATCGGAGCGCCGGCGATCCGATATGGCCAGCAGCAGGTCAACCACCTGTTCCCGAACGTGGTCGAAAAGACGCTGGGCTACTACCCCCCGCCCTGTGAACTGGAGAAGATCATGAACCTAACGATCGCCGCCTGTGACGAGCTGGACGGCAGAAAAGATGGCGTCGTCGCGCGGACTGACCTCTGCCAGCTGCACTTCGACCTCAACTCCACGATTGGGGAGCCCTACTACTGCACCGCCGAGACCACCAGCGAGAACCTGAAGAAGCGATCCGCCCCAGCCAAGCGCCTGACTGTCTCCAACTCCACCCCGGCCCAGAACGGCACGGTGAGCGCCAAGGGCGCCGAGGCCGCTGCCACGATGCTCAAGGGTCTCCACACCCTGGATGGCAAGCGGGCTTACATCTGGTTCCAAATCACCTCCGCCTTCAGTGACGCTGAGACCCAGTACAACAGCATCACCGACAGCTACGAGCTCGACATTGACGCGCTCAGCGGCGAGTGGGTCGCCCGTTTCCTGGACCTAGTTGAGGCCGACAACCTGTCAAGCTTGGACAATGTCACCTACGATACCCTCCGGGACTGGATGGAGCTGGGCTGGCGCCGTTATGGTGACTCCCTGCAGACCACCTACCCTGACCTGAGCGCCTTTGAGGAGGCCGGTGGTAAGATCATTCACTACCACGGCGAGTCGGACCCCAGTATCCCGACCGGATCTTCGGTCCACTACCACGAGTCCGTTCGCAAGATCATGTACCCCGATCTTACCTACAACCAGAGCACGGACGCCATGGCCGACTTCTACCGCCTGTACCTGGTTCCCGGCGCCAGCCACTGCGCGACCAACTCCTACGAGCCCGGGCCCTGGCCCCAGGATAACATGGCGGTGATGATCGACTGGGTCGAGAAGGGAGTGGTGCCCGTTACCTTGAACGCCACCTACCTCTCGGGCGAGGAGAAGGGCAGCAACGCCCAGATCTGCGCCTGGCCCCTCCGCCCCTTGTGGAAGAACAACGGCACGGTCATGGAATGTGTGTACGATCAGGCCTCGATTGACACCTGGCAGTATGACTTCAACGCATACAGCCTGCCTCTTTACTAGACGGACTGGAGCCTGTCGGACTGCGCCGCAATTTGATATGTCGTTCTGGAATGGTGCAGATCAGAATTCCCTCTTCGGAATCGGTGGTCAAGAGAGGGGGAAAGCAACGGCAAGCGAGGTGTATGATAATCTAATCCTGGTCGAATTTAACCACCATTCTCCAAGTCTTTCCCATGTGTCTCTCAAATGATAATTCAGTCTGCAATCTGTGAATGCGGAGGTGTACACAAGTGTCTTGATATGTTGCCCTCATCCAATGTCCCAGGACATCCACCGGACGGGGCAGAGTCCGCCCGCAAAGACTTCCTCTGATGCAAACGGCGCCTACAGCGGAGTATATCATTCCATCTCTCAGTATTCAGGTATCGTTTGGCCGGTCCGTGTACGTCAACGCACAAGTACGGATTGTAAGCCAAAAGACGGACCAGGCAGTCGGGTCAACCGTCAATCTTGTATGATGTCATGCATCTTACGTCCTCCCAGGGACCAACTTTTCGCGGAAATTGAATCCGATGAGCCTACATTGACGTCCCGCTCATCCGCCTCAAATGCTCATTGCCTTGTAAGCACTATTTTCTCTGATCAATTCCCCCTCTCTAACTGCGGCGCATGGACGCAACAGTCCGGTTGGTTCATACCAATCACACACCCCGTCATCGGGGCTAGGACACCCGCAATGACCGTAATCACTGCCCCCAAAATAGTAATTGCCAGCATATGGTTGTTGGCCACTGGCTCGAGCGTAAGAACCAGAGTCCAAGGTGGTGTGCGTCGGACTTCTTTAGCCAAGTATCAACCTGTATGAGGGTACTCCACAATCTCATCAGCCTGTCCTCAGGCATCCCCCCCACCCTTAGGAATGCATCCGCCTTATTGATTGCCGACAACGGAAGCTAGAATATAGGAATACGGTTGGTCCGACATGCCATGCACGCAAAACTATTGACGGAGCAGAATCTATTGTTTGTTCCATGGTAACCATTACCAGAGCTGAGCCAACCACCTTGTCGGTCTTCTCCATTCATATGATGCATTCACACTGTCTAAGGCAACCACAGAGTCTGCAAGTGTGGTGGGGGCGCTGGGGTTGTAACTTGTGTGGTTTCAACCATGAACGGCTTCTCCGCGGAGGTCTACGCCACGCCTTCGTTTCGTAAGCACCAGTCGCCCGATTCATGTGAAATGAAGTGCTCCCGCGTGTCCATGATTCACTGACTTCACTGACTGTGGCGGCGGGCCGGTGTATCGTCAGCAGTCTTTATGTATCTTCTGGATGGAGAAGAAGGTGATCTAGGTGGCTTGCCGCTATTTCCAAGGTTCGCAAGAAGGCGGCCATCGAGCCACCCGGAAATCATTCCCGGGTCACGGCAGCATGTCTAAGGGGACGCACACTTCTAACTTATTACGCAGAACTGTCACAGAACTTCCAAAGAAAACTCACTCCCCGACCCGAATCTTGAATCCGGGGGAAACATTCGGCTTCCTTGATTGGACCGCCACTGGATCGTCATCGCGCTGGGCCGTATATAGATTCAGGCACTACCGGTGAATTGCTGTTCATCATGATGATTTACTTCCCCCACTCAACCTAACCTATTAATTCCAGACCATGTCATATCATATGGAGTCATCCACCACTACGACTACCATCAAACACAATCACCACTACGTACACAACATGTTATTCCCAAGCAGTCTTCTCGCATACTCCCATCCCGAGGATAGTACCTCCACGTGCGCCATCCTTGGTGACACCGACGAGGACTACATTGTGCCTCCCGATGGTGGTTGCGACGGGGTCCATTTCGTCCGCATTCCTGCCTTCCAGGTGGAGCGCCGCAGCCCAACGTCTCGGGACTCCGAGCTCTCCCACAGCCTCGACCAGTGCCCGTCCGACCTGTATGATGGATCCGCGCATCTGTCCCAAAAAGGCGAAGAGGATATTCTCCTCGAAGAGCTTGACCGGGGTAATGATCCAGATGTTCTGCAGTCTCTTCTGAACGACTGGCAAGCATCCGACCCCCTGCTGACTGGGGCCAGGGTCGAGGATCCCCTCAGCGACCAATTGGTTTTCGGAACGGTTACCATCGAAGTTTTCTAGAATGACTTCCAAAGTGAGAAGAAGGAGGGCTTTCTCGGTGCTCTGAGCTCCCTCGAGCTTCTCCGGACGGCTTGATGTCAAGTTTTTACACACGCGCGCGCGCACACACACAGACACACACACACACACACACACATACACACAAATACAAGAATTTGAACACACAGACAAATTGCGATACCTACACAGACTGCGCGATGTGTGTCCTAACAACTTTTTTTTAACGACTATGGAGCTAGAATAGCTGCGCTAGACAGCATTATCGGACATTCGTGGTGCTCTCTGTGCGGTGGTGCCGACGGCCGTGCCACACGCTACCACGTTGCGCCTTGAATAAAAACAAAACACCAGCAGACATATATACACCCTCTCTCGCCAGATGCAGCCAGATACAAGAGGCAAGGGAAAGGGCCATTCCGTTGTCACATCAGACAACCATGAAAGGACTCGGTGACTTGAGGCTCATGTGAACCGAGGCCGTACCAACATGGCAACATGGCAACAGCGAGATACCATATATTATATACCATATACCATGATGCGTGTTTATACCCCCTTTGTTTTCACCCCGGTTTGTGTCCGGAGGAATCTTCTTCGGAAGTAGATTGGGCCAAGCAGGCTAGCTGATAGCCTGGCTGCTAAGATAAACCTGAGTACCAGTATCAGGACAAAGACTAATTTGACAATATTCCCCATGTCTTTCCATGTTTTCCGTGTAGAATTGAATTAGGTGCAGTGCGTCGTTGCATGCTATTAGTTCCCTCTCGTACCAGTAAATATTTCTGTGTGGCAAACTTTTAGATCTGGGGTAGTGAGGTGCTCCCCGCAAATGCAGGATTATGCAGCCCCCACAAATAGACAAGCTTGAAGAGCTTTCTAGCTGATGCACTGACTGCCCAACTCAACCCGTACATGTGCCAGAATATTGTGATGAGCTTGGTAGGTTACGTCATGGTAGGACTAAGATGGTGGTACCTGGATCGCCACGGCACCGGAACCATTCTCCGGTGGGGTCCATGGGTCGAATGGTGTCTATGCATGCAACTACTCAATCAAGCCACGATGTGACTCTAGTAGGCTGTCAGATGGTCCTATCAGAGGTCCCCAGATCGGACCAATTCAATTCTAAGGAATCTCACTTTTACTTTTCGCTTACAAAGTCCCAACTGAGATCTTGCTTCTACTCCCCTTTGTATACCGAATATTGTATGTCTTAAACATTCTCCCCGTTGTGATACTCGGAAGAGACGACCCCAATTACCCGCTGCATCATAATCCCCGTTCCTGAGGCTTCACCGGGCAGCTAAATGGGCGCTTTCAGCTAATGATAAGTGTATATAAAATGGGTTAGGAACCAAGGAAGCACATACGACCACAGGGTGTGGAAAACAGGGCTTCCCGTCCGCTCAGCCGTACTTAAGCCACACGCCGGGAGGTTAGTAGTTGGGTGGGTGACCACCAGCGAATCCCTTCTGTTGTATGTTTTTGGTCTCTTCATTTTTTTTTAACTCTTTTGGAAAATAAATGAACACTACAGGCTGTTTCCGCCTCTATCTCTTTATGGCTCGCATCTTCACTATACCTAGCACGCACCCGGCCCCCCCCAACCTGATGTCTCACTACCGCACGATTTCCTCCGGCTCCTGTTCCAAGCCTTCTGCTAGCTCTGGCACAGACTCCCATCTGGGCTACCCTGCGTGGGCCCAAGGAGGCATGCAACTCCGGGTGGGTCAGTACTTCAGGTGTCATGTGGAGAGGCTTTGACGCAGCTGCGTGCTAGTAACTAGAGCTTCAAACAGAGTTAGAGTCCCCGCCGGCTCAAAAATTCGCCATGTTCCAGTTACAGCGTTGTGCTTTTTTCAATATATTAGAAGCTATTAGATTTGGTTTTAATAAGACTTGATGTATCTCTTATTGTAAAAATGTCCTTATTTCATTCTTTCTTGTCAGCCTTGCCTGTAACTTTCAGAAATTTGACTATACAACATAAGCCTTAACACTATTCCGGAATTTTTACGATAGTAGAAATCCTTACCCAAATAAGAGCCGACCTATGATTATATCGGGAACCAGGATCCCCAGGGGAGAACATTGCATGGCTCCCATTGCCCATCTTCCAATGGCTGGATTGAGAGATGCTGCTTCGACACCTGTACTTCCTGATCCCGGAGCAATTTTCGACAGTCTCTCGCCTCGCACACAACAACCAGAAATCCCGTATTTGGACATTAATGCAATCTGCATCAGAAGAAGCGAAGGCACCTTATGCCAATTTCGAATAGGGTAAACTGAGATTCAGCCTACGGTTCCCGACTTGAGTACTCTTTTCAGAGAGTTTAGCGCATCGAAAGAGACGGTAGAGTCAGGCATTATACACCATACTTGCGCCGCAACATAGTCCGATAAACAAAAAGAGCTCCCTGGCAGTGTAGAGCCTCCTGAATGGCGATGATTGTGGGTCGAAATTAGGCCATAATGAGGTGATACTGAATACTTACATCAATCTACATGATGAGTTGAAACTTACCGCCAAATGCCCGAGTGCAGCATTCTTTCGTCCTCAGTTGGAACTAAGCTTCCCGGGCTATAACACTTAGACGCCTATATCAGTTGTCTGGAGGTTCTTCCGCAGAGTGACTTTCCATGGCAAGCCCTGAGCGGGATGGCCGGCACCCTTCCGAGTCATGTCAGCCCGCTCCCCAAAACGGTCCGAATGCCGCCGTTGGACGGACGCAAGCGATCAGATTCGGCATACGCATCGTGGAAGTCAAATTGGCGCACTATCATGGCGAGGGTGGTCTTCATGCCCAGCAGCGAGATGTTCTGGCCGATGCAGTTGCCGGGGCCGTGCTCGAACGGGCGCCAGCCACCAGGGGGGGGGGGGAAGGTACAGGGGGTGATTGGGGGCGACTAGCCAGCGCTCGGGGAGGAAGGCGTGCGGCTGCGGCCACGCGGACGGATTGCGGTGGACGGCTGGGTGCACGATCCAGATCGCACAGCCCTCACCACCAGCATGGGGGAGCTCAAAGACCACACATCAAACATAGAATCCGGCTTCACCGTCCGGTATCTCGGCGGACAGTAGGGCAAACAGCTCGGCCTCACGGGCATCAGCCGGCCCTTTTTTGTGCAGCGCAGCCATCACAGGGAGATTTCCTAGGATAGAGTTCCAGGGCGACATGGGCTGGCATGGTTAATGTGACCCGTTTGAAGGGAAGGAGGAGTACATACCCGCCCCTGCTTTCTCAGGCGGTGAAACATCAATCGCATCGTGATGAGCTTATGAACAAAGGAGGTGATGCACATGGCTGTTACCGTCACCAACAGGCGGCTCGCCAGTTGGGCCCATTCCCAGGTGTTGATAGTCATATTCGTGGTCCAATACCAGATCGAATGAAGAGGGACAGATAAATTCATATCAAAAATTAGGAGTAATTGAGTAAGTGAGGGAGGGGGTGGGCATATGAAGGAGGATGAGAAGGGGGAGGAGGAGTGGGAAAGGGAAAAGGAAAGGAAGAGCGGCGGGCGGCGGGTTAAGCGCACGTGAAGTATCCACATGGGCTTGTTTTCCCTGCACACGACGGAGTAAAAACAAAGAACAAAGAGAAACAAATCCCTGGCCAGGAGGAGGACAAAGATACAAAGAGCTTAGTGAATCAAGCGAATCCACCGCTGCCCCTCTACGATTCACTGAGGCTTAGAGCTAGTATAACCTCATGAACTCATTTGATCTTATCTACTTTTCTTTCTTCCCTCATATGTTTTTTTCTCTTGAGAGACAATACCAATAGTCACCTTTCCGCTTTGTACTGCTTGAAGAGACATCATATCCACGAAATGGGAGTTGTTGTGTGCGGATCGCCTGAAGGAACTCAGACAAAGCACCCGATTCATGCTGGGCACAAGAGCACCGTTGCGGTCACGGAAGACTCGGAAGACACAACAAGGGAAAAATAACTTAGGTTGCCTGGGGGTCCGGGTAATTTCCCCAGCCCTTGGCATTTCCAGGGCTATCGATAACACGGTCTCCCTTGGTCGAGTTTCATTGGTCAAACCCGACATCGTGACATTTCGCACCGGCTGCTTCGTGCAGGCTGTCTCGCACGTGGTCTCGCTAATCAATCAGATAATCTCGGTTGATGATTAGGCCTCGTCCCAGAGTCTGGGCTTTAAGGACGTGGACCCAATGACTTGCGAAGTCTGACCAGATTTTATACTTCGTGCTGACTCAGGCTCTACTAGTAGAGCTTCGCTTATTTTAATAGGGTCTATTTGATGCACGAAACTGCCGAAATGCCCTCTCTGTTGAAAGTCGACTTGTCCCACGTGGTGATCTGGAAGATGTTGATTGCAGCGTAGTTCATGTGTTCATTCATTTCTCCAGGTTGCAGTCACCCTTCGAAAACCATGATTCCCCCACAACAGCCGACATGTAGGCGGTCCAATCGTATTCTTATAATCTACGATATTATGCGACAACTTGGATGTATAAAAGGCTCGGCGGACAACGCTCGGTGAGATGCTGTGTATAAAGAGCTCGAGGATTCATGATGGCCATGTATACACTCAAGTCATTGGTTCTCTCCGTGGCAATTACCACGGCGGTTGAGGCCAGTGCGATTCACCAGAGAGCGACTCCCACCCAGCCTAATTGGTTCCAAACCTCGCCTGATCTCTATGCTGGTTGGTCCCATTGATTTTCCTCCCATTCAAACAGCCACAGCCACTGACATGTTACCAACTAGGCACTGTCGCGACCGGTGCTGCGCCTTTCCTCGCCGAAAGCAACCCTGCACCTTTCGGGGATGCTACCTATGTTCCCAATGCTCCGCTGGAGACCTCGGAGCCCATTCAGGGTGCGAAGGGGAGGAATATCTTTCACCTCATGGGTGACCTGAGGTAAGATTGGCCCCCCTCAGCATACGTAATGATCATAGCTGACTCTTCTCAACAGCCCTTACTTCTCGCCGCCCGAGGGCTTCGGGGTGAATGAATATCCGTTGCCAAAGGGTGCGCACATCACCCAAATGCACATGCTGCAACGTCACGGTGCGCGGTATCCCTCTTCATCAGAGGGCCTGGATACTTGGAGTGCTGCAATCGTCAATGCAACCGCCAAGGGCCACGTCTTCTCCGGTAAGCTCGAGTTTCTCAATCAGTGGTCCTACAAACTGGGCAAGGAGATCCTGGTGCCGCAAGGCCGTCAGGAACTATTCGATGCTGGTGTTCTGAACTTCTACAATTACGGCCATCTGTACGGCAGTAGCAACAGCACCTCGAAGCTCGTGGTGCGCACGACCCTGCAGGCGCGGATGCTCGAGAGCTGCGAGAATTTCTTGGCCGGCTTCTTCGGGCTGAACTGGCGGGACCACGCCAACATCCTGGCCACCATCGACCCGGCGACCACCGGCGAGTCCGCGTGCACCAAGGCGTCGGAGACCATGATGGAATCCATCCAGATCCCCGTGGGCACCTGGATGGCCACCTATCTGCAGGAGCGCACCGCCGAGCTGCGGCGTCTGACGGGGGCCTACAACTGGACGGTCACCGACACGTACCACGCGCAGGCGCTCTGCCCCTACGAGACCATCAGCCTCGGCTACAGTGACTTCTGCCAGCTGTTCACGTACGAGGACTGGGAGAACTACGCCTACCTCATGGACCTCGAGTTCGCGGGGCTCTCCGGCTTCCACAGCCCCACCGGCCGCGCGCAGGGCATCGCCTTCGTGGAGGAATTCCTGGCGCGCGTGGAGGGCCATCTTCTGGAGGTGGGCGCGAACACCACCGGGGCCAATCTGACGCTCGACACGAACCCCATTACCTTCCCGCTCGACCAGAAGCTGTACCTAGAGTTCACCCACGATGCCAACATCGTCTCCGTGTTGACAGCCTTCGGTCTCACGCAATTTGCCGATCCCCTGCCTCTCACCGGGCCCACCAAGAATCAGCAGTTCCACTCCAGCCGCATCGTGCCCTTCGCGGGCCGTCTAAATATCGAGATCATCAGCGCGCCGCACAGGGTCTTGACCAAGCGGTCATCGTCCAAGGCTACCAGCAAAAACGGCGACTATGTGACCGGTAGCGGCCCGACCCAGTATGTGCATTTCATTCAGAACCAGCGCACCATCCCGCTCCACGCTAGCTTCGACGAGTGCGAGTACCGCGAGGACGGGTGGTGTGAGCTGTCGACCTTCCTGAAGATCCAGCAGCAAAGTCTGGCGAGGGCGCAGTATCAGTATGCCTGCTTTGGGAACTGGACGATGAAGGGGTGGGGCGCTGTCACAAACGGTGTTCCTGCGTAAGTCGGTAGGTGGTTAGGGCATGTACGGGCACGATTCAATAGAATCCCTGCCTCACCACAAGTGGTGACCTCACTGCATATTCCCATCGATACTGAATTTGTTGCTACTATGTACCATCACAACTAGGCAAGATAGATACAGTATACCAGTATCAGAGTCCTTCCGACCACCTCCTGCCAGGAACGTTGACCCCCGCGGAGCAAAGCAGCTGAATTTGGCCGGTCCATCCGTGCTATCCGGCATACGGTAGAGCTATCGCCGCATCAATGTAGGTTCCTAGTAGCACGATAAGATGCATTGTCTAGTTGATAAGTAATGATTAGGCTACTAGAATCTATTTCTTCTTGCAATGATTGATGCCAGTATGGTTAAACAACCTGGATTTACCCATTGACAAGGGTTCGGGTTGGTTAGTGGAGCGACTCCCTTGGTCTTATACCCACTCACTACCTACCAAGGTCCCGCCCGATTGATAGTAGGTCATTTACATGTTCCGACAATTGTAATCTTGGCATATCATTGAATAGCCAATATTCATCCATCAGTAGCTTATGCTCAAGCCAGCAAGGGCTTTTGTGGCAGCAGAAGCATTGTGGTGATAATGAATGGGGATAGGGAATGTCTAAATTGGAACCTTGAAGTGTACTCAGCCAAAGGCGCGGGCATCGGACCAACCCGAAATGCGGGCCTCGGCAATGGGGCGGCGGCTTGCCGCTTGCTTGCCTATTTTGGCGAATTTCCCTTCTTGTCCCGTGGTGGGCTGAATGTACCCGTATATATGACCCATGGTGGCATCTGACAAGGAAGTCATGTGGAAAACGGAATGAGTCAGAATTTCGAGAACCCCTCGGTGCATCTTGTTTCATGCACTTACTTAGCCCAGTAGGCATTCGTTTATCTGGTATCAACCAGTCCATCAATTGTCTGACACAGAGCCAATAACGAGAATCGCTGACCTCGGGCTCGGGCACCTGAGCAAAACTGTCAAACATGGCTATATCTCTGGAAATAATCTCCATCAACGGAAACTGCTGGCCGTAATTCAGAGAGGTGATGCAACTCCGACCGGGAATCCGGGGGTTTGAAACTGTATTTCTTCTTACGGCTGCGGTAACCAAGGGTCTGACAACTTTATTCCCGGGGATGGACTCGCGTTGCGCATGATGATTCGGCTCTGGCTTGGAGTCCACCCTACCACTTCGACCGGTACCACTGATCACTCTCCCTTCCTATCAGCTGATTCCCTCGATGGCGAAATCCATCACGGTTCCCGGTTGAGGCATGGCCCTATTCTCGCCTTACAAGAAGATGCCGGTCACTGTTCGTCGCTCATCAGTTGGTATATGCAGCGCAAACTGGAGTGGGCGGAGGAAGCCCCGCGGTGAGACAAAGAGAAGATACAGAGAACCTCAAAGCGACGTGCATAGACATCTTCATCGTTCAAGAAAAGCCAAAGAGTCGATTCCTGCAGTTTCCGGCAGTTTCCCACGATGCAGACCGCGGCGCACCGCAACCCCGCGCGGCCTCATGACGAACTTGTATGAGATCCCCGCCGGGCTGGTCACCGGCATAGAGGACAGCGCCCTTGTGGCGCAGATCATCGTGGCCGTGATCCTGGCCATTGCCTTCTACAACTCGCTGGAGCTCGTCGTCCTGCTCTTCCTCACCTTCAAGAAGTATCGCGGCCTCTACTTCTGGTCCCTGCTGGTCTCCACCGTGCTGGGCGTCATGCCCAGCGTCGTGGGCCCCGTGCTGCACTTCTACTCGCTCGGCCCCCTCCTGCTCGCCCTGCTCATCTCGAACATCGGCTTCTACGCCATGGTGCCCGTGCAGTCGCTGGTCCTGTACTCCCGCCTGCACCTGCTCATTCGCAACAAGCGGCGTCTGCGCCAGATCCTCTACCTGATCCTGCTCACCACCGCCATCCTGCTGCCCCCGACGACCGTCACCACTTACGGCTCCGCCTTCGTGGGGACTGGCCCCTGGAACGCCGCGTACCAGGTCATCGAGCGCGCCCAGGTGACCGGCTTCTGCCTCCTGGAGCTGTTGCTCTCCACCTTGTATATCCGGGAGGCGGTCCAAGTGCTGTGGGCCGGCGATCCTGCGCTGCTGCGCCGACGGCGAGAGTCTGGGGAAACCGACGGAGGAGAAAGAGAAGGAGGAGTTGGTCACAGCAGCGGCGGGGGTGTGATCTACCAACTCGTGGCTATCAACATCGTCATCATCGCCCTCGATGTCGGCCTGCTCGTTCTGGAGTATGTCGGGCTCTACTATCTGCAGGTCGCATTAAAGTCTTTGGTCTATAGTATCAAACTGAAGATGGAGTACGCGGTTTTGGGCCGGCTTATCACCCTCACGGGCCGGCGTGCCCATCGCGAGGAGCCGGTCGCGAGACTCGAAGATCCGGCGAGGGTGCCGGACTTTGTGGGGGCGGAGTATGCGGCCGTGGACTTTTCGCACCCTGTCCAGACATCGAAACCATCCATGTCCTCGGGGTGTGGGAGCGGAGATGCGCGCAAGACAGATCCAGTACCATCCCCTCAAATCTCCTTCCAATAAATCATGCCTTGTAATCGTCAATGTCAAAGACCACATATCTGTAATAGTCGTCGCCGTATCCTTCGCGTTCCGTTCTACAGAGATAGGAAGAGCTACATACGTAGATGAAGTACCTCGGCTGCGATGCTCATTGGGAGTTCCCGTTCGCCAGCCATCTTTTCTGGGTCTTACGAACAATGAAATTGGGCTATAGTATCATGAAGCGACTTGTTTTTCCGCTGCGTTTAGTACTGCTGCTGATCAAAGAACATCAAAGAATCTGAAATTATGATTCTAATCTCGATCCCACTCTCAGGAAACTTCAACAACCCAGTGTGAACGGAATGATGACGATAGGCTTGTCGCGACAATACTCTGTTGCCGCTAAATGTACTCCGACGCCCCTTGAGCCGGGCCTACCAAACTGTATCTCTGTAACCTAGTGAAGCTCTCTGTGCAACTTACGTTCTCGATGACTGTCTCTCCTAAGACTAGCTTGTAAGAGATAAGTACTAAATCAGCAACGCTATCCGCGACAATCTCAGCTGAAACCGGCCGCCGACGAACAAACGGCTTACCTTAACTTCATATACTTCAACTTGTCCCATACTCAATGAACAATGAGCGTTCTTTCTTTGCCGGGACCAAGTTTGCTAACCAAACAGGTCCAACAGAAGGGTCCGTGAAGAGGTAAACAGATGCACTGATACTTCCTAGAGGACGCCAAGCTTATCGCGGCTAATCGGACCATCCACTGCCCACTGCGAGAGCCGTCGGATGTTGCGGGCGTGGAACGTAAGACAAGGGTTCCACAGGGAGGATCTAGAATCTCCTCTCAGCAGTCAATCGCAACCATGGCCGCACCCGCAGCTGCGAAGTCCATCTTGTGCGCGCATGTGCTCTCCGACAGAGGATGCAGCAATAGCTGGACATCCCTCAGCCCCTTCAGGATATCGACATCCCCCACCCACTCTCCACCGTCGTTGACGGAGATGGTGGTCTCCAGATAGTAGGCTTCCAGGCTTCCATAGCTGGACGACCCCAGACTCACAGGCCCTTCCCATCCGGTGAAGGACAGGTGAAGTGAAGTGCCGTCGAATTTCCCACCGACCGGGTCGCCGTCGAACGGATTGTGGTTGACAAAACGCCACCGGTCAAGGCTGTGTTCTCGCATTGCTAGTTCGGGCGGCGATACCAAGAGAGCAATGCCTGCCTTTCCCACATTTCCGAGCACGTGGGAGACGGCGCAGGATGAGGTTCCTCTCGGAAAAGTTGGGTCGCTTAGCAGCTGTTCGGCGATGAATAGAGAGTTACCACTCGATATTGCGAGGACAGCCGCAAGCTCCGATGTGTCCACGCTGATAGTACCCGACTCAAATTGGAGGATCGCTGCAAATGCGTGCTCCCGGGATAAAGTGGTGGGATAGACAGAGTCCTGAAAATATCCCTCGCGAGCTTGGTGCTCGGCGAGAGGGCCCGACATGTCGAGCTCATGGATAACTGACTGTACCCATTTCCATGAGTGGACAGGATTCTTGATCACTCCCATGGACACTGTAGCCTGGGGTAGGTAGCGCTTGTAATAGTCCACCACGCGCCCGAGAGCGAGGAGGGAGTTTTCGTGGAGCGGTTGAGAAGATCCGAAGTGGCTCAAAAGCTGCTGGGCCACTGTACCAAGCCTTAGACGATTTTTATCAAGCAAATCCTGGACCATTGACAACGGGACGATGCTGGGAAATGTCTCGGTCTGGGCAGAGGATCGGTTGTTTTGTTTTCTGTAAACGGCTGCAAGATTGTGGTCCCCGAATGCAAAGTCAAACAAGACCGACTGACCGGCCTGAGGACTATCTTCCAACAGCTCTGCAAAGATGTCTTCATATACACCGGGTGTAGCGGCCTGAACAGCATGGCCTTTGGATGCCGCGAGGGTAGCGATGCAAACCCAGTTTTCTCCTGGCGGGACTTCAAGGCATTCGATCGTGTCTTCGTCCACCGTTTCACAATCGGCGCGTTTTCTTTTCATACCACCACGTACAGCGTCTAGATGCTCAGCTGGCTCAGCTGTGATCTGTGAATATGCCCAAGAATTGGACCGAGTCCGGAAGCGAATCACATAGTCAGAAGAATTCAGCTGATACTTGGCACATAGTGTGCGGAGCATGTGGATACGTTCACCTGGAACCTTAACCATGCGCAGAAGGTGCTGAAGGTTCGCTAGACCGAAGAAGGCGGACATCGTGTTGTGTGTGTTTCCGATCCATGACCTTCCATAGTTGGCACCGTGTCGCATCAGTTGCATTGCCGCTTTCCGGTCGTTCGAATCATTTGAGAGTACCATCTCTATACCATCCTTGAGAGGGAAGATTAGCTGTAGTAATCTCATCAGATCCCTCAGAGACTCCGGGCTATCTTGTACGAGGCCTACTACATCGTATTGAGATAGGTCTTCGGTGAGCTCTGCTGGCTTTTCGGCAGTTCGACACAGCCTCGCCCGATAGATTTGATTAAAAAGCTTCCAGAGTGACCTCAGAATCTTTGCAGCAGGTATTGCATCATCGCATGATCCCAGAGAAGCCCCAAGTGCTAGAGCTTGTAGCTGCTCTACTGAGATCCTCGAGTCGTGCATCGTGGACCGCTCTCGTTGAATAGTGCCATGATATCGGAGACTTGCCAGTGGTAAAGACCAATACACCCCGTCGGCATGCTGGTCAAGCTGAGAAGCGATTGATATCGTGACAATCCCGCCCTCTTTGACCAAGAGGTCTTTCTGACGTATCTCCTTCGTGGTTGAGCCAAGTACGACGAGGTCCGGGTAGAGATGCCACGACGTCAAGCCGAGCAGAATTCCTCCGTCTGTTATTCTTCGTGGCTCACCCTTGACTAACTTCTCCAGTGTAGTCAGCGCGCGGTGAAGATTGAGCAGTACACTGTCATAGCAATTGATCTTCTTGAATGATCCCTCATTCGGCGATGTTTGAGATTTGACTGCCACGGAAAGATTGTTCATAATCAACTGCACTTGGATCTGCTCTTTCTTTCATGCTTGATCGGCGACTTGTAACCACGCCCTCGCACTGGAATCCCAGTTTGCCAGCAAAGTGCCTTCAATCTCGTGAGCAGCAGCCAACTGAGCTAGATAATTGTCCACAATCTCGAGTGACTGGGCCTGGCTTCTAATGACCGCTTGGCGATGAGTGACCAATTCCGACCAGATGGCGGTAGCTTCCTGAGGAGACCAAAGGCGAGCCAGCATACAGGCAAGAAGGTGTATGCGGAGCACCGATTTCCCACTTGTAGCGCTGGCCCAGATGGTCGTGGAGTCGATGCCCAGATGCGTGCCAAAGAAGCCATCGACGATATCTCTCGGGCTCTGCACTCTTTGGGTGGTTTCCTGCACAATCTCACTGGCGCGAGTGCCATATGCCTCTAGCAGAGCGGGGACCTCGGGTAAAACATCATCAAATAGCACACCTAATCGTCGCGCAAGGATATGGAAGGATCCATCCTCTGCGGACTGTCGTCGGGCCTTGGAGAGTTGCTTTCCCAGGGGTTGGAGCTCGACGGGCGCTTCGACTTTAACCAAGGAGAAGTCAAAATTTAGATGCGCGAGAGCAATGTTAGACTCGGCAACAGCGTGCAGCGGCGCAGCCACTATGCTCTGGATGGAAGCTGACATCTTGATGACTCCGAGGATGGCAGGAGGGAGGTTGAAGTGCGAGACTGCGGCTTCGGGGTCATTGGCGCCCAATCCCCCATCCGTCGTCAGCCTTGTCATTTACCCCTTTCGGCAACCGGGAATCGCCGTCACCACCATCTGGCATCTCACTGGCTTATGATCAACATATTAGTGTTTTTGGTCTTCTGACATAAGACTGTGATTGGTTGGTGATCAATCTGATTTAGAGCAAATTCCTTGCGAGGTGTTGATGCGCTTCTATGGGGTTATTATTAGCTTAGAGCTATTATCCATCCACTGATTGGAAATTAAAGTACCCTTGGGTATTGTCGATGAAGTAAAATGTCTATAACATATGTGAGAAAATAGAACTATACTTTCTTCCTTCTCACTGGTTTGTGGACTTGATAGTTTTATGAGCTGGAACTGATTATTTTAGCTGGAATTTTTCAACAGTAGTCCCCGGAAAATAAGCTTACTGGACAATGCCTAAGATACTATCCAGGCTATGTCTTCATACTTGACAGTCTAGCTAAAGAGGAGCTTGACTACGCATCGACCGTCAGTACTAGCCTTCATGAAGTGCAATCCATGGAGCCAATCACGGAAGATATATCAAGAAGACCATCGGTCTAGTCAATAGTAAACAATAAACAGATCTTGCGTTATCAGGGAGATATAGCGTGGGGATGGCCCAAATCCCACTGCCCGTATCCTCCGACAACTCTCTTCTATCGCTCATTCTGTGCTGAGCTTTTCACCGCCGGTAAACAGTGAACTCCAAGCACAAAAACACAACGTAAGCACCCAAGAGCACAATCGCCGCAATTCTCCCCAGTCCCAAAAACACGACAGCACAAAACACCAAGGAAGAAACCCAGACCGTCAGAAGCTCAAAAGCGACAAATCCACTACCCGCCTCCTGTCCCTGGTCCCCCGCCAGTGCAACGACACCCACACAGAGGGTCAGCAGGAAAATGTTGCTTCCGGCCGTTGTCGCGGCCAGAATGCCGCCGTGGCCTCGGGCACCACTGAGGACGGCAACCAGTTTCTCTGGGAGAGTCGTGGCAAAGGCGACGATCGTCAAGCCAAAGACAGTGCCGGAGAGATGCAGCGAGTCTGCGACGGTCACGGCGCTATGGGAGATGATGTATCCGGACAGCGACAGTGCGAAGAAGCCGAGGATGAGCTGAAATAGGTGGTACGGGAGGCTTCTGATTTTTCTGCCGTCGCTGCCTTTGCCTGTAGATGATGGAGGATTATGCTCGTTCGCGAGGAGAGGAGAAGTCTCGTAGAGTTCAGGGGCATGGGTGGCAAATTCGTCGGCTTCGCTATGACTGGAAACGCCGGACTCACTGCTATCGTCGCTGTCTGATAGCTCGGGGGCCGACGCTACACCCCTGTAAATAGCGTAGATGATCGAGCCGAGGTAGAGGCCAAACACGGCGATCAAGACCCCGCCGACCGTCGGGTTCAGTTGGTTGAAGAACGCCAGCAGCACGAATAGCGTCGTGACCACGAGCAACAGGGCAGAATACAACTTTGCGCTGCGGTCGAAATCCACTCCCTGTGGGTGAAATAGTAGCCCTAAAGGGAAGGCCCCGAGAATGTTGGAGATGGTCGAGCCCATGACATTCCCAAGGGCCAGGGGCCTCTGATGTTGCAGGATGGCGGCAACCACTACAGCGAGCTAAGTAGGGGATTAGCTAGGATACATCTAGATGAGTTTGCACTGGAACTCGAACCTCCTCCCATTCAGCGCCCGCTGTCAAAAGTGCAATGACCGTTTGGGAGACGCCTAGGCGCCGCCCGACAATGACGGTGTGGTCGATGAACTTGTCTGCGCCGTAGTCGAGGACAAACACGCCTGCAATCAGGGTGGCAACATTGAAGCACAATGTATTCCAGTCCATCGTTGATTGCTGTGCCACTGTGGATATATCAGGGGCGATGAGAAGATGAACCATGTAGTGTACTGTGCATCGGTTTGAAGCAGTAGCCTAGCGCCGACCGCCTTTGCTTGATGGCAGCCACCCTTTTGTCATGCCATCACGTGGCCGCCAAACTCAAAAATTTACTCCAAGAATATCCATGATCACGGCGACAGCGAATTGACTCGACTGTTTCGGTTGAAGACCTCACTGAGGCTGGGTTCTCTATTCCATCGTCAAATGGCATGTTCACCAAAAGTGTACAAATTTCATTGCATATTGGAACCACAATCCTTTCCTGACAATGTTAGATTATCTAGCATTAGTGCTAGCATGAGATTCACATCACGGGAATATAATCTATAAGATACTGTTTTAAGTTTCATGTTAACATGCCCAGGCTGCTCCCCAGAGACAGCACGAGATCATGATCATGATCATGATCCTGATCATACGAGTTATTCTCCGGTATCGGAGAACTGGTTGGCCTAGCCGGGATCGGACTAGACTCCGAGCGAAGCGGGACAAACAAGCCTTCAGGCCTTCAGGCCTCGATGCCAAGCTTTCAACCCTGTTTGAGTCTTTTCTCCACCATTCGGCCCATCGTCTGTTCGCAATCACCAATCACTCAGAACTTCCCAGTCTCACATTCCTCCCTCCCCTCCCCCACTTTCATCGCAAGATGGGCCACATAAGACGGTACCTGAAGTAGCCCATTGCGCAAGCCACCTTCGTCATTCTCAGTAGGGCTGGGTCCGTGTACTGAGTATGAAGCTCCCCGCAAAAGCAATCCCTCCCGTCTGGACCGCTTTTAGCGTCATGATCCGGGATCTGCAGCAAAGTTCCTGGTGATCGTTTCCTGTTCCGATCTGCGATCATCACCAGTTCCCTAGATTTTGTTCAAGACGTTGTGGAGGATGTAGCTTCGAGTTTAGTCTCCGCTGCTGCCGCGTCACCAGTTTCTTCATCTCTACACCGCAGAGTATACGACTACATTCTCACATGATGGTCACCAACAATGGCCTATATGGCATATGGCCTATATATATCATCATACCGAACGGCCAACTTCTTGATGTTGCAGGCATCATTCTAATCATCAGCCATCTGTTCTCCTCTGGTCGGGTTGTCCGTTACATTCTCCAGCATGTGGTTTGCGAACGTGGCTGTTGTGACGGCCTTGGTCGGCTCGGCGGCGACGGCGGCCACCCCCTTGACTTCGGCCAACTGCAAGGCCGCTACCTTTCAAAGGTACATTGATGCCAATGGTACGCATGCCAAGGTGCAATGGGCAACTTACATTCCTGCCAATGGAACGTTCAATCCGATGAACTACACGTCTTCCTCTGAGTATCCCACCAACCTACCTGAGGGATGTGGCGTGCAGATCAACGTTCCTTCCGAGGGCAACTCCAGCTACCTAGTGGGCCTGATCTTGCCGTATGACTGGAATGGTCGTCTGCTGTATGTATCACCGCATTGTCTTTGACAATCCTTACTGACTTGTTTACAGCTCGGCTGCTGCCGGTGGCGGCATCAACTGGGTTGACATGGGCACTGGCACTCACTACGGCTTTGCGACGCTCTCTAGTAACCTGGGCCATGTCGGGATCGACACCGAAGGTACCTGGGCGATTGGCCGACCTGAGGCGGTGGTCGATTGGGGCTACCGAGCCTGGCACGGGGCGACCGTCTTGGGAAAACTATTGATTCAGAATTGGTATGGCTCGGCCACAAAGTACAGCTACTTCTATGGGTGCTCGACCGGTGGCCGACAGAGCATGAAGAACATGCAGGAGTACCCGGACGACTACGACGGAATTCTCGCGGGCGCCCCGGCCTGGTGGACCACACACCAACAACTGTACAACCTGAAGCAGACCACTTACCAAGCCCCAGCCAACTCCTCGCACACGATTCCGGAGCCGATGTTCGATATCATCGCCGCCGAGGTGCTGAGGCAGTGTGACCCCCAGGATGGCCTGGTCGACAACATCATCTCCGACCCGGCGGGCTGTAACTTCAACCCCAACGTCCTGATGTGCAATGCGACCAGCGCGGCGGACGAGTGCCTGACTGCGGAGCAGCTCGCCACCTTGTACAAGATCCACAACGACTGGGTCGATGTCAACCAGACCTACGTCTATGGCCACATGTGGCTGGGCAGCGAGTCCTCGTGGCTGACCGGCAACATCGGACTGGGCGAAGACAGCACGATCGACCAGCAGTACTGGTATCTGCGCGACCTGATGGGCCTCTCCGACTTTGTGTGGCAGGATCTGGATTACAGCACCGTGCAGCTCGCCGACCAGCTGAATCCGGGCAACGCGACGGCCGACCGCTACGACATCAGCGCCTTCCACAACCGCGGCGGCAAATTCTTGCACTACCACGGTCTGTCGGACTCGTACGTCTCCCCCGATGCCAGTATCTACTACTACGACCAGGCCTTCAGCGCGCTCAAGCTCCAGGGCGTCGAGATGGATGATTTCTACCGCCTGTTCTTGATCCCCGGCATGGAGTAAGTTTTTCTATCGTCTTCTTCCTGCCTAGTCACCGCCTGAAATGGACCCTCATGAATTGGCTGACTGACTCTCGATCAAAAGGCACTGCTACTCGACCCCGGATATCATGAACGCCCCCTGGTACATTGCCGGTGCGGACCAAGCCGCCATGATCAACACGGGCACGTACAGTGTCCCCGGGTACCGGGACGCCAAGCACGACATCATTCTCGCGATGATGGCCTGGGTGGAGAACGGTACCGCCCCGGACAGTATCATTGCCACCAAGTGGAAGAACGACACGACGGCAACGGAGGTCCTGCGCCAGCGCCCCGTGTGCCACTACCCCTACCAGGCCCAGTACAACGGGACTGGTAACCCGGATGAGCCCACTAGCTGGAGTTGTAAGCTCTTGTACTAGGACTGTTGCAGGAGAGGGGGATTGGAAAGAAGATTTCAATCGATGTGAATTTGAAGTCAAAGGGCAAGCTTTGATGACTTGGGAGACACGAGTTGGTTGTTGGATTTGTTCTCATGATAAATATTCATGAATAAATTGATACTGAACTTTGGGGCCGGTGTCCCTAGAGTCAGAGTTATTGACGGGGGTATCCCAGCTTCATATTCTTTTTCTTTCCACCTACCGCATCTTATCAGTCTGATTTCGTTAGTTTCAAGTTCAATCATCTCACACTCGGGCTTTGTACCTATGCACAGTACCTTTCCTGTTCAAGGCCCTCTTTGCGAGCTGTGGAGAGGATGGGCGGATTCTGCCGCTTCTGATTGGTGGTTTGTGCCCGACAGCTCGGCTTTGGTGGTTTGGAATCTCCGGGTCTTCCATCTTCATCCCCGGGCATGGTGAATTGCGGACCAGCGGCATAGACATATACGTAGCATGATCCACTGTAATTTCCCATTCTGCACTGTAGATCATCTTAATTATAGACGATCACAGACGACTATACCTGCAGAAACCAGTCATGGCTCTACGGTCATCATTTAAACAGGGCGGACTCTCCCCTGTTTCATAGGGCACTTTGCAGGGCACTGGCGGTTGCATCAGAACAATTGAGCCATGATGCGTTTTTTACTTGCTACTACGCTTTCAGCTGTGGTCGCCGTGCAAGCGATCTCTCTGGAAGATGTGTGCACTCCGATCTACGTGAAATCCAAGTTGCCGTCCGACTCCGTGTATCCTGGGATCACCCTTGATCGTTCTTTCATCGAGGCCAGTCCGGTTTACAACTCGACGACGAGCGGCTCCGCGATTTTTCCAACGGAGACTATTGACTACCGTAACGTGACGCTCGCCTACTCGCACGATGGCCGCAACGACACCGTCAAACTTCGCTTCTGGCTCCCCCGGCCTGATAGGTTTGAGCGGAGATATCTGTCCACTGAGGGTGCGGACTACTACATCAACCAAGGAGTCCAGCAGCTTCCCGGAGGCATCATCTATGGAGCGGTCTCGGGTTCCACCGATGGAGGCTTTGGGAGCTTCGACACCGGGGTCGACGAAGTTCTCCTTCTGGCGAACGGCACGCTGAACCACCAGAATGTCTACATGTTCGGGTACCAAGCCCACCACGAACTCAGCACGATCGGCAAGAGCTTGACCCGACGCTTCTTCAACATGACCGACACCGACAAGCTCTACGCCTACTATCAGAGCTGTTCCGAGGGTGGCCGGGAAGGATGGAGTCAGGTGCAGCGGTTCGGGGATGAATGGGACGGCGCGGTCATCGGGGCGCCTGCGATCCGCTACTCCTTCCAGATGGTCTACCACCTCTGGGCCAACGTGGTTGAGAAGACCCTCAACTACTTCCCGTCGCAGTGTGAGATCGAGGCGATTGTCAACCAGACCATCCAGGCTTGCGATGGCTATGATGGCCGGAATGACGGCGTGGTGTCGCGCTCCGACCTGTGCAAGCTGCACTTCGATCTCAACTCCACCATCGGAGAGCGCTACTACTGCGCGGCCGATGGAGACGTCCCGGCCCAGAACTCGACCATCTCCGCCAAGGCGGTCGAGGTCGTCAACACGATCCTCGGGGGCATGAAGGATCTGCAGGGCAACCAGGTCTACCTCTCGTACCAGCCGGGGGCGCTCTTCTACGACGCGCAGTCCACCTACAACACCACGACCGGGGCGTGGGGGCTGGACATCAATTCGTTCGGGGGCGAGTACGTTGCCCGCTTCGTGAACCTCATTGACGCGGACAACCTCTCGTCCCTTGACAACGTCACCTACGACACCCTCCGTGACTGGATCCAGCAGGGCTGGCAGATGTACGAGGATTCCATCCACACCGCGTGGCCGGACCTCACCCCGTTCCACCGCGGAGGCGGCAAGATCCTGCACTATCACGGCGAGCAGGATGGAAGCATTCCCACCGCCTCCTCCGTGCACTTCTACGAGTCCGTCCGCCGCGTTATGTACCCCGGTCTGGCATACAACGCGAGCAATGCGGCCTTGGGCGATTGGTACCGCCTCTTCCTCGTGCCCGGGGCCTCCCACTGCATGAACAACGACCTGCAGCCCAACGGGCCGTTCCCGCAGACCTCCCTCGCCACCCTCATTCGATGGGTGAAAGGCGGCCTCGTCCCCGTCACGTTGAACGGGACCGTGCTCAGCGGGAGCTTCGAGGGCCAGGAGCAGCAAATCTGCGCTTGGCCCCTGCGTCCCATGTGGTACAGCAACGGCACGGAGATGAGGTGCGAGTATGACCAGACTTCGCTGGACACGTGGACCTGGGATTTTGATGCTTTTAACATGCCGGTCTACTAGACTGTCAGTGTTTACTCTGTTCGCTTCGATATATCAATAGGGAGATGGACTCCACACACATGGACATGGGCATGGGACATGGCGGCTGAAGACCTTAAAGCTTTCTATCCCCTTATATGTACACGTCTGCTTTTTACGGTGCCGTCGGGAATTTTCTTTTTGTATTATTCTGTGACTTTTTGACTTCTTGCGGTGAGAGGTTGCGGGTGGAATCACATACGAAAGCCAAAGAAGAGGCCTCAGATGTCGATCACTACAGCGAATCAAAAATTGTTTAATCTAGCCAAGGTATATAGTCTTCGAAACACTAGGCAACTCGAGGTATGGATAGATATCCCTTGCTCAAACAGAAAATGTATCAACCAGCAGCTACTTCCGAGGCCTTGGGCTCTGAGCCCGGTACCCCGGGTTGCAGATTGACTGGCTGGGAATGGCGACCACACCTCACCTCACCAACCTTGATAATCTGTGGTTCCATGCGTGTGGTTTGTGGTCCTTGCTAATCACCGATGCGACGATTCTCAACTCAAAAAGATGTATGTAAAGCAGTGGCTATCTCAAGATACAAGGTGTCACCTGAAGTAACAGGTACTGGATAGAACACAACCTAGCGGAAAACTGAACATTTGGGGAGAAATAAGCCACAAGCAAGATATGCCAACAAGCTACCTAATCACCGGAGCGGCACGAGGTCTTGGAGTATATGCCACCTAAGTTTTTCCTCTCCACCCACCCCCCCACTCATCAATCCCCCAACATGACTTTAAGGACGCCCTGGTCAAGGTCCTAGCCCCCAAGCCCGGAAATATCGTTCTCGCCCTCATACGTAGCAAGGCGGCTGCCGAGCACCGTCTGGCTGCGGACAACATTACCAACGTCCATGGCCTCGTCGCCGACGTCACTGATGACAAGGCCCTGAAGTGGAAACCCAGCGAGAACGAACCAGCAACCATCATCGCAGACACCCAGCAAAGCATAACGAGGTCAACGTCTTTGGAACCCTGAATGTAACCCTAACCTTCTTTGACCTTGTGCGGCGCAGCCAAATCAAGAAGGTCGTTGCGGTATCCAGTGGGATGGGCGATATCGGTATGCCCACACACACAAAGAGTGAAAAACGGCTGCTGTGGTCAAGATACACACTGATGGATGCACCCCAGACATGATCAATGAAATTCGCCTCTCCAACGCCGCGCCGTACGCCATCAGCAAGGGCGCTCTCAATGTCCTGATCGCCAAGCTCAATGCCGCTTACGAGGGGGAAGGCATCCTCTTCATGGCGATTCGTCCGGGGCGGGTGGATACGCTTGAGGGTGATATGCCGCTGTGTATGTTTCTTTCTTTCTTGTCTGCACGGCCGTAGTCCAGTTAGGTGCCTGATGGTTATTCGTGACCCAGTACCGGCGCCGATTCTCTCGCGCGCGAAAGGCATCGAAGCCAAGTTCGAGGCGTATGTGGGGGCTAAGGTTGTTCCGACGCGGCCGGAGATTGCTGCAAGGTGTGTGTTGGCTGCAGTTGACCGGCAGTCCCTGGCTGGTGGGCTTGGGGGATCTTTCTGAAGTCACAATGGGACTAAGAGTTGGTCTTTTAGAGAGTAGGAAACTGGTTGGGATGTGCTGAGTTCTCGTGTTTTGCGGACTCGTTAGGGATCAGAAGCTTCCCTTTGATGGCAAAATATCTGGGAGAACCATTGAATGGCCTGGTACGTATAGTACCTGATCTCCGACGGCGTTGGTGTACGTTACACCAACCCTCGACCTGTGTTGAAATTTGACTTGGTCAAGGGGTTTACGGAGTGCATGATTATCGACACAACTAGAAATTGAACTCGTTGAACTCACCAAGGGGATGTGGAATGCGATCTTCATACATTGTGCTACCAAAATTGCTAACCTATTGCTCTGGATACCGCTTGTAAAGGAGTCTATTACACAAACTCATAACTTTGAGCGCCAGGGACTTGCATGATCAAGAGGTGTTGAGGGGAGCTGAGCGTGCGGAGTATCGGGCTGTAGGTGAAGTTAAAAAGTTTAAAGAGGACTGAAAAGGGAATTATCGAGGCTTCGTTCCTGCGGGAGGGGGCATTATATGAGCTTAAGGCGCCGTTGACCTGTGTTAGAGTAAAGGGTCTTGTTAGAGAGGACGAGCAAGGAGAGCGGAGGAGAGCGGGCTGGGAAGGGCGGGTTCTTTACGCCGAGTTTTCTAAGTATGGAGTATGTGGAGGGGCTAAGAGATGCTGGTGTTCACACTGAAGTGGGGTCTACAGATGGCAATGTTTACTAGCCTAGCTGGCTGGATAACCAAGGGTATACATTCTGTGAGACAATGGGCTTGTTGCTTGTACTCGGCGCGGGCCTATTTGAAAGTTCGATCGTAGCTGAATGAACTCATTCGATTCATAGGTGTACTTCAATCTCACCCATGAACAACATTAGGGCTATGAGCCATGTCCAGGTCAGTAGACTTATTCCTTGGCTCACCAGATGAGCAGCCAAGGGTCGACGACGGCAATTGATCTGAGATCATCTCTGGTCGATAAATCCCCGATAGTCATGCGTGGCTTTCTGGCTGCAAGCTATCTGAATTGTGCTCGGAGAGACTTATGGAGTTCTATCATACCGATACCAATCTTTGAGGCCAAAGGGAGAGCAGGGTAGTCGAGAGGGAGTATATATGGAGGAAGGCGAGGTATGAAGAAAACGAACATGGAAGCATTCTTGTAAGTGAATGCAATCATCATGTCAACATAATCCAAAGTAATCAACCATCCTCTACATTCAAGAGTACCATGTAAAAGAGCTTATCCGTCTTTCATCACCCCTTCACTACCTCACATCTGGCGATAGCCCTCATTCCATGAGTCTACCACCTCACCCCAATACCCAACTTTACACCCTCACCAGCCACACTCACCTAACCAACCATATCGCAAACCCTCAAAATCTACAACCTCAGCGCACAGACCCCTTCCTCACATCAAGCCATCAATATAAAACTCAAATAGTGAGGCAAACCCACCCCCACAATTCCTGTGCAGACTTTCCTACCTAACCACCCCGTCGCCCCCAATATAGCACTAAATAGCAACGGACTCGAAACCATCTAGCCTCACCCCTTAGTTTTGTTGGAATTCACCCAATGGCAGTCCCGAGATTACCACCACGCACTTTCAGCTAGGGATGGAGACGGTATAGAGGCATGACAGCTCAGTCGGAGTGGATCCCGGGAACTGGGTCCACGGTCCGGGAAAGATCCACTCTGTTGGGCACGTACCACCACCCAAGGTGCCAAGTCAAGACCGCCTCGGAGACTGGTTCTAGACTTGGATGTCGCTTGTGTTGCTATGTCGGAGATCAAGTTTGTATGGGTTTTGTTGGCGGGTCGGTGGAGACTCGACACGCTCTGGAGTCTGGACAGTCCAATGTCGAAATGAAATTCGGGGGCGGGCGGTCGAGTTTGGGTCTATGTTTAGAAACAATGAGTTGCAATTGAGTTGGAGAAAACTGACCCACGCCTTGCGTAGCTGAGCGCACGTCTTCTGTAGTATCATTTCAAATCTCTCCGGCCATAATGCTGCTGTTGTCTTGTCTTGTCTGGTCTTGTCTCGACAACTTTACCGACATCCGCTATGCATCAACCAGACACAACCAAAAACAAGGTTCCTCAACATTGACAGCATGCATAAGCCATTAAATTAGGTTAGACGGTTGCAGCGGAGCTGTATGATTCTCCCTGGGCGGGCAGTGCTGCATATTCTCGCACTTTACACTTTTCAGTATCTGCAAAGCTCCGGCGTCTCGACTCTGCCTCCGGAATCACAGATTCGGATATCCCAGGTCCACGCCCGCGGCTTGCGGGATTTGCTACCCGGCAAGGCGAGAAAAAAAAATCTCCGAGCGTGACATCGGTGAGGCCTAGCTTCTTTCTACTTTGGAACAGACGGTGGTTCTCGGACAGGGAATGTTGTTGGACTCGGAGAATTGATGCCCTTTGTTTGCTTGCTCTGCTGGAGAGAGATACGGTGGACACAAGGGGGGAAGGAAGGAAGGATGTTCTGGGCCAAGCGAGCGGAGTACGAGTTGCTTTTTGGGGGTCCGTCCCGAGCGGAAGTGGTAATTGTCGATTCGGCAGAACTACCTATACTTAGAAGAGACTCCATATCATTTACGTATACGTATACGTAGAATAAGGTCCTTGTCTCAAGCCACTAAATGTACAGGGGTGTAAGGAGCCTCCACTAAACGCTAAGCCCATTCTGGAAGACTATTCGTCTGCGGGTATCAAACATATTCTCAATTGGCGAATCATTTACGAGTCCTAATTCATACTGCATACATAGCTGGACACGTGCAACCACCAATCACGACATAGGAAATTCAATTCATGAACTAGAATCCCTGAATGGGAAGATCAAAGGAGGGGACGGTTTCCTTAAGGGAAATCCGAGTTAGAAAAGAAAAGAAAAAAATAGGGAAAAAAAAAGTACAAAGGAAAGGCGCGGCCTGCAGGTCAGCTGCAGCCATCGTGCTCTAGACTAAGCACACAAATCCGCCATCCGAGACGGATGAGTCACTGCTTGCATGCAACATACAGTAAGTTACAGTACATCTTGGCTGCAGCAAGAAAACAAAAGTTGGAATGCCCCCGTCCTGGAGCGGGCTTCTTCCGCTTTCCCCCCGGTGTAGACAGCATGAAGCAGGGTCACACAACAGATTTCTCTCTCTTCGTCCCTATTCTCATCTTTGTTTGTTCTCTCTGCTTTGTGGCTTTTTTTTTCGGCGAGCTTGTCTTTTTTTTTTTTTGTGGTTCTTGATTTCGAGAAGTCGGGATGAGCCGGCGAAGAATACCAAACATAAGACATAGGAAGGTATCGTTGCGATGATCGCAGAAAAGGAAGATGCCAAAAACAAAGTAATCGAGATCCTCTTCGAATCTGCAGGCGTATGCAGTGCACTGCAAGAACGCGCAAGTGCAGCAGTCGCTGAGCGCTTTCTCCATTGCCAAATCCAACGCGATCGGGCAGATATGGGAAGGCTGGAGGCCGCGGCGGGTCTGATGAGAACCTTTTGCCGGCGGACCAGATTCAATTTGGGGGACAGCGTGGTAACAGCTTCTTGGCTGCATCAAAGCTAGCAGACAGGTATCCAGTGTCGCGCGTGATAGAAGACCGTAATGACTATTTCCAAGCCAGTGCGTTATGCTCATTCAACGGTGGTAGTCGGTCGGCCGGTAGATGCGGGACGATTCCTTGACGCGCTCATACCGCTCGGCCGCATCAGCCTCGTACAGTGACCCTCGGCTGGGCGAGCTGCGAGGGGATGTGTAGATGATGGTCCGGTGACGCTTCAGGGTCCGTGGCTCACGCTCGATGATGGCCTGCGAAGGATGAAGGTAGTCCTGAGTGGTGGTGCGTCGAGGGGGCACGGGATAGGTAGCATCGTAGCTGATGACCGGGGGCGCAGAGGCACGAACGCCGGCGATTGACTTCTTCTCCACGCGCAGGCCGTCCTCGATTGCTAGCAGCAGCTGACGGGCAGCGGCATACTTGAGAGGCACCTTGACCAGTGTGGATCGGTTGCGCTCTAGGTCGACCACCGAGTAGATCTTGCCGTTCTTGCTGCGCAGGTATTCAGCCACGTCGCGGGCATACTGGTGGCCGCGCTTGCATAGAGACCGGTCTTCCTCGCGAGTCTTAAGGGGGTTGGCACAACGGGAGCAGTGACCGGCGTGGCTCTCAAAGCTGTTGAGGACATATGTCTCGTCGTCCTCCAGCTCCCGCACGAGCACAACGGGCTCGGCGGCTTGCTCGACCTGGTGAGGCATGCTTGCGGTGCGACGGAGACGAGGCTTGGATCGCAGGGGAACAGACTCTCTTATGGAGGTGTAGATAGGGGGCCAGAGGAATCGAGTTGACTTGAAGGGCGACAGTGTGACGGATGGGTCAGGTCGAGCTCTGGGTGAGCACGTGTTGCGTGAATAGGTGGGTAGCAGTAATGAGATTGAATGAGTAGGTCGCAGACAAAGTGGTCTTGCGAGTGGCTATATAACTAGTAGTAGGTCTGAGATGAAGAGCTGGATGCAGATGTATGAAGTTGAAATCGAGAAGTAGAGGGGGGGAGGCAGAGGAGGTTATATAGTTGGACATGACTGAGTGGAAGGCATCCATGAAAGAGGGTAAAATGAGCTGCAGGAGGGATTCATGACGGATCTGGTCACAGGTGGAGACGCTAAGAAGGAATCAGTCATAATCTAAAATTAAAGATAATAAAAATATTAACGATGGGAAAGGAGGGTGTGGCAGCTGATGGGAGAAAATTCCCTAGAGAAAGTGCTGCCTGGTGACCGTAAGGCTGTCTCTTCTGTGTGTCTACTTAGTACTGTGGCTGGTGCAGTGGAGTGGAGTGGATGATGGTGTTGGTGGTGAAGGCGGTGCATTTCCAGGTTCAATTCTCCACTTCCCGGTTGGAAACGCAGTGTTCACAACAAGATCGCCTTTTGGATGGAATTACTGTAAGCTGATTGGTGAGAGGGACAATAACAGTCGGTCAAGTTAGGATCATTCCCCTTCCCTGGCTGTTCTCATCTGACTGTCTGACTGCACCGGGTGGACACACTAGGAGAGGAATAGGGTTAGTTCCTCCCTAATGCCACGGACTACGCGTCTCCACCGTCCACTTTACTTATCGACAGGGTCTTATCATCCCCCCCCTAGTCAACAGTCTATACCCCTTCTAGGCGTCGGGGAAGAACTGAGTTCAGTGAGAGAGTCATCATCATCTATTGTCGGAGTCACTGAAGGATGGCTGGTGCTGTGGCTTGTACCCTCGTGTTTCCTGCGCCGCAATCCTCTAACTGCCACCTCGTCATCTTTCTTCTTCCCTCAACAACCTTCCCAACACGAAGCCTTTTGTTGCTCAGAATCTCTCTGTTTTCCTGATGACGCCATAATTCCACCAGAAAGAACGACGACGGACTGTGGCTTGACCCTCCATGATATGAAAAATCCCCTGTCTGTGTATGCCCGGCGAGCAGCTCTCCCCGCTTCATGGCTCAACCGCACCCGTCCCCGCGCTCATTTGCTACGCAGCCGCTGTCAACATCGCGGAGCGGTACTCAAAACAATAGAATCCATCCGTTCCAAGCCGTCGGGTCTGTCTACAATTATCGCATACCCTATCAGTCTCTCATGCTGAATTCTAGCATTCTAAGAATACTTACAATAAACGCTCGCAAGTACAGCGCTGGGTGAAGACCGACGAGGGGGGGATCCGGACTGCCAACTCTCCGCTATACGAGCGACCTGTCGATCGTCCGCACTTCCATGTGCTAAGGGGGGTCAACCGTCTCAGCCCCATTACCTCCCCCCCCACTCCCAAACCCAAACCTTTCTGTTTCCCTTACACTAGTCTCGATCATGTCTTTCTTCTTTGCACAGGGTCCAGAAACTCCTTCCTGAACTCAGCCTCCGTCAAAGCGACAACGACGACTGGTCATGGTTTCTCTTCTCCCCCTTTTTTCCTTACCCATCCAATCCCATCCATATGGCTCTACATGCCACTGAGCTTGGGTGTAATCCCTGCTACCACGAGTTCTGGATCGCGAGATTTATGCAACCTGCACGTTTTACCTATCTGCGAGCTGTTTCCTTCTTCGATGTGGATAGTGGGCTACGAGGAGTAGTGGCAGGGAACCTGGTTTCAAGTACCGCGCGGCATGACCCTTGAGTGTGTCTCGTATCCTATCGCGGTGGCCTTGGGTGTTATTTGGAAATGGCTCGCCACCTGGGCTGCTTTCCTTGTCTGAGACTCAAAGTCGTCATCAACTTGCGCAGCCCTCACTCGCGCCCTCGCACATCCGCGATAATACAAGAGTCACCCGTCTACAAGCATTACTAATTCTGTTCACAAGTAACCCGTCGACCCAGGTTGCTTTGTCGGATGCTGCCTTGGGGGTTCTTTTGCAAGAAGCCGCCGCATGCGAACGATCCGATGATCGCATGGGCGCGTGCCCATGCTGGACTGACTGCCCCAAGGCAGACTGGGAGATGCAGGTCAGGCTGTGCGGTGATTCCTGTAGTCGCCACGGGGAGATAACGATCTCGTCTTTTCTTTTTCCCCTTTGCGACCCCGGGTGATCTCTAAATCAGAAGTGCGCCCCCGATCATCGGTTCACCTACCAATCCCCGCCGTGGGAATATATATCAGCAGTTGGAAACACCAGCACAAACAACACTCATACTGCTCACCCAACCGCCTGGCCGCGACCTGCGACAGAGTCTGACTTACACCAGGGATCCAGGCTCCAGAATTTCTCTTACCTCACGAGGTAAACGTCATCGTCAATCGTGCTCCCCTGCGAGCTGAAGAGTTGTCACCAGGAGGCGGCAGGTCAAGCTTGTTGCATACATGATCTGTACACAAGCATAGCCTTCAACAACAACAGCCCGGCTAGCTCAATCGGCAGAGCGTGAGACTCTTAATCTCAAGGTTGCGGGTTCAACCCCCGCGTTGGGCTTTCTCTTTTGCTTTTTTGCCCTTCGCACATTGCCATTGTACTGCGGTTGAGCGTATATTTTTTTTTTCCTTGTGTGGTTCGTGGACGGTGCGGAAGCTCCACCGGGACCCACTTTACCTTCAATCAAGCGAATGGCTGCTCACAAGTGTAGTCAGAGTACGTAGTAGACGAGAACGCCAATCAATAAATACAGCCTGTGGTGTATGCCTACCTCATATGTTGAGTACCATCTGGTGTAATGAAGCACTTCAAACTCTACTCCTGTACGTCGCGCCTGTACATGGCGGCCCAGGATTGCGCCCTTTCTCCCTCGGCACTGTACCTGCTTTAGCTCCGCTGCACGCCCGCCGGCCGGCGACGGGTCCTAGCCACCTGATCCCATGCCTTAGTGGTGACGGCTATCGTGTCCGACTGCATGTAACCTGTCGGTCCGGTCTTACGGGCTGTTTTATGATCGGTTGGAAATGCCGCCTACACTCATCCAGCGGGTTGGGAATGTCATGCGTGGAGAGATAGATTATTTTGTCTCCAATCCAGAAATCAAGCTCCAGCGGTCCAGGCCGTCGACACCCTGTAACATGCATTCAGTAACCAGGAGGGAGAAGAGTACAATGCCGGAGGTCGACATCCGCCCCAACAGATCAGAATATCCCAGTTCAGTATAAAGCAACCCATCTCGAATTCCATATCCCCGAAGACAGAGGAAACAGCCCATCGCATTTTCGTTGTGTGAAAAACCAGTTGTAACACATCCCCTCTCATTCCCAAGGCTCAACGCCAGAGCACCATGCACCTAGTCATCTCGAAGATCCCTTTGGTTATGCCTCCCTCTGGGGCAGAGAGTTCAATACCTAGCAAAGACATGGGACGAACACCACGGAGGATAATTTAGCTTCAGTTAAGCACAGGAACGGTCGGTTGTCAGTACATATATCTTCACAGGCCTGAATTGTGGAGGGACGAATTACACACTATTCCTTGGCCTTGCATTTGTGGTTCACACACACGCCGCATCTGCCGCGGCAGCGGTCGTTGCTGACGCAGTTCCGGTTACAGTAGTTGATTCCGGGATCCAGGGCCTGGTCAGCGAGGTCGTCGACGGGATTCATGACGGCTGCGTGAACGAGGGCAGCGAGGAGGGAGAAGAGGGTGAGGTTGCAGAGGTTCATTGTGTTAATGTTTCTTTGGTAGTGGAGGGGTTTGTGTGGTGGAAGAGCTTGTAGAGGTAGAGAATTGTGAGTTGGCAGAAGGATGAACGGATCTCAGTTTGTGGAGGAGGTGAGGGTGAGGTCTAGGAGATGTTCATCCTAACTATAGAAGTAGAGCATCTCAAATCACTTTCTGCACCTTGAGGAGATATATTCACTTGTACGCGAGTTTACTTGAGCAAGATCATTCACTATGTGAACACTTACTATTGACTCTGAAGATATCACTCTAGAGACTAACTTACTCTGGTGTCTCACGCTGTGAAAGGTTTAGGGGTCTCGTCTGAAGCGATGAATTGATGTACTGTACTTCTGGCCGGAAAGAGGTATTGTAGACCCTGGGTCGCACGACAGACATATATTTATTAATTTTAGACTTATGACAATTCCCTCTGAATCTCCGATGCTATGTTACCAACCCGTTGCAAGAATATCAACATGCAAATATTCAACTTGGACGGTCAGCAATCTGGAACAGGCAAATACTTGGAGCACAATGTTTGGATAACCGAAAAGGACAACAGTTGGCGTTTCATTGCCTCCAAAGGCCCGTCCCTTGTTGCTTCCTCAAGGCTCGGAATGATTGTGATGAATGGTTCCATTCTCTGTCCACCCAGATTCAGCATATTCCCTTCCAGGCTGGCGACAGATGCTTGATTGCAACACAACCATGGACTTGATGCGGCTGAGAATCAACTCCAGTCTTGTTGCAACACTTGTGCGAAGTAGACGGACAACAGCAGCTGCGGTGCAACCTGGTTATGTGTTAACAGGGTCATGTATGCAATTGATATTCATATTGACCAATCAGCTCGCATGGCTTAGATGGTAAAGCGCAGCACTAGTAATGCTGAGATCCTCGGTTCGAGTCCGAGTGTGAGCAATTGCATTTCCTTTTTGGCTTTTTTTTTTAGCCTCCTGTCTCGGTATGTGATTGGCTTTGCCATCTTTCTTTCCCTCCACTCCAACAATCTTTTTTCTTGTGATATAACTAAACAGCCAAAACTTCTCCTTCTCCTTGCTCTTAGTTAACTACACTTTGTTGCCCCTCAGCCAAGAAGCAGATAGCCGAGCACTGGAGTCAATCTACCCCAAACTGCCGAGTTGCTGAAAATGGCAGGGTTTCGCGGTCGGCTCCGCCGTCCGCCAATCCACCGGAGCTTATCGGCCATGACGACGAGTTGGAGTAAGCAGTCTGGCTTATCGAACATTTCCCCGCTTGCTTCTACTCGGCAATCGTCCTGAACGCTGGTTCGCATGGACTGCCGATCCTTGACAATCCGAATCTCACCTGGAATGTCATGTTGTCATGTTCAACTCGCTGTCTCAGCTGCACCCTCTACATAAGTAGCATTGATTACCTTCCCACCCGCCCCCGCAACAGCCAACAATGCAGATTCTAGGTGAGCACCCACCACATACTACCATACCCACTGCACTATTTCCCCGCTTTTCATCCATTGAACTGTACCAATTGCCATCACCTCTAACACCCTTCCTCGCAACAGCATCAGCACCATCCACCATGAAGGACATCATCTCGAAATACCGCCCGGACCTCAAGCCCTTCGAGGAGATCTACCGCCACCTCCACCAGAACCCCGAACTCTCGGGCCAGGAGCAGGAAACCGCCGCGACGGCCGCGGAGCACCTCAGGAGCCTGGGGTTTGAGGTGCACACGAACCTCGGCGGGCACGGGGTGGCGGGGGTGCTCCGCAACGGCGCGGGCCCCACGGTGCTGGTGCGGGCCGACATGGACGCCCTCCCCGTGGAGGAGAAGACGGGCCTGGCGTACGCCAGCACGAAGACGACGACGGACGCGGAGGGCGTGACGCGGCCCGTCATGCACGCGTGCGGGCACGACACGCACGTTGCCAGCCTGATGGCCAGCGCGGCGCTCCTGCACGCCGCCCGCGCCCACTGGGCCGGCACGCTGGTGTGCATCTTCCAGCCGGCCGAGGAGCAGCTGGACGGGGCGCGCGCCATGCTCGCCGACGGGCTGTATGAGAAGATCCCCGCGCCCGAGGTCGTGCTGGCCCAGCACGTCATGCGCATGCGGACCGGCACCGTCAGCGTGCGCGCCGGCCGCTTCCTCACCGCCGCCGACGCCTTCGACGTCCGCATCTACGGCCGCGGCGGCCACGGCTCCGCGCCCCATACCTGCATCGACCCCATCGTCGCCGGCGCCGCCGTCGTCACTAAGCTGCAGAGCATCGTCAGTCGCGAGGTCACGCCCGGCGAGATGGCCGTCGTCACCTGCGGCAGTATCCAGGCCGGCCACGCCCATAACATCATCCCGGATTACTGTGATCTCAAGTTGAATGTCCGGACGTATGATGCGGGCATCCGGAAGCGCGTGGTCGAGTCGATCCGGCGGATCGTCGAGGCCGAGTGCGAGGCCGCCGGTTGCGTGGAGAAACCCTTGGTGAAGCTTACATATTCCACCCCGGCGACGATCAACGATGGGCAGCTGGTCAAGACGCTGAAGGGTGCCTTTGGGGATTATTTCCAGGATGGGCTCGTCGAGTCGGAGCCCGCGGCCGCGAGTGAGGATTTCTCGCTGCTGGCCACGGCGGTGGGCGCGCCGTATGTGATGTGGACGTTTGGCGGCGTGGATGCCGACACCTGGGATGATGCCGTCAAGAGGGATGTCGTCCGCGAGCTGCCGAGTAACCACTCGCCGTTCTTCGCCCCGGTCATTGAACCTACGCTGCAGACGGCGGTGGATGCTATGGCCGTGGCGGCGATGACCTTCTTGCAACAAAGAAAATGATTGGCTTTTTTTGGGGTTGTTTGTTTGCGAGGGGTGTGACTGCTCGAGTAGAACCCCTCGTGGTATCATTGTCAACGTACTGTACATAGAGAACACGAAAGCGTTGCATGGCGAATCTGTACCTCTCAATCCATCCCATATCGTTTCCTAGTCTCGACTCGATACATGCACCACCACCTTCCCGCGCGCCCGCTCCGAGCGCAACTTCTCGAAAGCCTTGGGTGCATCCTCAAACTCATAGACACTATCCAGCACAACCTTCACCTTCCCATCCCGGATCAGCTCCCCCACCTTGACCAGATCCTCCTTCCTGGGCTTCCAGAAGATAGGCAGGTACCTCCGCTTCCCGCCGCCCAAGAAGCTGGGGCGCAGCAGCCGCGTCGCGAAGGTCGGGAACCGGGTCGCGCCGACCTGCGCAAACACCTTGCCCGGCTTGAGGAAGGCATGGCACTCGTTGTACATCTCGGCCGGCAGGCCGATGTGATCGACGATGTGGTCGAACACGGGGCCCTTGGCTTTGAGAACGGCCACCACATCCTCCGCGGTATAGTCCAGCACCTCGTCCGCGCCCAGCTCCCGGCAGAACGGCACGTTCTTGGTCGAACACGTCGTCGTCACGGTGCACCCCAGCGCCTTGGCGATCTGGATGGCGTAGATCCCGCAGCCGCCGGACCCGGCGTTGATGAAGACGTTCGCCCCGGTGTCCGGGGTGATGAACGGCGCGATCGACTGCCACGCCGTCATGCCCGCCACGCCGACGGTCGCGGCGTGGTCGACTTCGACTCCCGCGGGGATCGGGTGGAGGTTCTCTTCTCGGGCGATGAGGTATTCGGCCAACGAGCCGAATTGGGTGGGCAGGTCGAGGGTGCCGTAGACGATTTGGCCGGGCGTGAACGACGATTTGTTGTTGTTGTTGTTGTCGGCGGTGGCGACGACTTCGCCGGCGAAGTCGAGGCCCGGGCTGGCGGGTTTGCGGATCAGGGCCGTCGTGATGATCGGCATGGCGGGCACTTTGTAGTCGGCTGGGTTCAGGGCGGCGGTTAGCACGCGGATGAGGACTTGCGACGGCTTGAGAGGCCTTGGAGGCGCGCGGGCGCAGGGCTCCAGGGTGAGGTTGGCTTCGAGGGTCGGGTTGGTGTGGCTGTAGAGCCAGGCTCTCATTGTGGTTGGGTAGGGGGTCGTTGCTGTTGTTGTCGTCATCTTGGGTGGGTGATTCGTGTACAGGCTTGTAAAATGGGTGTGTGCTGATGGTGTGAATTCAGGTGGGAGGTTGAGGTGAAAGTGGCAGAGTGAGTGGTTGGAAGGGAATTGTTTTTGGTGGTGGGTTTTCTGGTCGGAGTCGCGATAAGATAGCATGCTGAGAGGAGATTCCGCTAATGGCGACGTCATGGCGGCTGTTCTAGACTGGGATGTTTGTATTGGCATGGATCATCTCTCTGTAAATACATTTTCCGCACAATGGAAGCTATTTTATGCTTGTGATATGAAGTTGACATCTGATCACAGACATTGGCACTGCTCAAAAAATGGTCAGGTGATGCTAGCGATTGAGCAGAAGCGGCTGGCGGTGAGGATGGTTTGAGTGCAGCTGTATGTTAACTTATTGTCCAACAACCTCCTGCTGTCAGATTTCTACGTATGACAACACAGAACCCAACCTCAAGCCACCCAGCAGTCGAGACCCAGCTGAAGCCCAGCTGAAGCTATAGCGGTCACCGACTAAGCCTCAAGCCATTCGTCCGACGCAGCAATGGGGTCCTTATCAGAAGCTTGGCTGCGAAAGTGGGCCAATGGAGAAGCTACTGGAGCGCACTCGTGTCGGCGTCATACAGATCAACTTTCCCTCTGCACCTCTCCAACGACGAACAAACCACCCTCGGTCGCAAGTTGCACCCAGCGACCTTGGATACTATACATTCATGATGCCTGACTGTTTGCGACCGACTCTTGCCTGAACGCGCGTTTCAACGACTGCCATCGAGCCAACGCAGCTTCCGCAATGGGACTAGTGTGACGGTGGCCGGTGATGACATCATGAGTCCGACCTCGGCTGGGCCTGAGGAATCCATCAATCAAAGGGGATGCATACCAGACTATCAGTGGATGATGATTATGATGATGATGATGATGATGCACTGCGTTGTTGTTCCTCACAGCACAGCCATTCATTTACTCCCAAAAGGGTCCAGCCCTTGTCTCTCCTCCCAGACATTGGTTGACTGAGCCATTAAGATTATATCGATCGGTTCCTGGCCCACTCCGTTCGTCTCCCTGTGTTTCCGCTGCTTCCTATCCCTCCCTCCCTTTAGTTTATTTGCGCTGCCACCCCCTCTCCTCCTGAAGCCTTCTTCCATTCGACCCCGCCCTTTTATATCTCGCCCACTTCCTTTCAGTTCTTCAAGACTTCATGACCTTCTGTGAGGCTTGTTCCTTCCTCATCTAGCACATCAGAACCATGCCCCTGAATACCTTCGCATTGAGTCTGGCCCTCACTCCGACCGTCCTCCAAACCCTGATCTCTCATGTGGGTCATTCATCCTTCCCATCCGCTGCCAACAATGGCTCCATCGCGTTTCACCTTTCGTTGATTCCTTCCTTCCCCGAACTGACCAACTGACTCCCGTCTCACATGCCATCAGTACCTCCACCGCAAATCGCTCCACCACAAACCAAACGTCCACATCTCCTACGATGAAAGCATCCGCATTTTACGCGAATTCCTCATCTACGCCTCCAAGCATAGTCTAGAAGACCTCCAAACCTTCACCTGCCAGCGGGTGCCCGCGCCGCATTGGGTGAAGCTCGAAACCGTGACCGTGCCGGAGGACTGTCTACTCGGCGCAGCTGATGCGATCAACAAGCAGCTTGGCCCGAAGGGCATCGCCCGCGTCGGCGGGAAAGAGTGGTGGCAGTGGCGCGGCCCCGCGGAGGACTTGAAGGCGGAATGGATCGAGATGAAGGAGGACTACAACGAGCGGAAGCATACAGATCGCGACCATCCCAGCCAGAAGCGCATCATGCTGTACATCCATGGCGGGGCGTACTTTTTCGGCAGCTTGGATACACATCGGTATCAGATGCAGCGCCATGCGCGGAAGTTGAAGGGGAGGGTCTTTGCACGGTAAGCCTTTTATGTCCTCCTTGAGTCGAAGCATCTCTTACTGACCGTGCTCAAGTGAGTCTTCGAGCTGATGATAGGTCCCAGTGTCCACCCCGAATTAAGCTGATTCCCTGTTTAGCTAAATATCGCCTGGCGCCGCAATTCCCCTTTCCTTGTGGAATGCAGGATTCACTGGCGGCCTACCTGTTCTTGTTAAAAGAGCATAAGCCTGAGGAAATCCTCTTTGCCGGTGACTCTGCTGGAGGAGGTCTGGTTCTCTCGTAAGTTTGAGGTCCGGTCAATCATGCAAGCTGCAGCTAATGGTCGAAGTATGCTGGTTCTCCTACGCGACCAAGGGCTTCCTCTGCCGGCGGGGGCTATCTTGATTTCACCCTGGGTGGACTTGACCCATTCGTTCCCTAGCATCGTCAAAGACAATCCCGGAGACTATATTCCTCCGTACGGCTTCATGCACAAGCCGTCTCCGGCGTGGCCGCCCCCTAACGCAGATGAGCTTGCTTCTCTAAAGAAAGCACTCAAGGGGAACCCGGCTAAGCCCAGCCATGCTGTCCCCGAGCAAAGTAGTCGAGACGAAGAGACGGCGGAAAGGGGTTACTCGATACACAAGAGCAGCTCTTCCGAAGCCGACCGCACGAATTCGGATCGCCAGTCCACCGAGATTCATAACGAGAAGATCAGTATCCCGATTGACGGAGAAACGGTCGAGATCAAGGACCAGATTCACATGTATGCAACCAACGAACTTCTGACCCACCCGCTCGTGTCCCCTATCTTCCAGCCTTCTCTCGGAGGACTGCCTCCACTGCTGATTCAAAGTGGAGGCGGGGAGATGCTGAGGGATGAGCAATTCTACGTGGCCCACAAGGCGGCCAACCCGGCCGCATACCCGCCTGGCGATGCTTTTCTCGACGAGCATGACCCCAACCGGGAAACCCTTCACAAGTATCAGGGAACCTACGTTCAACTCCAGGTCTGGGACGACTTATGTCATGTGGCGCCGACTCTCAGCTTCACCCATCCCGCAAAGTACATGTATCGGGCGATTGCGCAATTTGGCGCCTGGGCTCTTGCATGTGCGCAAGACACGGAGGTCGAGATTCTTGACGATCACGGTGTATCCAGCGACACTGATAGCAGCGAGGACCCAACCAAGAGAGAATCGGAGAAATCTCACACCCCTGTCGACTGCATTGGCAAGGCTGGGGACCCCTTACCCGCGTTCAAGGACCGCATGATCCGGCAGCGAGTGGATAAGAAGGGCAACGTATACCCCTTGGATCCCCCATCGGCGTGCTCCGTGCTCCAAATCCCCCCGTCCAAAGTGGGAGTATTCAACCCCGTGCTCGTGCGCAAGTGGCTGTCTGCGAAGAAGGGATGGGATACCAAGTTCGCCAAGGAGAAGCTCCGGGTTCAACGACAGCGCATGAAGGAGCTGGCGTATGGACTCCAGAATTTCCAAGGCGAGCTGCCACCGCCGAGCTCCCTGGCTGCCCGGCGCACCGTCCCGCGCGTGTTGCCCTCCAGGACTGGCGGCAAGAGCTACCCGATGACTATGTGGAGTAAGATGGCCAGCAAGCATGACGAGCGCACCGTCGTCAAAGAACAGTTGAGGGGCGACCGTTCCACACGGACGAGCGTCGATGCCGGCCAAGCGGGAGCGTCGATGAAGGCAGAGGCCGCGCAACAGACGGACGAGAACGCGTCCGCCACCCAGCGCGCCGCCGCCGTGACTGGCGCCTCCGTGCAGGACTTCTCCAACAAACCCCAGTCGAATGGCCTGAGCAATGGGGGTGGTTCGTCGGGAACAAAGGTTCCATCCGAGGAAGATGATGATACGCGCGATCAATCAGCGAACTCACACACCAAAGCCCCCTCGCTTGAGAGCTTCACCCCCATGCTCGTCCTGCCGGGGTATGAGGGAAAGAACTTCGAAGAAGAGAACGCCAGCACCCGCGCGCTCTTCCATGAAGCGGGCGCTCTTCCGAACACAGGCGACTCTCACTGGGCTTCACGACTGCGACACCGGGCCTCGTCCAATGCCGGGTCGGGCACCATCCGCAGTGGGCTCACGACCGAGCCGCCGGAGGATACGAGCACAATCGGCGACGAGAAGTCTCTGGCCGTGACCACGAATGGACTCGATGCAGCGAGTACCCGTGCTGTGCTCAATGCCAAGGGAGTGCTGGGCATAGCTAGCGATAACGAATCTGCGTATCGCTCGTTCGAGGCTCTGCCAAGTGAGCTTGGCGATGGTGAGATGGGTACCCCGGGGCTTGGTCCTGATGGTCACGAGGCAGAGTCGACGCCGCGGCCTGGCTTGCCTGACCGGGAGTACTTCAAGACGGCGGAGGAGTACGTTGCGCACTGAGGGTTGATGTCGTTGTATTGAATAGGTGATTTCTCCTCTTCACGAGATGTATATAAGCATGGCCCGTGTCCATTTCCTTTGGTTTCTTGGGAGGTCTGTCGGTCGTTATACCCAGCTTTACATAGTCGCGCTTCTAGTTTTGGTTTCTTTGTTCAAGACGCAGCAAATTCCATCTATATCCAGCATTACTACCAATCAATTCAAACGATTTGAAGAATCATACTCAATTGCCAGGGTATATATACACACTTGAACCAAAAGAGACCATATAATACAACAACCCCCCTTTTCCTCCTTCGCTTTACCTGGCCTGGAAAAAAGTGAAATCCCTCACCACTGCACCCCAGCCTTCCGCGCCACCTCCTCCGCGATCCCCAAGAACGCCGCCCGCCGCCCACTGTCGGGGTTCCCCTCCTCCGCGACGACAGTCGGCACCCCGCGATCCGCATCCTTGCACACGGTCCCGTCGAGGGGCACGTCGCCGAGGAACTCGACGCCCAGGCGGCGACACTCCGCCCGCACCCCCCACTCGTCCTCCCGGCCGCGCAGGTGGTCGTGGCCGTGCCCGAAGATCTCGGTGCTGGTGCCGCAGCTCGGGCAGCGGAAGTAGGCCATGTTGCGCACCATGCCCAGCACGGGCACGTCCATGCGCTGGAACATGCCGATGCCGCGGACGGCGTCGCGCAGCGCGATGTCCTGCGGCGTCGTCACGATCACCGCCCCGTCCAGCACGACCTCCTGGTTGATGGTCAGCTGCACGTCGCCCGTGCCCGGCGGCAGGTCCAGGAAGAGCACGTCCAGCGGGCCCCACGAGACGCTGTGCAGCAGCTGGTGCATCGCCTTCGTGACCATCAGGCCTCGCCAGGAGATTGGGGTGCTGTCCATCGGGACGGGGTCTGTTGTCGACGACGGGGCTTGTTGTGTTTGGGGGAGGAGGTAGCCCATCGACATGGATTTGAGGCCGTAGTTCGTTAGCGGGAGGAGGCAGTTATCTATTTTGTATAGCGGTGGTGGGTTAGTGGGGGTGGATTTTGTTCGGCGGAGAGAAAGGGGAGCGGGAACAGAAACGCACTCTCATCCAGCCTGGGCTCCCCGCTCAGATTCAACAGCGTCGGGATTGAAGGCCCGAAGATATCGGTATCCAGGATTCCGGTGCGGATGCCGCGCCGCGCGAACGCGAGCGCGAGGTTCACTTTGACCATGTCACTTCAGTTTCTTTTGTTTGGGTTGATGCGCTGTAGAGGAAGATGTACCGGCGATCGTAGACTTCCCTACGCCCCCCTTCGCGGACGAAATGGCAATCACCTTCTTCACATCCCGGATCTTGCGCTTCTCGGGCAGCCCCCGGCGGCTGCGGAGGGAGGGCGGAGTGCCCGAGCGTGGGAGGCCCTACCATTTTCACCACGCGGTTAGACGAGAAACCTTCTTCTAAAGAAGAGTGGGAAAAGGAAAATACCAAAGGGTTATCATGCTGCAGCACCCGAACGGTCGAGAAGAACCTCTTCCCCAACATGATGACAGTGGAAGCGATGCGAAATGGGTTGTCGGCGGTGAGAATCCAACATTATTGACGGAAGATCGAGGATACTGCCCGGTTTTTGGTCCTTCACCGCCGGTCAAACCTGCCTTCCACGGTTGCTTTCCGGCTTGAAGGAGTTAGTTCTCCCGTGGCCGCATCCCGAAATTTTGCGGGCAGAACAAGAAAAAAAAAAGTTGGCGCGGAAACAGAAGCAACTAAGAAACTATTAGGCCGTTGTTTTGCTGTACCCTGTCCCTGCACTCGTTATGGCTCCCAAGTCGCTGGCGCAACAGCTCGCTGAGCTGGAGGATCCTACTCCTAGAGGTTTGTTTTTATTTTCCTTGCTTTTTGAGGTTGAGTTGTCTGTCCTTGGGTCTGACTGACTTGTCTTTGCGCCCAATTCCAGATTTCGACCCCGAGGATCTCGATCGCGGTGTTCAGTCGAGCGATGAGGAGGGAGGAAAGGCGGTGGATGCTGATGCGGGACGAGAGCATTATCAGGCTGTTGGGTAGGTTTTTTTTTCCTTTTCTAGGATGTTTATCATGGATTATTTTGGGTAGTCGTGTGTTGTGATCGCTGGGTTGAATGAGGGCGGCGCTAACTTGTCCCAGCAAGGGAAAGCTTCGCAAACAGGATCCCGTCGCCCTGGGGAAACAGTACGCCGGCTCGAAGGTTAGCAGACAGGCGCTCGAGGCCGAGAGCGATGACGATCCGTTCGCGGCCCGGTCCAGCGATGAGGAAGATGAGGAGGAAGACGATGAGGAGCTAGGCAGCGACGAAGACGAGGAGGATATCTCCGACGACGAAGCAAGCGAGGAGGAGACTGCCCGACCCGCCAAGAGTGCCGGAAAGAAGGCCAAGAAGCAGGTCAGCTTCGACGACATGGATACCGATGGGTCGGACGAGATGGACGGTTTTGAGGACGAGGACGAGGACGAGGATGACGAGGAGGATGACGAAGATGAGGATGAATTCCCATCCGATGAGGACGACGAGGACGAGGATGAGGATGACGATTCCGACGCCTCTGACGACGAGCCCCGCCGCACCGGCAAAACCGACGACCGCGAGGAACTGCGCAAACTGATGGCCTCGGACCAAAAGACCATCGCCGCGACCATCTCGCAGGCGGCCAAAGCCGACGCCGCCAAGGGCAAAGCCGTCAAGCAGCAGCGCGCCACCTTCGACGCCCTCCTCAACACGCGCATCAAGCTCCAGAAGGGCCTCACCGTCATCAACCAGCTCTCCCTCGCGGCCGCTCAGCAACAAGCATCAACCACCACCGACGAGAAGAGCACGCCCAATGCCGATGCCGACGCCGACGCAACCCCCGAGCCTCTGGATGGCGAAGCCATCAAATCCGCCGAATCCGCCGCCCTGGCGCTGTGGTCCACCCTCGAGGATCTCCGCCTCGCGCTGGCGGACGCGCACCACAAGCAGCAGCAGGGGGATGACGACAGCAAGAAGCGCAAGCGTCCGGCGCCCGTGACGCCGGCCACCTCGTCCGCCTCGCTGTGGAAGCGCATGACGGCCCTCGAGGCCGAGTCGCTGGCGCACCGCCGCGCGGTGCTCGACAAGTGGTCCCAGAAGGTCCGCGGGGCGACCGCCGCGACCACCGCCAACGCGCGCGGCAAGCTGCTGTCAGCCTCCAGCGCCTCGCAGACGATCTCCACCGTGCTGGACGCGCAGGTCGCCACCGAGACGGCGGCCGGGCTCCGTGCCGTGAAGCGCGCCCGCACTGCTACTACTACCAACGGCACCAAGTCGACGACCACGACCAAAGCGGCGGCGGAGCAGCCCGACGAGCCCGCGGAACCCCTCTACGACGACACCGTCTTCTATCAGACCCTGCTGCGCGAGCTGGTCGAGCAGCGCATCTCCTCCTCGGACGCCATCACCAACGGCCTCGATACCCTGCACCTCCAGCTGCCCTCGCGGCTGTCGGCCGTGCACCCGGTCACCGGGATGCGCAAGGACAAGGTCAAACGCGACGTGGACACCCGGGCCTCCAAGGGCCGCAAGATGAAGTTCGAGATCCACGAGAAGCTGCAGAATTTCATGGCGCCCGAGGACCGCGGCGCGTGGACCCGCCACGCCCGGGAGGAGTTCTTTGCTTCGTTGCTGGGGAACACGGCCAGCGGCATGCTACGGGAGGAGGATGAAGATGAAGATGTGGATGCTGCTGGTGAGGATAGTGATGTCGATCGTGAGGAGGGTGGGTTGAGACTCTTCCGGAACTAGTCCTTGTTGCTGGTGGCATAGCATAGATACTCGATTTTTTTTATTTCCATTTAGAGGTTTCATTAAAAAAAGGATGTACTGTATATATCATGTCGCATTGGATTGGAAATCAATAAAAGCCTTCCGTTTCGCCATCAATCCGGCCCAACATTATCATCGCATTGTCATCATCATCATCATCATCATAATCATCATCATCATCATCGCCGGCATCGTCACTATCATAATCCACACTCAGTATCAGCATCATCGTTCTTCTTCTTGCTCCTCTTGTTCTTGCTCATCCATCCATCGTGCATATCTCGTCCCACGCAGTCGTCAGTCGTCAATCATAAATCAGCAACCCGAGGCTAAGCTCTCAGGCTACAGCAAACCGAGTCGAGAAGTGCCTTTCATCCCCGTTCGCCCATCATCAGCGGATCCACGATCACGAATCTGTGGAAATGCACGTCGAAGTCGTCCCGGAGTCGCTGTCCTGCTTGTCCAGAACCCCCCAAAGCGTCCCATCACCTCCGAGCGGACGACCCACTACTACTCGTACTCGAATGCGAGGACCGCGATCCGGACTTCGAGCTTGCCGGCGTATATCTCGGAGGAGCATAATGACCACCCTGCTGGTGGGCACCGGGCCGCTCCCAGGCGAAATCCGTCCGCCTCGGCAACCCCAACATCCGCTCCTGCACCGCTGCCTCCAGCTGTAGTTTTCGGTCGACTTCCTCCTGCGGAGAGAGGAAATGCGGATACCCGTTCCAGTCGACGATGACGGAGCCGCTCACGTCGTTGTAGCCCGGGAGGAGGGAGGCGGCGGCGGCTGCTGCTGCTGCTGCTGCTGCTGCCGCCGCCGCTACCTTCGGGGACGTGTACTTGGGGGACGTGGTTCTGCTGGTATCGATCATCTCAGTGGTTCGGGATCGATTTAACAGGAATTGCTGTTCGAGGGCTTTCTCGTCGAGAGAAACCAGTAGATCATCCGGAGGATCGATGTTCTGCCAGCAGAGTGTGGTTTGTGTCTTGGGGTGGAATGAGATTGAGAATGTTCCCTGAGTGTTGACGGTGGTGTTTGGTCCTATACCTGTTTCGCTGCCGTTGGGTAGCGTTGGAGTGGTGGGACTGGGATGGGCTGCAGGCCGGGTCTTTTTGCCGGTGAAAAGTGCACGGATCGAGTGGCTTCCTGTCTTTGAAGGCTTGCTGTCCTGGTGATCAGGCAGCGATGGGGTTATCAAAGGCCCTCGTCTCTGCTTGCGAAAGAACGGCATCGGGCTGTCAGAGGGAAAAGGGGTCCGGCTTGGTTTCACGAGTGTGACGAAGAAAGTAAGTTTACCTCGGTCGCTAGATCAAGGAAACACGGTGAGTAGCTGTTATGCTGAGCAAGTGAGATGTCTTATCTTGAGCAAGGTTTTGCTTTGTTTTCACATGCGTGGGCTGCTGCTCGAGACTGTCAATGCAGATAACCAGTTGTCAAGCCGGAAGCAATCAGAAATGAGACCTGGCAGGGTCACATTGAGATATCAGGCGTTGCAGGTATAAAGTTGCGCTGATTTATGGTACCACGTGGATGAGACGTCATTGCTCTGAACAGCCGGTGTATGGGCCTGAGATGGATGATGGAAAGCAGGGTCCCATTCTCTGCTCGCCCAAAACATATCAAAGTTGATCAATGATCAGGGCCGTTGATCGATCCTTTGCGTCGTCTTGCAGAGCATTACAACTCATTACAGGCTCGAGAAGCATGCAAGGATGTTAGCGCATTCTGTTCTATTATTATAGGATGATTTCATCGGGGATTGCTGGCAAAGTACTCCATACCGTTCACCGCTAGAACTGGACCCTGAAATCAAAAGGAGTGCCGTCTTGCATAAGAGCCAATTCCACTGTCCTGATCAACACACACGAGACCAAAGTGATTCGATTTGCAAGACGGAAGCAAATTCTCCCCACGGAGGCGAAGATATGAGCTATCGGTAGGAGAATTTCGGCCAATGTCGCGGATACTGGTCCTGACGGAGCATTTGGTCCCCAATCAGCGAAATGTCATGGCAAACCTCCTGTAGGCACCGCGGCTCAATAAGCTTCGGGTTGGCTCTCGTAAGCGGCAGCTAACCTAAATTTGCATGAGCTCGGAGCGAATGAGAGTAGGAAGGACCCTCTAATCGGGTTGAAACGATCCCGAGTCTGCCATGTTGATCTCCATATATTGAGATTCCCATCCCCGTGACCGCCTTTTTCCCGTGCAGGTGAAGCACGCTCTGACCTCAGAATTCGGTGAAACAAAATGGTGTATCATGCCCGCAAACCGAAGTCTGGTGTCAGCAGTCAGAATCATCGTCGGCCCATTGCTCCCGTAGAGCCTGAATTGCCTGCGCAACATCCCAGCCAGTCCTAGTCTCCATCTCGCGTAAAAGAGCCTCGGCAGCTTCTTGATCCTCTCTACGTCGAATGACCCAACCCCCTGTATATGGAAGTCAATTTGTGGGAATCAACGGTCTCCTAAACAGCTTGCTGGAGTACTCACACGCTACAAGACTATGACGCGCGGTGAAAAGCGTATTTTCGGCTTTGGGATTGGACTTGGCCAAGCCAAGGACCATGAAGAGGTGGTGTCTGACTACTTTCTGCTCTTGACCGTGAGCACAGAATCAGGAAGGCCGGTCTTGGATCCTGTCGAGAATCAACGAACCTCTATGTGTCTGGAGACTTGGAAGTTCTGGGAAACGAGCGCGGGACTGGGGCAAGTGGCGACTGCTAGGACGATCCTTGCGATATGATAGTACTGTGTCCCAACGACTATAAAGTGAACACTGCGTCAGCTTATATCGCATTCACACTACTGTTCTTTCGCCCTCACCGTGGACTGGCAGCAACATCCAGAACTCAGGAAATCGCTGATAAACCGCCTTCCCGCGTGGTACAGAGTGTATCGCGTCGAAAGAGGCAGGCTTCGAATCGTTCCAGGCTTCCACTTCTTGTGCCAGTCTCTGCAGCCCGCTTAAATCCAGAGAGGCCTCACGACCAGAGGAATTGAACGCGCAACTTAGGACTGTAGCCAGCAGAAAGACCATCCGACTTGCCCATGCAAAGTCGTCATTCCTCACGAAGACATCGGACCTGTGGAAGCTCTCGAGGTTTGTCCGTAATGGCTTGTGGGAGATGAGCGAGATGTAGATGTCTTCACGGAGACAGAGCCAGGCGGCTGCCTCGCCCAGCCCGCCCGACGAGCCGAAGGACGATATTGTGTTCAGAATGCGCGCCGTACCCGTCAAATGAAACAGATTGTCATCAGCTGGAGTCTGTCAGCCACCCGAGCAAGCCGTCACTGGTCTGTTTATCATACGCTCCATTTCTTCATGCTGTCGCAGAATTGCAACTGTAGCAAGAACGACATCGGTGATGTCCGCTCTCGAGCCAGACAGGGCGGGAATCAGAAGCTGTAGGCAGTGGTTATGGTATCGCAGAGCCTCGGACGCATCCACTTTGCGCTGTCTGTCAATGTGTCGCGAGGAGAAGGCGAAGATTGCAGAGCGCAAAGCCGGCTCCTGGACAGCCCTTACCGGCACATCGGTCTCAAAATGCCGATCGGGATCGGTGATATCAGCCTGTGCATGATCCGCGGAGCATCAGCGACCTGCTAGAAAAAGCCTGCATATTTCGCAGCACTCACCCATAACGCCATGTTCTCGACAAAGTTACGCATCAAGATCGCTTCCCGGGCGCTGAACGACGGTTGTTGCGTCTTTGACTGCTTGCTGCTTGGCGGACTGTCTGTGCTCAGGGCTCCTGAGTGACCGATATTGGGGCGCACAGAACCCCGCGCTCTCACGACCACCGGCCCACTATCGTGACTGCTCTGTCCGGCGCTCACGCCGACTGATCGGTGGCCGCTGTGCGCCGGCCAAGCGGGATGGCCTGGGCTCGGATCGTTCGTGAACGGGCTAGATGATAGATCATACGGCGACCACCCGGACCGACAATCCTCGTCCAAGAGCTGTGGTGACGGAACCACCTCATACAGTTGCTGGATGGCCTCGGTCTCATCCCAGAACTCGACTATCAATGACCGTGAGAACAAGATCTTCTTTGCTTGCCCAGGAGGGGAAACGTTTACCAGGACCCATCACAGACGGCCACAGATCTTGCCCGGGAAAAGCAATCGCCGTCTCCATGGGAAGATCTAGACCTCTTCGAAAGCGGACGTTGCAGCCTCTATTGCAGTCGATGCCTGCGTGTTGACAGTGCGCACAGGAGGGTAGATTGGTGTCGCCTGGGGGATTGTTAAGCATCAGAGCTGTGATTCCTGTGTGTGGATGGACTCACACTTCAGGTGCCGGGCTGGAATCAACAGTAATGTCGCAACACTTAGTATACTTAAACAATCTTTGAAGGGAAACCAGTAGCCTAGGCGTTAAGTTTGAACATACCCCTGCATCGTTGGCTGATGCGAGTTTGTTAGCTTTGTTTAGCTGAATGATTGCCTTGTATCGAGGGCGAGGACATTACCAGCCGGTGATTAGACGAGTTCTACGTCTGGTTGTGGGGGACATTGGGGTATGTGAATGGTTTCGGCAGAGAGTGGATTTGAAATGGAACGTTGACGGAAAGAATTGGCTTGTGAGGGAGGTTATTAAAGGGTACTAAGAGGGAACAACAATACAGAGGAGTCAATGGTAATAGTCAATAAACTAGTCTAATTTGGGAGTAGTTAGTCCCTTCCCCGGTCTATTTTCCCCGCATCCCCATATCCGTATTGAGGGGGTTCAGTAATGCCACTGGAATGAAGTTTATCACATATTGCAACGGGTCTGACCAAGAAGACTGAATAGAAATAGTACGTATGTTGGATCCGGAGAAGACAAGAGGATTCGCCATCATCAATGCAGAAAACTGTTGCCCTCAACTAAACAACGGGTCCCGGGGGGGGGGGGGGGGAAGGGTCATTTACCATGTACAATATACAATATACAATATACCATATACCATATACTATATACCAAACCAAACTCTAGATCTAGATATAACACCCAACCCAGAGCCTCACAACGCAGAGAGCAGCGCCCCCGGCCGATGTACCAACAACCCTACCACCTCGCCGAACCGTTGCACCAGGCGCTGCGCCTCGGCCTGACTGCCCACCGCACTAGACAGCACCAGCACCGCGTACAGCGAATCCGGCTGCGGATACGTGTAGAGGTAGATCGTGCGCTCGGGTGGATTGTCCACGCTGTGGGCCTTCAACCGCCAGACGGCGTCCTTGTCTACGGTCCGCACGGGGCTTGCGTTGATATTCTCGTGCAGCACGATCGAGTCGATCGCGGTGTCGCGCGGCCACGCCGTGCAGTGGGCCACGAGGTCGCCCCACTCGAGCGTCTGGTGCTCCAGCGAGGCGACGTGCTGGTCCTGGACGGCCTGCAGCAGCTCGCGCACCGTCCAGGCCGGCTCGGCGCGCACGCGCACGGGCACCGGGTTCAGGCACGGCCCCACGATGCGCTCGGGGCTGGGCACGTCCACGAACCGGCAGTTGACCATCTGGCAGAAGGTGACGTCCGCCTGGCGCGTGCGCTCGCGGAGGACCTGCGACCACGCCGCTTTCACGACCGTGGCCCAGGTGGTCCCGGCGGGCGGGGCCAGGGCCGTGGGGATGTCCTGCGTCGCCACGATGCACGTTTCCTGCTGGTGCGGGTGCTCGGTGGACGGGGTGAGCGGGAGTTCGGTCGGGGTCGACTCGGCGAGGAGAGCCCGCCAGAACTGCAGGCCGGGCGGCGTGCGCAGCGTGGCGCATTTGCGCACAAAGTCGGCGTAGCTGGTTGGGATGGTTAGCGGGCTGCTTTTCTGCCCGCCGTAGAGCTCGGCCAGGTCGCCCAGGAGCGTGTCCAGGCACAGGCCGTCGAATTGCGCGTGGCTGATGCGGACGATCAGGGTGTGTTGCTGCCGGGGGCCATCGAGCAACAGAATAAACTTGAGGAAGGGCCCGCTGAGCGGCGTCGGGGTGCTGCGGTCCTCGGCGCAGACGGCGTGCGCCCAGAGGTCAGCGTCGTGGCCGGCGGTGGGCGGGCTCACGGCGCGCCACGGAACCTCGACCGCTCGCAGGATGACCTGAACGTGCTCGGTGTGGAAGGGGAGGAAGATCGTGCGCAGGATGGAGTGGCTCTGCACCAGCCCTTCGCACGCCCGGCGCAGTCGGACGGGGTCCAGCGGGCCAGTCATCCGGATCTGGAGGTAGTCGAGGATCTGATACTGCACGAGAAAGAGCTGCGTCTCGCGGACCGGAGCAATGTCTTCGATCATGTCGGCGGTGAGGTGGGTGGGCAGATTGTTGAAGAAGTCGTGGCGCAGCGAGCTGAAGGGGTCGTCCTCCGCGGTTGCTGGGGTATGGTCAACAGGCTCTGGGTGACTGGTCTTCGCGCATTCGGCGAGAGAGCTTAGACTGGGCTGCTGGAGACAGTCGATCACCGTGAGGCCGAGTCCCTCGCCACGCGCCAGGGTTACGAGCTGCCGCGCGGATAGCGAGTCACCACCCAAACTGAGGAATGACTCGTCCATCCCGACTTCTTCCAGGTCGAGGGACAGTGTCTTGACCAAAAGCGACTGCAAGAGTGCTTCCCTCTCGGTGCTCGGAGGGCGATACAGCTTGGAGACGGTCATGTACGCCACGATCTCCTTGCGAGAGAGCTGGGAGATGGTCTCGACCAAGAGTCGGCGGTGCATCTTCCCGGACGCAGTGCGCGGCAGACGGGCCACCGGGAGAAAGGAGTGTGGGATCATGTAAGACGGCAGCAGCTCGCTCATCTGGTCCAAAGCCCGTCGTGCGTGAGCCAGAAACGCTGCATCGGGGGGCAGGAGCTGGCACTGGCCAGCAGCATTTCCGCCACCAGGCCGCGCAGACGCCACGGGGATGACGGCCACGAGCATGCCATACTGCGAATCCGCATCGCGGGGACGCACGAGCTCCGCCACGACATGGGAGGCCTCCGGAAACTGGGCGCGCAGGTGGTACTCGACCTCGGCCAGTTCGATCCTCTGGCCCCGAACCTTGACCTTGCCGCCCTTGCGGCCGCGGAACTGGTAAGACCCGTCCACCGGGCTGCGCGAGAAGAGATCCCCCGTCTTCAGGAACCGCGTGGTCGAGGCACATCCGACTTGCTCTGCCCAGGCCGGAGATGTGATGAAGGTGGCATGCATCTGCTCGGGGTTGTGGAGATAGCCCCGAGCCAGACACGGCCCGTGAAGCACCAGCTCCCCCTCGGCGCCCAGCGGCATCAACCGATTGTGGTCCTGGGCATCGACAATCCACCCGATCGCCGCGCCGGGGAATCCCACCGTAGACAGGTCCTGCGGCTCGAAGATCCGCTTCGTTATGATCGGGCTCCCGCACTCGGACTGCGCATACATGGAGTGAAGGGCGACGTGAGGCGCCCACTTCCCAACCTCTAGCCGACCGATCGCTTCGCCCACCAGGAACATGGTCTGGATGCTGGGCACCTTAGTGGGCTCGAGCACCCGCGCTACGGAGGGAGTGATCATCGCCCAGGTGACGCCGAGACGGTGAATGGCCCCTTCGATGTCATTCTGTAGCTCGTCCTCGGATGGGATGCACAGACAGGCGCCGTAGGTCAAGGCCACCAGGTGCTCCCACATGCAAGCGCTGAAGTTGTACGATGTCGACTGCAGTACGCGGGACGAGCTGTCAAGCCCTGAGACGGACTCCCCGCTGGTAAAGCCGGCGTGGTTGGTGACGACACCCTTGGGGGTGCCTGTCGACCCGGAGGTGAAGCCCACATGGAGCATGTGATGGCTCTCAACCCTAATCCGTTCCCACAACCACGGTATCACCGGGTCCCTGGCGGGAGTCCCAGCGCTCATCTCCTGGATGATCATCACTTTCGGTCCGAGAAGACAGGCCTTGGCGTACTGCTGCTGGGAGGTCAGGATCAGGTGAGGGCACGCGAGGTCGCAGAGCGTGACGAGCCGGTGAGTTGGTTGCGAGGGATCCAGCAACGAGAAAGCCCCTGCTGCCTTGAGGACGGCATGGATTGCCAAGGGGGTCCACTTGGACTTCTCCGACAGAATAAAGACGAGGCCTTCTGATGTGAGCCCAGCAAGGCAGAGTTGATGGGCAAGGTAAGACGCGCTCTGGTCAAGCTCGCCGTATGAGAAGTCTCCGTCCCACGCGCAGATAGCGGGTGCCAGCGGCCGTTCGGTAGCATGACGTTCGATCCGGTGATGAACGCAGTCGCCGCTTGTTTCAGTGCCGCTCTGCTTGTTCCAATCGAGGCTTTTCTGGAGATCTTCGGGGCTACTGGTTTGAATGTTCGCCCAAGGTGTTTCGAGGTTGGACGTGACCTGTGCGAGAGTGTGCGAGAGCGTGTGCAGGACTGACTCGAACACCTCGAGAGAGAGGACCGTCGAGTCAAAATGCACCTGGACCGTCACACCTGCGCGATCAAGGCCGCATATCAGGACCAGTGGATAACGAGAACTCAATGATTCCGAAAGTCTGGCACTACCAGGCTCGTCGAGGCCAGCCGTCGGTCGCATCACCAACACGTTGCGGAAGTCACAGAGACGGGTAGCCTCGGCGCTGCTGGTGCGCAGATTATCCAGCCCCATCTGCTCAAAATGACGACTGATCTGCCAGTACTGGTTGACCATCGCACAGCCAGCGCGTACGGTGTCGACCGAGTCCAGATTCAGGTGGCAGGGAACAATGGCATTCGCGCCCTTGCCCTGACCCTGTGTGTCATCGAGCACCCCAAACAGGACATCCGGCGATGCTGTGTATAGAGACAGCACCAAAGCCCAACTCAAACATAGGTGGGTGGGTAGCTCATCCTGAGGGATACCATGGGGGAACCACTTCGTGACTTGACCATCGAGCGAAGGGCTGTAGGAGTCCGATGGCAACGGCGGAAACCTCACGCCCTCGAACTCCATGAACTTACCTCCTAAACTTGGATTGGCCATTCTGCTGGTGTAGTCCAGACCGGAGAGGAGTTGCTCGGGGCTGTATAGCAGGCTTACAGCAATACTTTGATATTGATCCAATGGCGACTACTTATATGCGAGACAATATCCCGTGCTGGGTCGAACGTCCCCGGATCAAACCCTCCCAAGCCGACTGTCACATGGCGCCCTCCGGCCCTGAGAAATCGCCTCATATTGTTTTCGACTTTTCGAGATGGAAGAGTCTCCTGCAGTGGCCCCAATTCACCAACAGCCAAAGGTTCGGTTGAGCCGATCTCCAAGCCCGTGCAGATTGGCGTTCCCACTCATTTTCACATACCTAGTTTGAGTGGCGGATAAGTTAGTTACCTCTTTGCAGACGACTCCAGCCAAGTCGATGCTAGGATTGAGAAGGGACATCAGGCTGGTGAGAAATTCGCATTGGGAACTGCTTGGGTTGACTGCCGAACTTGATTGATTCGTGCATGCGACTGATGCGTCTCAAGATCCTGCTGATCGACAATGCATGCAGGAAATATAACTCATCCTGCACCGCTCAGCTTCGCCAACTCCCTCGATCGATAAGCGGTGTAGCACGCTTTCTGCATGCGATACACACTATGCGGTAGCATTTTCCGAGAAAGACTTATTCGTCCGATTGTGCCACGGTCGTGAAAGCTGTCGTCGTCTCGCCACAGGATTACTCGTCAGCTTGTCCCCCGCGGTAGAGTTACATATAATATCAAGCTCCAACACACCTGATACCGGCCTTCCACAACTTGGATCAAAGCACGACAGGTGAAAAGTTCGAACCCGATTTGGTTCTTCCTACCCCCCCCTCCCCCCCTCTCCCCAACCATCAAACCATCAAACCATCACACCATCACCATGGGCTCTATCGGATCCTCCCATCATGACCCGCAACTCGCAGCCTCCGCGTCCAGCAACGAGGCCGCGGACATGATCACGCTGGACTGCTCCAAGCTTCACGGGTCCGCCGCCGAACGAGGCGAAGCGCTCCGCCAGCTCGACCACGCCCTGCAAACCTACGGCTTCATCTACCTAGCCAACCACGGCATGCCGGCGGAGGTCTACGAGCAAGCGCTGGAATGGATAAGTTGGCCCCTTCTGCTCTGCCTACCGTAACACACACACACAACCAAAGCTGACCAACCGCCTCCACTCCAAGCGCTTCTTCGCCCTCGACGCCGCCACCAAGAACCTCATCCCGCGGCCCGCCAGCGACGCCCTCGAGGACCACCTCGGCTACGCCGAGTACGGCGTCGGCCACATCAGCCAGCTGGTCTTCGACGAGGCGGCCGTCGAAGCCCACCGCCGCGCGTCCCCGGACCACAAGGAGACCCTGGAGGTCGGCAACCCGGCCGACCCGAAGAACCGGTGGCTGCCGGAGTCCGTCTTCCCGGGGTTCCGCGCCTTCTACACGCGCTTCTGGGACGCGTGCAACGAGGTCGAGGCCGCGCTGCGCCGCGCGCTCTGCGACATCCTCGCCATCGAGCCCGACACGCTGTGCCGCATGCAGAGCCAGCGGTTCGGCCACATCAGCTTCCTCCACTATCCGCAGATGGTGCTGCAGTCAGCCTCGGCCACCACGGCGGCGGGGGATTCCGCGGGGGGCCAAGGCCCGCGTCGATTGAACGCGCACACCGACTACGGCGGCCTGACCCTCGTCTTCCAGGACCACGTGGGCGGGCTGGAGGTGCACGACGGCGCCGTCTTCCGGCCGGTGGCGCCCAAGCCCGGCACGATCGTCGTCAATGTCGGCGATATGCTGGAGCGGCAGTCAAATGGGCGGTGGAAGAGCGCCTTGCATCAGGTCGTGGGGCCGCGCGAGGAGACGCTGGGTGCACGCTCGGATGCGGGCAAGCTGGTCTTCGATCGCTACTCGATTGCGTATACCGGGGCAGTGGACCCCGAGGTCATGATCGAGACGTTGCCGGGCTGTGACGTGCCGGGGACATGGAGGCCCAGTATGGCCGACTGGGACCAGGAGAAGCCGGTGACCTCCTATGAATGGCTGACGAAACGGGTGGCAGCCGAGTATCACCAGGGCTGAATCGGGACGGTGGTGCAAATGGGCTGCATGCGATAACTTGGAGGTCTGCAGTTGGGAAACTGTATTACCGAACCAAATTAGGGCTCGTGTCGGTGAAGGGGAGAGATCAGCACAGTGCATGGCATTGCATGCCTGCGGAGCCTTCCCGTGAATAGTCTGGAAATAGCTCCATTTAATCAAGCAAGGGACGGGCGCATATTCTGCATAGTCTAGTGATCTTTGTTGTTCTAATCATTCGGAATTTGAGGCGACATCCAAGCCATCCATATGCTCCGTATGCTCCGTATGCTGGCGATCGATAGTTAACTAAAGTATGGGAGACCTCCCCGGCTTCCGGTGGTTCTGCCGGCTTGTTGTCAACTGTAATAACTGGCTGCCCACTTCCATGGCCAGCACGACTGTGAATCACTCGCAGCTTGACTGTGCTCCAAGGCAAAGACGTTCTGTGTTCTTCAACTTGAGATCCTCTGTCTCGTTCATCACGTTCGTGGCGTCTTACGCCATTTTTACCGTACGTATGCCCCCCCCCGGTCCCTCCCTTTGTACAGTTACCTCGGAAATGCGATCATCAAATTAAATAGACTGAGGAACCTCAAGGATAGCTTTTTGTACGGACTGGTACGCTTGTCAGGAGTTCCAATCCCATCCGAGCCGCTCAGTCAGTCCCATAGCTAAAGCCGCGTCAGATCGTCCCTGTGGTTCCTACTGCGCTCAACGACCGACTCGGGGTATCCAGAAATGACGGTAATGATGATTCATTCTCTCGCGAGCTGTCTTCTCCGTCGTGTCGCTAATCTCCCGTCCCACAAACACAGAGCAAACATGGACCTCGATCCTGATCGCGCTATACGGTGCTGCTCAATTCTCTCTTGCACGTGAGTACGTTCACAAGCTTAAGAGATCCCAACTCCGAGGCTAACGCTGACCCCCTGCTCCACACGTCCAGCCCTCAGCGGCTACGTCTCTGATCGCATTCAGTCGCGGTGGTGGCCCATGGTGGTCGGAGTGCTGACACTGGGCGCGGGAACAGCGCTGCTCTGCGGGGGGAACCGCATTGGCGCCTGGATCGCAGGTCGTCTCCTCCAGGGGGCCGCCGCCGCCATCGTTTGGACCGTCTCATGCGCATTGCTGGTGGACACGGTTCCGGAGGAGCAGCTGGGCCACGCCATGGGGTGTATGAGCATGGGTATGACCATCGGGAACCTCATCGGCCCGCTCATCGGCGGTGCGGTCTATGAGCACGCCGGGTACGACTCGGTCTTCATCGTGGCGTTTGTCCTGATCGGCATCGATCTGGGCCTTCGACTGTTGATCATTGAGAGGTCGCCTGCCCTCGAGCCCGTTCGTGGTGGTTTGGACCGGGGACCTCCCCTGGCCGACCCTGCGCTGAAACCGGCCGATAGACCCGAGGATGAGTCCGAACCTGCTGCACCTCCAGCGCTGCAATCCCATACCGGTCTCCACGGCCTCTGGAGACTGCTCTCCTCGCCTCGAATCCTGGTCGTCCTCTGGACGTGTCTCGTGATCTCGATCGTAATCTCCGCGTTCGACAGCGCCTTACCGTTGTTCGTCCAGGACGCCTACGCATGGGCGCAGACCGCGCAGGGGTTGATCTTCATCCCGTTCCTCGTACCCAGCCTTCTGGGCCCGCTTGTCGGGTGGATCAACGACCGAGTGCCCTCCCGGCGTCGTCGGCTTTTGGCCGGCGGAGCGTTCCTGCTGAGTGTGCCTCCGGCCGTCCTTCTTCGTCTGGTCTCCGACAATGACCTTGCGCACAAAGTCCTCCTCTGTGTCCTGCTTTGCCTGCTGGGAGTGTGCATGAGTCTGTTGTTCCCCTTGGTCCTGGCGGAGAATTCGTATGCCGCGGCGGAGCAGGAGCAAGAGGCCCCGTCGACCTTTGGCACCCAGGGGGCCATGGGGCTGGCGTACGGCTTGGCCAACTCCGCCTACGCGGCTGGCTCCGTTGCCGGCCCTCTGCTGGCGGGCTACATTCGCCAAAGTGCGGGCTGGGCCACGATGACCGGGGTGTTGGGCTTACTGGCGGGGGTCTCAGCTCTGCCTGTACTGTTCTGGTTCGGAGGCGTTGTGCCATGCAGGAAGCCCGTGAGCTAGTTAAGGGGATGAGGATAGGGAGAGGGGGCTGACCATGTCTCATTCATGCTGCACGCGTCCAACTTGTTCGTCGATGGGTATAATCTTCGCCGCATCGTGGCAATGGCTAATGAGTGATATGCTGGGTGTTCTGTCTTACTTGTGCCCCTATTTTGGGGACTCGATCCATGCACAGCCACATGCTGTTCGAGGCTAAACTTGATAAAGGACGAGCATCATCCCCCGTGCAGATCGCTTGCAAATGATATCCTTGTAATGATAGCTCCATACACTCCTGATTCATGGCTTTCTGTTTGCAGTCTAGACATCTCGGATGTAAATGTAAGGGCCTTGGTGGTCAGGAGCATATCCTAGCTGAAGAAAGCAGCGCCAGTATTTTCTCGGCTTCTGCTGCTGTATCAGATCAATGAGCAGAACGTAAGGCAGCGGATGCCATATTCCTGAGCATACCTGCCTTATGATCTGCAAATCTGCAAGGGCCCTCGTCTACCTTCAACCATCCCATCGCCCCTGAAGGTTGTGATTTACACCGCCATTTCCCTGTTGCTTCTGCATAAAATGCTTCCGGTCATGCAGACGGCCCGGCCGGCCGGCCTGTGTCCAATAATTCTTCTCATCTTAGCATTTGATGCCGCCAGAAGGACTAACGATGCAATGAGATTCGCTAGTAGTATTCAGCCCCCCACCCAGGCCCAGCCTCTGCGCATGAACAGCCTGACTAAGGCATTGGAATAGGGAGGTAATTCCGTTCTTCAATTACCGTCTCCATCTTCCCTCTTCTCCCTCCCCTCCGGCAAAACCTTGCTCTTCTGCCTTTTTAGTGTTATTTTTGGCGAGAGGTCAGGCTGTCTGAGACAACCAGAAACAAACCACGATAAATAAAGCTGTTCGACAGACAGGCTCTCACCGATCACCGTATCGAAAAACTGAACACTAAGCCGACGGAGGCCCGACCATATTGTACCTCAACATAATGGGAGACATAACTTTGCGCGATGCTCGCGGCCTGTCCCTCACTGAGAGTGTGCTCTCCTCCTGTCAAAGGGTAGAGGATCTACTGACAAGCAAAACCCCAATTGTGCTGACCGGAAGTACCCTAGATATGGGTGCGGTGGTTGTCGTGGCTCAGTATGTTTTCGTTCCCCGGACCCCCGGTCCATCCACTCACTTCCCCTCAAACCCCCCTAATCAAATCTACCCAGACACGGCCAGCATGCCACCATGACCAGTGACCCCACGATCCGTCAAAGCATGGAAGCCAGCGTGGAATTTCTGGATCAGCAGCTACAGCGCGGCGAAGTGGTGTACGGGGTCAACACAGGGTTCGGCGGCAGTGCGGACACGCGAACCACGCACTACGCCGGCCTCCAGAAAGCCCTAATTCAGATGCAAACCTCGTGCGTTCTCCTGCCCAGCGATCGACAACAAATCCCCTCCTCCACCACCACGTTCCGCCCCTGCCACCGGAGCCATAGCATGCCGATTCCCGTGGTCCGGGCGGCCATGTTGACGCGCTGCAATTCCCTGCTCCGCGGTCATTCGGCCGTGCGGCCGGTCGTGGTCGAGCATATTCTCACGCTGTTGCGCCACGGTGTGACGCCCGTCGTGCCGCTCCGGGGCAGCATCTCCGCCTCGGGCGACCTGGCGCCGCTCTCCTACATCGCCGGCACCTTGGAGGGCAACCCCGACATCTCCGTGCATGTCCACGCGACTGACGAGATCCTTCCCGCGGACGACGCCCTCCAGCGGCTGGGACTCCCCGCGCTCGATCTGGGGCCCAAGGAGGGACTCGGTCTGCTCAACGGAACAGCCTTCAGCTGCGGCGCCGCCAGTCTGGTCCTGTTCGAAGCCAACCAGCTCCTCCTCCTCTCACAGCTCCTGACCGCTATGGCCACGGAGGCTCTCGCCGGCCAGGCGGACAACTACCACCCGTTCATCGCGGCTGTGCGACCCCACGACGGACAAATCGAAGCCGCCGCCAACATCTTCGGCTTCCTGGCCGACTCCCGTCTCGCGGCGCGGTCCACGGAGGAGGCTGCGGACAACAGCAGCAGCAGCAGCAGTATGACCGACGCCGCGGGCCACGCCGGGCTCAGCCAGGACCGGTACGCCCTGCGCACAGCGACACAGTGGCTGGGGCCGCAGCTCGAGACGATGGCGCTGGCGCTCAGGCAGGTGGCGACGGAGCTCAACTCGACGACGGACAACCCGCTGATCAGCGTGGCGGGCCGGCACGTCCACCACGGGGGCAACTTCCAGGCGGCGGCGATCACGTCGGCGATGGAGAAGACGCTGGGCTGCGTGCAGATGGTCGGCAGGATGCTGTTCGCGCAGTGCTCGGAGCTGCTGAACCCGGCGCTCAGCCACGGGCTGCCGCCGAACCTGAGCCTCGACGACCCCAGCCTGTCGTACGCGTTCAAGGGCCTCGACATCAACATGGCCGCCTACCTCTCCGAGCTGGGCTACCTCAACCACCCCGTCAGCAACCACGTGCAGTCTGCCGAGATGCACAACCAGAGCCTCAACTCGCTGGCCCTGGTGGGGTGCCGTTACGCCGCCGACGCCGTCGAGGTCCTGGCCCTGATGACCGCAACCTTCTTGTACGTGCTGTGCCAGGCGCTGGACCTGCGCGTGCTGCAGACCGAGTTCCTGCGCGACGTGCGGCCCAAGGTCGACGCTCTCACCGACGAGGTGGTCGCTGCTGCATCGTGCCGGGGGACGGCGGCGGCGGACTCCTCGACCCTCCAACATATCCGCACCGCCATCTGGGCCGAGTTGATGTACCACTGGGCCCGATCCAGCACCCTCGACCTTGCTGACCGCTGCACCACCACCGCCACCAGCACCGCCGGCACCCTGCTCGACCTACTACCGCCGCCCAAGACTGGCGCTGGCGCTGCCGAGACGAACCTGCCATCGCTCCGCGACTGGAAGCGCACTCTCGCGTGCACGTTGCGCGAGAGCTATGAGACCGTCCGCGCCACGCGCTTCACGCAGACCACTACCTTCCCTCCCACCCCAACCTACCTCTGCGGCGCGTCGCGACGGCTCTACGCCTTTGTGCGGGAGGAGCTGGGCGTCCCGCTTCATCGGGGGTTCGCGGATCACCCGACGGTCGATCGGGCTCAGAGCGCGGGGAAGCTGACCATCGGGTCGCAGGTGAGTAAGGTCTACATGGCCTTGCGCGAGGGGCGTTTGCGGCGGGTGCTGTTGGAGTGTTGGTAGTGGATCTTATCGGCTATGTATCTAGAATCCAGTATCAGCAATGCAACATAGTAAACTGATTAGGCAGCAACTCGAGCCATGATGCACCGACTCAGGTCTTGCGCCTCCAACATGTAAGTAAAGGTGGAGGGGATTCTAACGGAATATGTACCACTGCCGCGAGTAGTTCAGAAAGGTCACCTACACCCGAAATCCAGTGTAGCGAATCTAGTCTAGCATATCCCAATCCCGTAGTGAAGATGCACCTCAACTCAATGGTAATCTCCAGTTCATGATCCTTTTCAATCCGTGGGGGCATAATCCTCCGGGACATCTACCGGCAGTTAGTATTGCAAGAGAGCTCTCCCGCCCAAGTACCTCCCAAGCTCTATCCTTCAGCCGGGGATCTTAGCATCAACTACAACCCTCGAGGAACATTTCGTCAACTGTCTTTGTCCAGCAACAAAGCATTGCATCCATCAAGCTAATATAAAATGCATCCTCTACCTTATGCTCCCTCAGAGCGTCCCTTTTTACTCCCCTTCCCTTCTACCCAACGGAACCCTTCTAGAAACACCGACCTAGAACCTTTCCAAGACACCAACACCAACAACACAACAAAGCCTCCCACAAGTTCTGCTTCGTCAGAAGCTTGAGCTCTTTCAAGATGACGTGGTTGAACTGCTTCTGGCACGAAGGGAGTACGGAGTCGGAGTCATGTGGAATGTGCAGGACGGTCCTAGGCGCCCGCCGAGGGCTCGCGAGTCATGGATTTCCGCCCGTGCTGGACGGCCAGTGTCGCTGCTGTGGGCCGAATGGCTTCATGCAGCCGCCGTGCCAGAATCTCGAATGTCACCGCAATCGAAGACTTCGCGTCCTGCGGCAGCAGGCACGCGGTCCTGACCGGCACGATCCTCCTCCCCCTGACCCCAGTTTTCCTGGTGAGATCGACCGCGCCCGCATCATCTATTGCATCATGACGCAGGAACAGGAAGCTCGCCTAGACGAATACGAACGCTCGCTTCCCGGGCAGCGACTGGACTTGGGGGTGCCCATGCCCATTCCAAGCACGGACTTCGATATCGAGGGCCTTTCTCATGACCGCCGGCTGGCTTGGAGTTGGAGGCAGTACAATCGACAGATGCTCGAGTGGGAAGTTCTTCAAGAGCTCCAGAAAAGTGATAGACAAGAGCTTCTACACCGAGGGTACCTGCGCGAGCTGAATATCATGAATGGTATGCAAACCCTGGAAGCTGAGGCTCCGAGTATCAGCAGCTGCACCAACGGTGACACCGGCCCAAGAGACCGAGCGGTGGAGCAGTTGCGGGCAGCTCGGTGGGCAGAGGCAGACCCAGCTCCAGTGGTATCGACAGTCGACATCATAAGGTACCTGTTCAAATCTTCCATTCCCGAGTCCTACCTGTGTTTAGTCGAGGAATATGGAGATCGCGAGGTAGCCCCGAGCTCAGCGACCGCAATCCATGAGCTGCTAATTCGGAAGGATGCCGGAAGGCCGCTGAACTGGGACGTTCGCCGTGAAACGCCGGTGCGGGTCGACCGCCCTGTCCCATGTAATTGCAGCTGGAATCCGCGGCGCCGGCCTGCATCAACGCACCCTCCAACACCAAGCAGCTCTGCTGTCACAACCCGGCCCGGTTCCGCTTCCTATCGTTGGGAGCCATATCCCCGTAGCCGGCCTGACACACGCGACCCCAGAGTGGTGATTCCAACTTGTCCCTGCTGCGGGGTATGGGCGACAGACATGCCATGGCCCACGTTTCAAGGCGCAACTTTGGACAACAACCTGCTATTCCACGACACTACCACTCCATCCGAGGTTCCGGTATCCAACATAACCCGTCTCCTTGCGCAGAATCTCAAACTTCCCATGGTCGAATATATCAGCATGGATCTGGAAGGGAACGTTATCGACGAGACATTTGAAGCCGCAAGTGAGTATGGTGAGAACCACGAAGAAAATGACATGTGGTAAGCCAGAGATTAAAAGCGGAAAAACAACGAAAAAAAAAAAAAAAAAAAAAGGAAAAGAAACTCTACTCGGAGAAAAGATAATAAGAATAACCATCCATAGAATTTTTCTTCTTCCCTGCCGCCTGTAGAGTTGATAAATCACAAAGCGCATAGGTAACTCGCGCCCAATAACACGAGCTGAACAAAATCACGAATAATCTGATTGGAATACAGTGCCCCATGCCAGCCACGAAATTCATTCAAAGCTCCCTCCTGAGTCATATGCAGCACGTTCCGTTGGAAAATCAAAAAGGAACTTAACCTTACCTAGATCCGGCACACGAACTCAACCCCGTGGAAATACTATGAAGACTCCGTGCCCCGTTAAGTGTGGCTGGTGCATCCGCATAAATCTCCATGATAGCAGGGGCCAATAGCGCATAAGTCCGGGTCGCCTGACAATCCAGAGGGAAGTCTAATGTGCCATCCGGTACCAGAACATACTTTCATTCAGCACACATCTTTTGTGTTCCAATGGCGCTCGAACCCCCCGCAATTCGACAAGCTTCTTGGTGGGCAGTTGGTCATTTCCAAAGGTCGCGAGGGTCGAAGTCTGCGCGATGGTGATATCGCCGGTAATGCTGCTGCCAGAAACAAAGTTTCCTCTCGACTTATCCGTCCCACCCCGAGCCCAAAGCTAGCCTCTACACGTTCCCTTATCAAGCTTGACAAGCCATGTCGATCTCGAAACTAGCCGTGCGCTCGTAAGAGGACGGAGGCAGATGATGTCTAGACCTTGATTTCTGCAGCTGTTAGTGAAGACGTTCATCATCGACGATCCACACACGGGTAATGGCGTGCATGCGCGGGAGCAAGAGAAAGCCGGCACTAGCAAACCATGCCGGGACAAGAAGTATAGATGATGGATTGGGTGGTTGGGGATGGTAATCATCCCCTTTCCCTGCTTCTCGACCATCACGAAACGATCATGGGAACAAACAACCACCTGGTTTCTTACCCTTGAAGTCTGGGAATGCATAGTCTTGCCCACACGAGCGCGTTGTTCCTCCTGAGAAGCAGAGACGAGAATGGTATCTCGAACGAGTTCTGGCAAACGTAGTTCGAGTATCGGGTCCCAGTCGGTAATGTTCCCCCCTGAAGGAAAAACGAATGTGCGGCTTGCGGAGAAAGCAGGAAAGGTCATGGGAGGATGTGTAGCGTATCTCCAGCACACCAAGTGTCGGATTCTATTTCTTATTATCGGAGCCGGAGTGGGCATCGCAACAGTCCTGAAGCAATGAAGTTTGATGCCCAACCGATAACTTGTTTCGTGTCTGCGAATATCGTCTCTCAACTATTGCGATTGATCAGCTGTTACAGAGCAAAGGTCTCGACTCCAGCCTCGCAGCTACAAGCCACGTGCTGCCCATAATTAGGGATGCGATCACACTGTGAATCAGGAACTGAGGTATCAGTAACCAATTGAGTGGCAAGAACCGAGAAAAATGGTAGACAAGCATTGCAAGTCGAGCAAAGCATTCCGAGAGAAACAAGAACTCCGGTCTGAGAATTTGAATGTTCATGTAGAGATAGTTGTACTGTTGTAGTGATCAGTGCAGATGTAGAAGCACCCACTGCACCAAAAACCAAGACCCATAATCCATCCGCCCTGATCCAAACCCCATCGGGAAACCCACTCATTGAGCTGGAGCCCGCCAACGGCCCAGCCTGGAGTCTGCGATAGACAAAGTGGAATCTACACAGCACAGCCCTCACCGCCTAATCACGTGATTGCATCACGAAGAGGCACAGCCAAAGTTTCCACCAAACCTCCGCCGCAACCTCCGCATCCCCGATCGCGCAGACGCAAGACTTTGATCCTCCGAACCACCAACCTTACGCCTCACAACCTCAACGCGCTCATCACACTTACCACACAAAATGGCCAAGAAAGGTGAGCACTACCTCGATTGCTAGCACCTTTGGATTTCAATTGCCCGCGGCTAGCGGGACATCCAGCCCGGTCGGACAAGAAGAAAAAAACGTCGCATCACTCTCCCCAGTCCTTGGAGCACTTGAGAGACATGTCTACGAGCAGAAGCTAATTTCTGCTTTTCCCACGTGTATAGCCAAGTCCCGTACCATCACCGTCCGTCTCATCTCGATGGCCATGACTGGCTTTTACCGCACAATGGTCCGGCCGCGTACGCACCGTCCGCTCAGCATGCTCAAATACGATCCCGTCGTGAAGAAGCAGGTCCTCTTCCTGGAGGCGACCAAGGGTGGTCGGAACAAATAAAGTGGTTCGTCGGCTCCACGGAAGCTCTCGCTGCCGTCAAGCGGCGTCTCGCGCATCATTCGACGGTTGGTTCGTCTTCGTCGCAACACTCCCAAAACAGATCTCGGCCTGGACAAATCCCTGATATCGTTTCCTCGCTTCATTGTTATCGATTCGCGGAGAACATCGGAACAACCAACACGGCCACCACCTCGATGCAGCGAGCCGAGCTCTCTCCAACTTTTGAAGATATGATCATGTATATTATACAGCGCAACAGCTAAGACTTCACATTGTGGGATGCACTTAACATCTCCATGTATGTTAAAGCTGTCTGCTTTTCTTGTGTTGCATTCTGGCGTTTTAGAGCAGTACAATCTGGGTCCATCATCGTTCAATATATCACAAACTACTTCACAAACTCCTTCTCAATGGAAATCTCGCCTGCAAGGAAGTCAATCTCAATGTTTTCTTTAATTGAAAGGTTCAAAGCACATATGAGAGATTTATCAGTTTCATCAACATCACAAGTTCATCGCATAAGGATATCAACTAAACTACCATAGATCAACAAACGAGCAAAAAGAATTCGATGTTCTCACATACTAACACCATTATCTGCGTGGAAGAGTTCTCGAATTGGGCATATTTTGCTGGAATTTACTTTCCTCGGCTGAAGCGGGCAGTATAGCGATCACCTTGGTGCTTTAGCAGCAAACACTGGGTTAGCCATCAGAACCTACTCACCTCTTGTTTTTCGGCCGCCGCCTCTACCACCTCGAGTCGGCTTCTTCTGGAACCCAGTTTGATTATCAATCAGCGCAGGTCTACTGCTTCCAGAAGCAAGCTTTTCAGGGCTCGATTTGCGATCGAAGTACTCTGTCACTGTCTCCGTCTGCGATGTAGTCTTGATTGTGTCGAAGGATACTCTAGTCCTCTTGTTCATGATAGAGCGGGGCGTTCCAGCTTCAGTGACTTCATGTGCAATGTCTTCTTTGGAGGCGCTTGCTCCTGGACCCTTGGACTTTCCCTGAATCCGAGTCATTGACTGCTGTTGCTGCTTAGAGTATGTTCTTCGCGAACGCTTGGAATTATCCTCATCAAAGCTGTCTGCGGAGCTATCCTGGCTGTGAGTAGTCTCCATATCGTGTAATTTGCGTTTCCCTTTTTGCGCGGCTGGGACTTCAGTCTCGAATGTGACTGATCTGTGCTTCGCTCTGTTATCACCCGGTTTGCTGTTTCCACTACTCAAGTGTAACTTGAGTACCGTGGGTGCTCTTTCAACTCTGCGTGGACTACCATCATTTTTAGGGCTTGCAGCCTTCGGAGAACTTTTTGATGGGGAGTTCTGTTGCCCTTCCATCGAGTCTTGTCCCTTACGCTTAGTAGAACAGTTCGCAGCTAGTTCTGCCACGGTAGAGCTATCTGCCACTGATTCCCTTTCCGGAGTGAATATAAGCATGGCTGCGAGGTCAAAGCTATCGTTTCTTGAAAACAGGCATTCAGTGCGAGGGGATTGCTGCTGGATGCTAGAAAATGGAACAATACCTGACTCCAGCAAGCATATTGAGTCCATAGAAGCCTCGTCATTACTGATTTTGTCGCTTCGCCTTGCTGGTGAAAGACTAGTGGTTGCCTGGCTGTCAGGCACTGTAGTCGCGGCTCTTGTCAACTTGGAATTGATCTGCTCAGGCTTTTCGATATCCTCCTGGGAAAGCAATCCACCGCTACTGGCACCGAGGGACCTTTCTTCGACAGGATTGACCCGAATATCATGTCGACTATCAAGCGCAATGCCAGCCGTAGACAGCAGATTCACCTCGAACCTGCTCCAGACCTCCGTAAGCGAGTCTGTAGCCGCCGCGAGACCTGCGCGACCGAGAAGCTCCTTGAGTTTGTTTACCCACGCTTCTGATTCTTGAACTCGCTTAAGGAGTGCGTGGATTTCATCCTTTGTCTTCAGCTTGTCGCTCTCAAGACCCGCTCGTTCTGCTAGGACACCTGTGAGCCTCTCCTGAATCTTGTGACACTCTTCTTGTTTCTCCATGTTGTCTTGCAAAAGCGCGTCGAGCTTATGCTGCAACTCTGTCAGAACCTTGTCTTTTTCGTCACGAGTATCAATAAGGTCATTTTCGAGGGCGAGTGCCTTCTTGTTCGTCTCCTCAATTTGATTTTGAAGACAGGTGCTCCGCGCTTCGGCCAGAGCTGTCTGTTCCGCCAGTCTTGTCAGCTCTTGCTCTTGCTCGGCTAATTTAGTGGCCGTCTCGGATTCACGACAAGCCAACTCTTCAACTTCCTTTGCCTTCGAATCAAGCTATAAAGAATTAGAACTCGCCCGGCTAGTCGTCATACAGGCCACTCACAAGTATACCTCGATCGGCATGTTCTTTGTCTCGTGTTCTTTTGAACTCATCCTGTCAATTGTTAGCTCACATGATCGAGAAGTTGGGAAAGGGCATCTTACGAATGTTGACTTGGTATCGTCAAGCTGCTTTTGAAGAAGATCCACTGATTGCGCTAAATCGACTTTCTCTTTCAGCAGATCGCGGTGTTGCTGTTCGTATCTAGCCTTTATCTGCTCGCGAGCGATGACACTGGCCCGACCCAACTCCTCTCGGACTTGGTTCTCCTTCTTCTTGACTGCATCTCTCAGGGTGACAACTTCCGATTCGAGCTGCAGGACACAAGATTCTACCTCTTGAGTTCGTGATTCTGCCTCAAGCAGGGAGGAATAAATGGCTTTGTTCTCGAGATTTTTTGCTCTCAATCTTTCTGCCATGGCTTCCGACTCCGCCACCACTTTCTGCATCCTGCCCTCTATTTGAGCTTTCTCCAACTCGTGACGCGTGAGTTCAAGTGCAGCTAATTCAGCATTCTTGAGAGTCCGCGCATCACCCAGGTCGGCTTCGAGTTGCTCCATTTGGCCGCAAAGCCTTGCTTCGTTGTCCTTCAATGCGTCAATAGAACAGTTCAATTGATCAGTCAAAGGTAACAGGCGCTCAAGGGTTTCTCTCAGTCCGCCGAGATGCTCCGTATTCCTGGAAATTCCCTCGACCAACGTTGATTCGCTCGCAATCTGACTTGTGACGCTTTGGAGTTGCTCGGTCAGGTTCGTCATATAGCCGCCATCATTTGCGCGGCATTCTTTGGTCAAGTCGTGTAGTTGAACCAATTCACCTCCCATGCTGTTCGTTCGTGATCAGCAATAAAGCAGCATTGACTAATTTTTGAGAGCTCACCGTGATATTTCACCCTTGACTCCGTCAATGCAGTTCTTTAAACTCGAGTCATTGTTTACAATATTTTCACAGAGATTATCAAGTGTTGTAACACATTTGTCTAAGCTAGGACCGATCATTTGCTGAATAGTGTTTTGAGAGAGCTGTTGCTGGCTACCCAAGGTGCGAAACACGGCCTCGAAGCGCTTCAGAATCGCTAGCTGATCAGCCCTGATCTGATTAAGCTTTGGTTCTTGACTGCGGGAACATTCTTGGATGTATTGCTCAAGAAGTCTGGTTCTTTTCTTCTCATCGGAAAGCTGTCCTCGAACATATCTAGTCTTCTCCTCTGTTGCAGAAAGGGCCTGTTTCAGTAGGTCAACCTGGCTCTCTGACCGCAATAACTGCTCTCTCCCTTTGCTGGCAGCATCTGAAGCTTTAGCTACTTGTGCCTTAGCATCACTAATGCTTCTGTCAATATCTGTCCTTTCGTCATGCACGCTCTTCTTCGCCGCCAAGAGCCGGTTTGCATCGCTACGGAGGGTCTGGAAGTCGGAACCAAGCTGGTTGACAAAGCCTTTGATGTTCGTTATCTTCGACTGCCATGCATCGACCTGGGATCTGTAAGCTCCCAATTCGATCGTTCTCTTGCGGATGACCTTGTCGGATACTGCAAGTTGACTCTTCAGCGCTTTATTTTCGTCAGCCAGGCCAGAGATGCAAGCTTCCATCTGCTCTCTCAATTCGATCGCGGCAGCCTCATTTTCTTCACGAGCTTTAATCCGTCCGATTAGCAAATGAAACAGACTCTCTTCGGACAAGGAAGAATCATCATCTCCTGATGCTATGCGAGTTGGTTTGACATTGCGAGAATGACGACTTTTGCTTGAGCGGCGGCGCTTAGAGACCCTATACTTCTCGTTTGCAGGGCCAACCGGGTATGTCTGGGCCATCTCACTGGCCTCTGGGATCTGCATTTGAGGAACCAAATCTGGTGCTGCATGCGTAATTTTAGATGCACCGTGCCCATCACCCAAAGGCGTACCATGATTGTCGGCCCTGCTCACTGCGGGCGCTTGGGAAATTGGATGATGGCTTGGAGGACTAGAGGCTTTCCTCATCTCGTTGTCTTTGGCTGCAAGCAATGTCAGAAGCCAGGTACCTTTGAATCCGGAAATCAGGTCCACCCACTCGATGATTCGAACACAAGGGTCCCGTGTTCGGCATTGATAGGCAATTGGTTTGCATCAGGCACCACAACCTTCTCAGAGCTCGAACCATGCAAGCCATTGACAGAAAGCGGGGAGCAGGGCCGTCTAGAACCTGGCCTCGTATTCTCTCGGATCCGAGTTTGTGACTTTTGCGTGCCAGATCTTTGCCGGGCACTAGTTGGAGAGGATAAACTTAGTGGTCTGCAATATAGTCCTCTCCCTCTGGTCATATAGAGCGACTTACCTTGATAAGCTTCTGATTGCCTCGTTGGAGGGCTCGGCTGTACCATGCTCGTGCTGGGTGGCAGTATTGTTCAGCCCAGCTGTGGACGACGATGGCTTAGTTGATGCCTGAAGAGTGAATGGCTTGCGACCTTGCGCAGGCTTTGCAAAAGAAAAAGCCGATAGGTCCAGACCAGAGCTTCTCGGTCGCTCCATAAGTAATGGCGATGGACGTCTTTCCGCAGGTTTGTCGGTTGAGGCGGTAGTGTCTTGGGTTGCCATTACAGCCTTGAGCTGTGGGGAAAGAGGCTCGTTGTTGGCAACTGCCATCTGGAGCAAGAACAGTTCCTCTACCTCGTCGAACGTACTGTCTGTGCCGGCTGGGGCGGTGGTGAGGTTGGACGGTGTCTCATTAGCCATCTTTGACACCTCGCTAGTCTGCACATTGACGTAGCTCTCAGGCCAGTTTAGAGCATGACATGAAGATCGAGCAAGGAGTGACGAGATCAATGAAGGAGGTAAGAACAACGTGAGCTAGCAGTGCGAGGTGGGAAAGGATAGACTTAAGTTCAATTCTGGCCGTGAGGGACCGGGTAACCTGGTGGTGGAGTGACTGGGTAGGTGCCTTCCTTTTTCGGCAATCCACAACATTTCTTAGCAGCCATCAGCGGGGTGCCTTCTCTTGTGGCTATGAGAGAGTCCATCATACTTTCAAGATGACAGTAACTGAGCCTTCAAATCGGGTGTATAGATAGTAGTCATACCAGCACTGGGGCGAAAGGGGGTCATTCATCACGCTAAATGTATCCAAGATGCGCGATACTCTTTTTGTTTTCTGCAGCGTTGCCGATTCTTCATAGTGTTGCTAATTGGAGTGGCATCTGCACAGAAGTATCTGCAGCACCCTGCAAGCTATCCTAATATTAGACCGGAAGACAATGATTGTATGTGCAGCGTAGTATAGTAGGTGCTATAGTGCGAGACGGCGCTAAACCTACAGTTTTCTCCCCAGCGACAAACGGCCCCGACCCAATCGAACCATTGGTCACTTGCAGGCGCCGACACCACGCCTTCTCCGAGCGCATTTCGTCTCTGATTTGATACTATGTTTCAATCACCATAGAAATGAAACGCCCACTCTCCAGGCCTAATGGATGCAGCTGACGACCCAATGCCCATCCAGCAGAGGTCAAGGCTGTCTTCGTCGGGCCTATCACAACCGAACAGTCAGGGATAGCTCCTCTTCTCGAAACACCACAACCCCTGGGTGTTGAACGTGCAGAGGAGTCAAGCCCAAAGATACCTTAGTAGTCTCACCCGGTCTGCAGAAGCTCTTTTCTCATATACTCCCCCGATTTCCCACTTCACTGACCTTTCTCTTCCCGCCCAGATCTCAAGTCACACAACACTGCGCGTCGCCGATCCAGATCTTCCAACAACGTGTTCCGCTCCGATCGTCAATAAACCCGCACAAAGAACACATCGCTATGCTCTTAAGGCGGCTATACCTGCCCGCTGTCATTGCAGCGCTGATCACGCAGACCTTCGCGCAGAGCGTGCTCGACGCAGTAGATGGCGAACAGAAGGATAGCTCCGCGTCGACCTCGGAGACGAAAAGCGTCTCCTCGAAAGGCATGATCATTCTATGCACGATCGTGGCTTTAGTTATCGCTGTCGGAAGTAAGTCCCCCCGTCCATCCAAGCAAACAGATCCCTTCCAGAAACGGAGAATCTCCAGCCTGCTAATCAAGAAAGCGCAGTCTCGTTCACAACCATCTTCATCGTGTTCAAGAAACGGCGCTGGCAGATGCGCGAAGCGCTCTACTCGACCGAGCGCGTCATCCCGGACATCGAGCGGGCTTCGATCGTTAAAACGCCATCAAGCCAGTTGGACCGGGTGGGCACCCGTGCAGACGCTGAAACCCGGCCTGGGTCGCAAGCACACCATGAGGCCGCGGGCCAGGTCGAGAAGCCGGACGCATCTGAAACGGCCGCGACACACCGAGGATGGGGCTCGTTTTTCTCGTTCGGGCGGACGCAGAGCCGGCAGTAATCGACTCTGCACGTATTTTCATGAGTGAGCTGAACGAATCTTCTGCATTTGGGTGTTTATTTTCCGCGTTGTAAGTGGGCGTTTATGGGGATTGTCGGTTTTCCGAGGAAAAAGCGTCACCTCCCGAGCACTTTCTATTTAGCGTTCTATTTACAACTATTCGCGAAGGGCTGATTTCACCTTTAATCAAACGCGCCAGGTGCGTGGTCCAGCTTGATTATCTTGCGAGAATTGGCATGCTACATACAGTAAGCGATCATGAGGCCTGCGAAAAGAAGAGCCTTGCTCCAGAGAAAAGGGCACATCTTCCTTCCCTCGTATGAATTTATCCAATGAACCCGGATGACATTCGTCAATCAGTAGACGTGAGCAAAACTTCTACCCTCGAGCAATGCATAGCGCATGTCTACGAGTGATCCAACAAGTCCTCTTGCTCAGTGATGCCGTAGCATTTCCCACCACCCGTCTCGACCACCAGGTCATTTACACCACCACAGAATCAAGAAACCGAATTATGGGAAACCAGACTGGATAGCTCGACTCTTCGAAACAGAGACACACATTCTCCATATTTAAAGTGTATAACAACATCAACTGCCCTCGATGTCCAATCCGAAACCCATCGGGAATATATTTCCGACACAGCTTGCAGCAACGCAACAACAACAACAGCAGCTCATCCCAATATCCTCCCAATTCAAGATTGGGAATAACCAGTCCATAGAAACATAATCCAGAAAGCGCCTACGCATAAAGACAGCAAAGTAGCAGATTACGACCGTCGCAGCTGCAATACAAACTCCTCTTTTTACTGGAGAGAGTGGCTTCGCGAGGGTTATCGATTCAGCTGAGGCGGTAGGTATTGTACATACTTTTGCACTTAGCATGCAAATCCTATACATTGAATTATACTCACAATGTCCTTTTACATAAATATCGGTATGGAAACAATCTGAGCACATTGGGGCTTGCGGACTAACAGGGCAAGAGGATCGGAGATAATCGTGTCTGGCTATATCTGAGTCCCCTTCACGAATGCTACCCGTAGAAGATTATCCGAGACAGCCTTTAGGAGGAAACAGTGTTGGCCGTTGCTCGGAATGTGTTTATTCCACTAGCATAGCTAGCATAAGGAAAGTCGACAGTTTACATTGCTTGAGAGCATGCATGTATGAGGACTGCAGAATCTGGCCGAAGTCGGAAGTTCATCAGCCCCCGGGGCAAATCCATCACAGACAGAAGTGGCAAACAGTAGTTTTGGTCCACGAAGATCCGATCTCACCTCGGTCGTAGGCAAGCATAAACACGATAGAACAATCGATAAATCCGGTTCCCGACGGCTGCCAGTCTCCAATTCTACATTTGGATGCAATGACGGAAGGCCGACGGACGGAAAATCCCGGGGCGGTTGTATCGGGAGTGAGTTCTGCCATTTTCACAAGTCACTTGAAGGCTTTCCACCTCCTTGAAGGCCGCATTCTTCAACCGAGTGCGATGTTTCTACATGTTCGGGTTCTAGAACAGAGGCAGAGTCTAAGGATCCTGTACCTTCGTCAACCATACCCCCATCCCTTTCCGTCATCTTTGAGCCAGGTTATAATCATCCGAACTACGGACTTATTTATCCCCGTGTAAGCACCACCACTCTTCCCCGGGTAACCGGGCTCCTCACGGCGGCGGGAAGAAGAGGAGAAGGGTGGGAGGGGAACGCGAAAGCATAACCGACTTGATCTGAGGGGGACGGAATGGGGGAACACGATAATACGTGACATGTCAGAGTCTGGGGTCCGGCTGCTCCATTGCTCGTCCTCCGCATCGATTTGCCACACATCCTTTTGAGCGGGTGTTCACACCCCATAGTGTATTCCGCGATACCACCCCCTTCGATCGCATTGCACTCGTAAACAAATCGGCTTGCTTTATCTGGTAGGAAAGTTAAACCTTTGTCGGAAACTAAGGAGCTCAAAGTTCCGAATCTCCAGGCTGTGTCCGTCGCCTGCCAATTTAAGCCACCACAGGCGAGGCCCGCTGCGGAGGGTTCTCGCCTAAGATCCTCTGTCCGCATGACAGATTGTTACTAAGGAAAAGCCGCTGACTGGCGAGATCAGATCCAGTCTTTCAGACGCAGATCGAAACTCGAAAGGCTTCTTATTCTGGTGCGGCTGAGTTCGGGACAGCCCGGCATCTGGATGAGCTTTACTCCAGCTCACTACCTAGTAGGCAGCTAGGCTCATTGACCGCTTGCTAGGGACTGAGCGTTCGCTCAGAATCCTGCATTCTGGAGGCAATTCTGACACGGGAACGGAAAAAAGCCCTGAGCTGTTGCTACAATGTTCAGGGGGTCGACGCGGGACGAACGATCTTAGCGAATCGTTTGGTGGTAAGGTAGCATATACTGGCCGGGCCTATCGAGGACTTATCTGTGAGAGAACGAAGAAAGGCACAAAGTCACCTGCTAGTACAAGGAGACCGTGAAGGAACCAAGCGGACAAGTATCCGGTTGGACTGTAGTAGGATGGATTAGTGCTCCATACAACCCCGGCAAACAATTAGGGTTGGGCGCAACCCACGTGCATCTGGTAAATCCGAGACGAGATGGTGCAAGCCAGATAAGGTACAACCATTGCTACGACTAGATTGCGGGAGGCCTGAGCACCTAGCAGCATGGCAAGCATGGCAAGCAAGTAACATCGACGAGCTGTCAGTTCAGCATCTGTAATTACCCGCGAGTGAGGGAATTGATGGATAAAATGCGGCCCCGGAAAAGAGTTGTGCCCACTAGACAAACGCTCCCCACCTTTTTCTTTCCCCGAAGCAACCGGAGAAGAATCTGGGATGCCTCAGGCCTGAAAAAGGTAGTCGAGCTCCAGGCTCTGCCACTTTGGTGCTCCGTCGGGAGGCAGCTAGCCTTGTTCGGATTAGTGCGACTCGTGGCATGGACAGGCCAACGAATGGTCGACCGTTCATTGACCGCTGGCGGGCCTGGCCGATTCGGGGGGGAAGACACCTGGGGAGAAAAGCCGAGCTATGACGAAAGCGGGATAGAAAGAGGGCTTCAATAGGTTTCATTGCCTTGGAGTCACTTTGGTGAAGTTGTAAGACTCTCAAAGGACTGGGCGGAGTGGAGAGGGGGTCGCGTGGTGGTTGGCTGGGCATGGCTTGGCTGGGTTTGTCTTGGGGCCAGGTCATGGGGTCGTCGGGGAGTATTTTTTTTTTTTTTTTTTTTTTGTGATTTTTCACACTTCCCGTGTGGTCACCGTGATGAATTCTTCTTTCCCCTGGACTGAAAGAGAAAAGAAATTGTGACTGTCTAGTCTAACCGTCCGACTGAGGGGAGGGGTCGGGATGATGATCCTCGGGTGACTGGCATGCAGACCAGACTCGTCGTTCTCCGTATTTCAAAGGTGCATGTGATGGTCTGCCGAAGACAACCTATTCCCAGGGCTAGGATTAATTGTTGTTGCTTGCTGGTTTGCCGACCAGCGTCTCCTCATCCCACCCATGGTAAGGTCTCGTCGTCAGACTCCCGAGCCAGCAACGCCGGCGGCTTGACAGGCGGCGGATGAACTTACTGCAAGCAGAAGGAACATCAGCAGGTGGGCAGGTGGTGGCTTAGTGGCAGAAGGGACCTTCCTTCCTCAGTCTTAGTGTCTCTCCGTCGTCACATCGGTCGACCTCCGGAGGGGGAAGAATTGGGGGGGAAGTTGGGGGAATGGGGGTTTTCTTGTGCAGTCACCAGTCGCGCGTTGGCTGCCCCCATTCAGGGCATGAGGACATGACTAATGAATAATTCCCATTGTTCCAACAAGCCTGTTGCTTCTCAGCCTTTCTCCGTGATTGCGGGGTCGGTTCGCTTGATGCCTCGGGTGGCGGTGGAGACCAATCAGCATCCCCGGTTGGCCCGATTGAGCGGCCACGGGATAACCGGTTAAATGGGCGCGGGGACTTGCCGGGTTGGCTCCGATCGGTCGGCTTAGGATCAATCATCATACGTACTGTACATAGTACTAACTGAGGTAACTACAATACAATGAACTGACTCGCCCAAATGGGAAGTGCAGCATACTAGTGGTGCTAGGGTAGGTAAGGTACTTACCTACCTACCGTACCCATCAACCAGCCTGTGACGACAATGATAACTTTTTTTTCCAAGAATGGACTGGGGGTGCATAACCAATTGGGGTCCATGGCCACCAACGGGCTGCACAGGCCTTTTGAGGCTTGAATGTCAGCGAGTAGGATTCTTCGGGACTCTGTCGATCGGGTACCATATCCCTGACGGCAACCAATCCCGTCAGGGATAATATACGATCTTCCTCTCTTCATTCAGTTCGGTCCATGCGAAAAGCAGCAGCAGCAGCAGCAGCAGGAGCAGGGAATGGAGGAGGAAGAGGGGGGAGGCGAGATGAGACGACCCTGTGCTGCATAGGGTGTCCGGCCAGTGACCGCCTAGCGAAGGGAGCCCCGGCTGATCGTGATCTCATCTCGCTATTCTCCCCCGCGGGGAGATCCGATGCAGGGGAGGTGGGAAAAGAGACATCCGACAAGAGAACACCCTCCGCGACAAGGAGGACTGAGATCTGGGGCACGAAAACGAGAAATGCGAAGCCGGCTGGCTATGTCAGCCCTGGGCGTCTTGGCTCACCCGTCAGATGCGTCGATACCCGAGGTTTATCACGAATTGTGGTCGGCTGAGATTCACTTGCCGTTACTTTTTGCCCCTCCTTGTCGTTCTTATTCCTCCGTCGCCTACCCTTCGCCGTCCCGTTTGGCTTAACCGGGGATTGACCCGTGTCACTTGCTGTTCTGGGGTTGGGGTTGAGTTTAGACTTGCATTCCGGGGTATTGTGGCTGGGTTAGTCGGTGGGCTGTGACTGGCGGCAGTGGCAGCATCCGAGCAATCAGGCCGTGTGCTCGACCGAGTAAAAGTGGTTGGATGGCTGGATGGTCGTGGAGGATGTGTTGATGCGTCGGGTCGTGTAGACATGTAGACATGGAACAGAGGGATTGATTAAAGGGATGAATGGATGAATGAATGGATGGTTGAATGAATCGCGGAGGATGGGTTCGCAGTGGCCGGGTCGGCGGTATTGTCTTTTTGGGGGTTCGCGTCGTCATGCAATCCCCGGATTCTTTGTAACGGTTTTCACTGGGGGAAGAAGGGGGGAGAGAAGTGTCAATCAATGTCTTCTGGATACCCCCATTCCCCCAATTCCGACTAATCAATTCCTGATTGTTATTGTAGCAATCAGAGAAACCCTCGTTTCAATAATTGTCTTCAACAATTGCCATAAAAACCCTGATTGATCCACCCTCACCGAGTACTTGATCATTCACTGCTCGGGGACTGACATTGATCGACGACAATAAGCCGGGAGCAGGGCTGGGGAAAGGTCAAGTTAGGTAATAGAATGGGCCAGATGGCGGTCAAGTGACGTTCCACACGCGGCTGCTGCTAACCGGCATTCTGTCTGTCTCTCTGTCTCTCAGTCCTTCGGTCGGTCGGTCGGTACCAGACCAGACCAGACCAGACCAGATCAGATCAGATCAGGAGTCAGGAGTTGGCCTGGGTGTGAATGATCAATCAGTATGTGAGACTCAATCATGACGACAAAATGAGTCTTTCCCTGATGATCTTTGTGATCCATCTCGCTTCTCTTCCCCTCTTTTTCCCTCCATTTCAAGGTTCTCCCATCGCTCCCCGACTGATCTCATGGGTATGGGTGATTGTACGTACAGTACCTGAATAGTGGAGGGACACCAGACGGCATGGCCCAGCCAACATACCGAAGCAACATCGGCTGTCGCCGCCAACTGGCACCCGAGTCCGTGTATTATTACCCAGCGTGACGCCGTGACCCAACCAGCAAGTTGTCTAGGAAGGTAGGTAATTTACCCGACTCGACTCGGGACTCTTCCCTGATTTACGGGTGGTGCTGCTGGGCTTTGTTTCTTATTTACGAAGTACTGTTTTCAGCCGCCATTGCAGAGAGAATGGAGAATATACTTGGTTCCTATTTTTTTCTGTTTTACCATAGGTAGATTTCTATCTAATAAGATAGCCAGCTCAACATATTGTGGTCATGATCTTCAACTTCTCTCTCCAAGAAATTCACCTGAGTCTTTTCCCATCTCGGCACTCGGAATCTTGCTCCACACTCTCATTCTCTCCGGCCGCTCGGTCGCGTCCTTGCATCCTCAGGCCGCACTAGACCCGCTCCGGACTAACTCTTGTCGGGCCTCCGCAAATGCGGATGGCGCCTTGCCTGGTTGGGATCCCCTTGACGCTGTTCAACCCTCGGCCGGACTTCTCAGCTTCTTTTTCTGCAACTTCTTCTTCGTCTATATCATCATCATTGTCTGATGGGGCCAGTCCACCTTCAGTAGCAGCCATTTTGAGACTAATACTAATCTTAGTCCCCCCTCCCTTCCCTTTCTTCCCCCCGGCTTCTTGAATCATAATTTCTCCATCTATCGTCAAGCTTGCTTTTCCCTAAACTACCCGAGTTGAGGTTGCCAGACATTGTCCCCTGCGCAACCCACGCGCGCGTTGCCGGACCGGAGCCCCGACCCTGGGCGAGAAGAGAGTCGGGCTCTCCCCCACACTCCGCGTATTCCGTCTTTACGGTTAGTCTGGCGATTTGCTTGCCCGCCTGCTGCTTGCTTGCCTGCTTGCCTGCTTGCTTTGCTTTGCTTGTTCTCTTCATTGGTATTATTATTTAGTATTATTTATTATTATTTTCTTTGTTCTTATTATAATGCTTTTTATTGTGACTACCTTTTTTTTGAATCTTTTTTTATTATTTCCATGATTTTTTGTGAAGGGATTTTTCTTTACCTATCCATTACTCTATGCCTCTGTTGTCTTTTTCTCCCCATCCTCTTCTTCTTTTCCCTCCTTCTAACTAACCCACCCCCATCCATCCACACTTCCCTCATCCTTACATTCTCTCCCCCACACCCACACTAGCCTCGCCGAACTCTCCCTTTCTTACCCGACCAGACTCCATCTGGATTCTTCCTTTTTTCCATCTCCTCCACTCTTTTCCCCCCTCCTCCACCTTCTCTCCCCCAGTCGCACACTTTGCTTACATCGGGGGTTTAATTTAATTTCTCGTGTGCCCGAATTCTCGCGCCTATCGCATTCGGTTTCATTTTTCCCGTTCCCCGGCCGTCTACTACCTACGGCCACTCTCTTCCTTTTTGTACTCATCCCACGCCCTCTCCACTCCAACTGGACTTCTTTGATTTTTTTTTCCTCTCTCTTTTCCTTTTTTCGCCTTCCTTTCCTATACCTTCCCTTCTGCTAGCATCTTGCTGCATTGGTCGAGAACATCGCAATATCGCTGTCGCCAGCCTCTACTCCCACACCTATTTCCTAACTGACCGACTACTTCCCGGCTTCAGATCTGACTCCCCTTGCGTGCTACCGGCATCAGAACGCAAAGATTCTACGCCAATAAGCATCCTTCAAAGCTTCTGTAAGTGCACGCTTCGTCACGGACATCATCGGTGGATCCTCAAAGCTCTACCCCCTCACCCCCCCTCTCTTCCCTTTTCAAAAACCGGGTTGTGGTACTGACAGCGAACAACGAACAACAGCCCGTGAAAAGACCGGGCATCGCTGTTGTCCCCCCTTGCAACCCAGACCGTCTGGCGTCTGGCTCGGAATCCCGGGGAAAATTGACCGGAGAAATACGGCGGACGGGAACTGTAGCAACCTGCGGAGACACAAACCACCACTACTGCTACCTCTTCGCTCTTGGTGCCTGCAGTCCTTGGGGCTGTCGTCCCTCCTCTCCCTCCAACCCTTCTTTCCCACAATCGTTATCCCCTCCGTCCTTTCCTTTCTTCGTATCTTATCAGAGAGACGGCTTGCCCGTCTCTCGTGCCCACCCTTTTCATCACAATGCGCTCTAGTATTGCCTGTGCTCGCTGTCGGCGGAGCAAGATCAAATGTGTGAACGCTGGCATTGACACAACTTGTCGCGCGTGTGAGTCTTCTGGCAGAGAATGTGTATATCCCGCCCCCGCAATCGGCATGGGCGGTGGTGCCGCGAAACGGGACCTCGCCGCCCTGGCGGAGGGCGAGGAGCGCAACGGCGACTGGGACAGCCCCAAGCGACAACGCTCGCGCAAGACGGTTGGTCTCTCCTCCTCAGCTGCTAAAGATGCGTCCAAGATTGGTGCCGAGGTGCTTGATGCATCCATCCTGACCAACAAGGTTTGGGATGCCGTCTTCGACCTTTTCCAATCCCACTTCGCGACTATGCTACCCTTCGTACATCCCGCATCTTTCATCGGCCAAGCGCGCCAACTTTCCTCCAACTCCTCTAACCCCTCTCCTCCGAACAACGCCGATGCGACACGCGACTCCGTGCAAAGTCCTCCTGTGACTAAATCAGATCTCAATCCGCTCATTCCCCTCGGCGTTCTCGCTCTGACGGCACGTTTCCACCCTCAACTTGTCGCATACCACTCTCCATCGTCCCCTGGAAATCCCTCCAACCCTCTCGTTGCCTCCGAATATTATGCAACAGCGTTGCGCAGCCGGCTGGCCGGCGTTGAGGGTGCTAGTCTGGCAGTGCCCGACCTGACGCGCGTACAAGCCTTGCTGATGTTGGCGCTGCATGAATGGGGAATGTGTCGTGGGAGGAGCGCTTGGCTATACGTGGGGATGGCTATTCGGCTTTCTCAAGCGATGGGCCTGCCCTTTGAGTTGGAGAATGAGATGCCATTCCGCGAGGGACCCCGATCTCCTGTTCTCAAAACGGAAGCCGACCTATTCGGGCTCCCCAGGCGTCCTCTCGAGCAACGGGAGCAAACCTCCGACGATGTCATCGCCCAAGAGACGAAGCGCCGTACCTTTTGGGCCTGTTTCATCCTCGACCGGTGTCTGAGCAGCGGCAAATACCGCCCACGCATGATTCGCGTCAAGGAGCTCGCTATCCAGCTTCCCAGTGATAACGCTTTTGCTTTCGGAGAACGTGTTCGGACGTCACGCTTGAGTGAGCCCGCAGTGCGTCGCCCCACAAGTTTTGGTGCTCAGGGAGTTCAGATTCCCAGCATTCGACAAAGCTTGGGAGGCTTGGGAGACGACCGAATGCCGAGTGCTGGTCCGGGAGATGCAAAAGCGTGGTCTCCTATTTCCCGTCGGAAAGACTCGAGTGAGGATGAGATCGATCGCTGGGAAGTCGGTGCTGAAGAGTCCGTCCACAGTCGAATTATCCGTATAATTCGCATCTGGGGCAGCATCGCCAAATGGTCGTGTGCTGGGGGGAGAAGGTATGTCTGCGCTCATTCCCTTAGCACGATTTATTCTGACTGTGAGTAGAACTGAGCAATGGCCTCCGTGGCACCCTGAATCACGCTTTTCGAAGCTTCGAGCAATGCTGAGCGAATTTCAGGATGGGTTATCCCGCAACCTTCAATACTCTCCTCGCAACACCGACACCCACATCATGTACAAAAATAACACACTCGCACCTTACACTGTCATGCATGTGGTCCACTTCCTGTCGGTGATTGTTCTTCACCGTGCTTACATCCCCTTCCTCCCGGTACGATGCAGCGAACCTGTCGGACCGTTGGATGAGCCGCTCTTTCCGATGGAAAAGGCCGGACTTGCTGATGGATTCTGGCGTGAAAGTGCTCGGGTGTTGTTCAGCGCGGCCCGACAAATGATGGACCTGGTCGTGACTTGCCAGGACCGAGGAGTGCTGGTAGAAAACCCTCTCGTGGGGTTCGCAGTGTACAATGCCGTATTCATCGGCATTTACGCTGCTCATTTCCCACACATGGATCCAGACGGAGTCCTGGCCTCGAAGAATATGAGCGATCGAAACACGCAGGGACAAGCGCAAGCCCGGAAAGCACTTGATGTCCTGCGTGAGATGCGACCTCGCCTCAAGATGGCGCGTGGCTGGTTCCGCACTTTGAATCGGCTGCACACGTATTTCTCCAAGGTCAAACGTGACTTTCGGCGGCAATCGCGCAAATCGGACCCGGCCGACCCGGCCGACGCTCACGCCAATGGCATTCGCCCTGTACGTGAGGGCGGATCCGGCGGCGGTCTTGAGGAGTTCAAGCTTCTGGAGAAGTTGTTCCTTGATTTTGGCATCATTGAAGACCAACTCCCAGAGAGTGGCGCCGACGATGACGGTCTTGCTGCTGCGAGTGAACGGGCTACAATCCATAGCGATGCGGGCAGTAATGCTGTCCGCAGCGAGACTGGAGACACTGGAGAGCCTCCCTTAGATGGCGCGGGGGGCAGACGTGAGTCTTGGGTCCCTATCAACAGCCCTGGTATGCCGCTGCCCGGACCCGACGGCGAACGCCGGCCTAGTCTTCCATTGCCTCCCAATCGCTCCTTGCAATCTCAATCCCCTTACTCTCTCCCGTCTTTGCAACACCATCCGGATGGGCCATTGTATAATTCGTCGTCCTCCAACCTTCCTTCGCTGGGACCGCCTGGACCATACGGCGTTCCGCCTTCTACATCGACCCCGGCGTCTTCGCAGTACAATGGTCCAGGAGCAGCTTCCAACCGCCTGCAGCCGTTGAATTCCTGGCTCAATCGCACTCAGCCACCTCCTCCTTATTCTCAGTCACTTCCCCCGATCAACGCGGCAGCGTCGTCCCATGGATTGCCATTGTTGCCCCCTCCCGGCTCAGTCGGCCACCCTGGCGCCTCCCCGCCAGTGACCGTGGATGGACTGGAAGTTGTTAACACTAATAGCTTGTGGTCGACGAGCTTGGGTGGAGACGATGTACTTGCCTTTCTAGAGGGGTGCGAGTATGATCAACTACCAGCCACAGTTTCTCCAGAGAGTACTCCGACCGGGTGGCTCACCACCGTGTGGACCGAGTTCGCCCGCTAAATTTCCCGATTGATTATAAGCCTTGTCTGTTTCTTTTTCCTTTGTCTTTCGATTTCGATGTCTTTTTTTCATGATGGAGCATTTTTTGGGCTGTATTATTACGCTATATGCGCGCCTGCTGTGCTGTATGATTATGTATGCGCGCTTCGGCGGACTGACGAGACCACGCAATGCTTTGGGATTGACGCGATGTTTATTTGAGGGTTGGTTGAGACCTCTTGGGGTAAACCCCTATCAGAGGGGTCTGCAGGTCGCTTTTCTTGTTTCTGTCTTGTCTTTGGTTCCTGGTTTCAGCAGCATTGGAATTTGCAATGGCGCAAATGTTGTCTGTGGAGTGACACGACAACTGTTGGGAATGAAATGGCTTGACAAGGGGGTTTCATGCAAGTTGATTTTGACGAGCGTGGCGTCCGGTTCGGTTCGGGGTTTATCTTATTTTGGATGGACCGGAGGCATTTCAGTTCCAGCAATCTATGACGATTACCTTGGTCTTTTTTTTCGTTGCTGCAATGCACCTAGCTGTAGAGAAAGAGAGACACGAGATGCCGCTGGCAAAGTAGCATCGCTCGGACTGTCTCGATGGCGGGGTGGTTGTTGGGACGCCACAGCGTGGCGCAGGGCGTGAGGACTCTAAGGAGGGTACCCAACAGCTCACCATCAACACACGTACGAGGCATTTACTGTCGGATTATCTTGTCTGTTGAAGCGCTCCAGCAGAGGACATTCCAGACTATTCAATCGATCCCCCTCCACCCCCCCTGCAATGTACGGTATCCATAGCAGGAGCAGCACAGCCAGCCATACAGCGCAAGTCCAGGAGCCCGAAGCAGATGCACGCATCTCTCCGAGCGCTTACTTTCGAGAAATCTCATAAGTGGTCACCATGATTATCTCCAAAGAAAAGAAATATTGGCTTGGATCGCGACAGGTGGTTGGCTCACCAGCAAGCTAGCTGGACGGTGCACCGTACCTTACTTCCACTTTTCCCTCTCCACTGACGAAGTAGCAGGAGTTTTATACAGATGGCCCATGGACTTGTATGTTCAGAGGGGATCGGTCCTCTCGAGTGCTGATCAGGTGAACGCCTTCAGAATCAGAATATGGAAGATTGGTGGGGAGGAATGGTATCCATGGGCTCGAGAGGGTAGAAACAACAGACTGTGCTGTTTGCAGATGCGACAGGATCTCATATGCCTACGATAATTCAAGAACGAGGACGAGGATTAGAAGTCAAAACAAGCTTCAATTCCCACTCCAACGGATCGCAACTCTAACGTGTCCACTGGAACTCTAAATCGATATGATGGACCCCCCAAGCAAAACCAAATTAACCAACAAGGCGCAGACATACATGCATAGTGGAGTCCAAGAAACCGCCCCAAGCCGAGCTTATTGAAAACTCAATGGATAAACAGCTGATCGGGGCCGTAGTGTACACCGGAGAACTGCTTTAGTGATAGTCCCAGTGGTCGACCCCCCTCTCCCCCGATAAGCTCTCGCTAAAGTGCGGGTTAATCTGGACGTTCGGATCTTGAACCACTTCACCAGCCCTTCTGGAGGGTACATATTAACTAGATAACCGCTGTGGGAACGCATCCATGCAGACTATCAAATTCGAGTCCATGATTATCGTGTTCACCTCCGATAGGATCTCTTTCGCGACTGTTCGGTCTGGGTCGACCGCCGAGACGGTAGCTGCTATGCTCCCGAGTCTTCCGAGGAATGACCTAGCTTTGCCTAGGGTATCTGGTCTCTGGGTTAGACGATTATCTATACTTAAGACAAAACATCATCTAAGAGAGTAAACTGACCAAGTGCCTTCCTCAGAGTGTAGTCTTTGTGGACACGGCGAAAGATCTTCTCGGTCTGGGTCAATTCGGGCATCGCTGCGGGGGCGATGACCTTCGTTTTGAGCTGGTCGCAATCGAGACCGATGTCTAAGGCACGAGTATAGTCAGCCATCCGATGTCCGTACTCAAAGGGCAAAGATCCAGAAGAAAGAAGGAGGAGGAGGAGGAGGAGGAGGAGGAGGAGGAGGCGAACCGGAAGATTCATGATATGATCGCAATTCTTCGAGCAATGCAGCAGCGGTGACCCCGACAGGTATTGTTGTGATACTTGCTGTGGCCGTTTCAGTCAGATCCCCCATCAACGCTGCAAAGTATGCCGCCATTGGAAGTCTCCAGGCTGGGTCCTCGAACAAGTCCACAATTTCGCGGAGCGCCTGCATGCAATCATGCGGTACGGCCGGGTGAGTCTGCCTGCGTGTCTCCAACACCCCGCGCAGGCGAAGGACCTCGTTCGCCCATCGCGGTCTCTGCTGGGGAAGCTGGATATCCGCGAATGCGGGCTGAATGCGCCGGAGGCGGTTGCCCTCACAGAGGGACTGCGCACTGATCACCTGGCATTTGCCCTCGATCTGCAGCGCGCCCTGCGACAGGTACTCGCCAAAGTAGAGTTCCGCATCGCGGAATTCCTTCAACCTAGCTAGACCTTCACCGTGTGGTTTCGGATCATTCTCGAGGAAGACATTGAGCAAGTCCAAGTCACGGATGAAAGTTCCGCGAGGGAACTCGGTCGTGTCGATCACGTAGAGGTTTATTTTGTCCAGAGGCGAACCGTCGCGGTAGCTCCAGCGGCGGAAGTAGATGTACTGTAGCGCAAAGAGCAGGGAACTGGTCCATGAAACGAAGGGGTCGTTGGAGGGCTCCTTCCACCAGAGATGGTCATTCAGAAGGGCGGCTATGCGGTCTCGTTTCTTGCCTTCATTCAGGTTGGAGAAGATGTCTTCCCTGTGAGGGAGGGTGCTCTTAGGACGGACCCATGTGCTGCTCGTTTTGGCGCTAGTCTTCGCAGATGCCACGCGAAAGAGATAGGTTGGGGTCTTTGAGAGAGAGCTGCAAGTTGCTTTGAGGGCGGCTGGAGGGTTGAAGCAGAGAGGTTGGAATTGCGCATTGATGTTGAAGTCTTGAAAGGACTCAATGATGGTTTCGACTGTCATGTTTGCGGATGGGCGTGGATGATTTTGATCGGTCGATGCTGGATAACTTGGATGATCCTCAGAATGTGCACTGGAGTGGAAGTAGGAGAAGGAAGTTTCCGCGACATCAATCTGGCTTTTATAAGTTTCCTCCCCTTGATCCTCTATCCTTTCTTCTTGGAACATTGATTGAACTCAAAGGACAAGGCAACAGTAGTTGAACCTGAACCCTGTTATGGCAGATGGCGCAAGTGTTGCCTGCCGGGGCTATAGTTGAAACGCCATCCATTGGTACGGGTGTATTCTCAAGGCTGAGTGAAGTGAAAGCCTGGAGGGCTCAAGGCTGGCGCACAAACACTTCAAGACTGCGCCGCTAAATGCTAGACATGGGTTAACTTATGTGTTGGTGAGCGCACTGCAACTTCCCAACTGTGCCACATTGTGGCTTGTTGGCGCCTGCACCAAGCAGCCTGAGTCGTGAATTTGATCCACAAAACCACAAAACACACATTCTCTTGATCATAGGAGCAAGTAGAAGATGGTCTGCAAATAACAGTGAAATTTATTTAGAGAGCCTGGACGATCTTCGCGACTATCAACGGCCATGTTGCACTTCCGTAGGACTGTCGATCCTAGGAGAGGTGGATACCATGTGGAAGTCGTCCGAGACAGTCACAGTGGTTGCAAGGGTTCGAGTGACGCCAACACTTCAAGAGATGACAAGAGTCATTGCTCACCTTTGCAGGCAAAGTGATCTTGAAAGTGTGGCGGTGTTGGGCGCTTCTGATTGTGTGGGTAAAACCACGCTAGAATTGTCAATCCAATAATTCTAGCCTCCTGAAAGCCGTGTTGAGCAGGTTCATGTGTTGGAAGACAACAGTCAGGTGAGGAGCCACAGCCTTACCTGCAGCCTTCAAGGCCTTGGTAGATCGTGAAATCAAGGGTTGTGTGCACTGTACACTAGGCATCGCCCCGACGATTGTCAGGCTGCTAGCACTTTATTGTCGATCTTCTCTCGAATGCTTCGTTCCTACTATATACGTGGAGGCACATTGAGCTGCATTGATTAGGTTGCGTGCAGTACCAGAAGCATAGCAACGGCTGTCCTGTGCTTTAGGCGCAAGACGTGAACAAGCCCATCTCATGGCAGTAATAATAAATAGAATAAGTATGGAATAAATTACAAAGAGAAAGTCCTTCGTTATCATTGATTTTGGTATCCTACCACATCAAGTGTGGACATCGACAATCGCTCCCCCCGCTCCTGCGACAGGATCGACTTGCACTAGATCTGTCACCATAGCCCGTTAGCGATGTGATACAGGGTAGAGGACACGAGGTAACGGCGGGATGTATCCTATCGATCAACACTCAGAGAACTAGTATCCTTCTTCCTCGCCTTGCTGGTAGACGTGTCGCGATCGCGTCGGATCTTTGCGCATCTGTTGGCCGGACCCCGTAAAACCCACTGTCCGAGTCAGTCATTGAAACGCACTTTACATTGTAGGAAGTGGGAGAAGAGCATACCTCGAGCAGTCAATCCGTCTCCTGTTCGGAACATGCTCTCCTTCTTGCGTCCGAGTTTCCCTTTGCTGGCAAAATCCTTCCACTTCATCTTGCCCGCCTCCAGCTCCTTGTTGGCCTTCACCTTGCGGGCGGCCTTGGCAGGCCGTGCGGATCCCTCGCTCACCTTGGTCGGCTCTTGACGCGCCTGGTTGGCCAACGCAGGGTTGATGTCCGCCGCCGCAGAGATCACGCTCGAGTGGGATGGCTGGGGTGCCGGTGATTGGGAAGAAGAATTGCCTGAGCCTGCATCAGCCTTGCGCTTACGCGAGTCATTGCTGGAGATTGGCCGAATGTCCTTGGAAGTCAGAGATTCCACCGTCCCGTATGACTTGAACGAAACGAGGTAGACGGGGTTGCTCGAGGAGCCGGTGATGGAGGTGATGCGCGCGGGATAGAACGAGTTATCGCCCGATACCCAGCGCGCAAGAACGTTTTCGTTGACGGAGAAGGACGACTGGTAGGATGGTGCCGGTTCATCGGGCTGCTCAGCGGTCGGTTTGCGATAGTTACTCTGTGTGCTATAACTGTCCTTCGCTCCTTTATCCTTCGCCGCGGCTGGTTGCGGTACTGCTGGTGGCGCTGGCGGTTTCAGTTCGGCGATGGATGTTTCGGTAAGGTTTATAAGTTCTTCCAGCTCAGTTTTGAGACTTTGCAATTCTGTGTTGTCTGGGTCTACCTGCAAACTCGATTGGACGGTTTCAAGCTGATGATGGTCAGATCCAGTGGAGGGTGGTAAAAATGCGGCGGTCGTACCTGAAGCTTGAACTCCTTGACCTCAGCCTCCAGGGCTGCAGTTTCCGACATATTTTTGAGAAACGTTGAAGTGGGTTTGAAGAAAGAGGGTATGGCAAAGAGAGGAAGTATGAGGAGAGGCGGTCTATTGATGGTCAAACCAAGACAGACTGGGCTGAATCGCGAAGTTGCAGATAAGAAGTCGCGTTGGGATAAGATAGCGTGGCGAAGCCCCACTGTGGCTAGTCTCATCACGTGATTTTAGCTACACCGCCACATGGTTGAACAGAAGGTCGGCTGAGTCCGACAGTAAACGTGGACTCGTTCATGCTGCTTATCGCTGACAGACTGCACACGTCAATGAATGCAGAAACACGAGGTCATGTCGTGACGGTCAACACCATCCTGGCCGGTTCCCTCCTATGTACTATGAAACACTGCACCTAATACCCAAGCTTCATCGGGGCCATTGCGGCCATGCACAAACGCCAGACTCCATCAGGGCAATCAACCCACTGAGGGTCGAGGCTTAGTTGGCGTCCGTTCCATCGGTAGTCGATCCTCACGTCATTCAGTTTCGGGACCTTTGCAAACCGATGGGGAGGGTAATTGGCTCCTGCAGGGTCATGATGGATCCGCCAATAACTCCAATCATTCAAGACCATCTTCTACAGCGAAAGTGATAATGCAGGATGGGTCTAGTCGCTGGAAGATGGCGTTTTTGCTATACTTAGCATAACGCCAACCCGCTCTTCCTCCCTCGTGCCTGGGGTTTTATCGATCAACCCATGGATGGTGAACTTAGGAGAGCCTGTTTCGGCGTCTAGGATTTCGAGCCGGAATCGCGGATCTTTGACCTTCCATCCCCACGGTTTACCCCGGTTGCCCGGGTGGCACTGGACCGAGATGAGCAGTTCCGGCGAGATGAGATTGAGTTTCCCAGCTGCCTCATCTTGACCTCTTTTTGATCTATTTACGATAGCTGCTTGCTGCCCTCGGCGTTCTTCGAAATGGTACACCGTAACAGAACCTCATTGAATCATCTCCATAGAAGAACATGCGACCCGAGGCACCCGAGTGGTACGAGGGCCCCGATAATCGGAAGACGCAGATACATACATTCCGCTATTGTACAAATACGGTCTGTAGCAGCATTCATCACGGGGAATTTTTTTTGTGGCGCGAGATGAGTCACTCTTGTTGAACCAAATAGATTGTCTAGTTAGTAGGGCGTAGTTGTTGAGTGCAACGGTGCATCGGTAGTAAGCACGGAGGAAGCGGCGTGTATTCCCGATAGGCAGTTCTTCATATCAGTGCTGAGTGAGTGAAACCAATCAATCAATCAGCGTGGAAGAGAATGGGCGAAGAGAGAAAAAAGACTCAAAGCATCGTCAGCCTCGATTTATAAGCAGGCGAGACCTTCTCAAGGGTTTTTAGGCACTTTACCTTTATTGGTTGAAGTGCCTCCCCCGCTTTTGCTGTTCACCAATGACCATTCACAGATAGGCTCACCGCCCTCTGCCGCCTTAGGCAGCGACTCGCCCCCCCCTCCTCAGTCTCCGTCCCTCCGCCCTTTCCATTCCATCATCTTTCTTCTTTCATCCAATTTATCCAATTTACTCAGTGCTCCCTCAACTTGCAGAGTCACTCACTCTCGACTTCACCACTTCCCCTTCAATTCCCGAACTACGCCTTTCTTGTCTTAGGTCCTTAAGTCCTCCAGCGATCCAGTCAGCGAATCATCCCCCCCCCATGATCCTGAAACCGCCTTTGCCTTAGTGTCCTTTCGCCGGCCTTGCCCACCCACCCCCTCCCTCTACGCTGCTCTTCCATCTTCCATCCTTTCATTGTCAGTCCACCGGCTTGCATCATAATTCTCTTTCCTTATTCCACACTTTCTCCGAGCCCCTCTTCTCCTCCTGACCTATCCCAATCCCGGTGGTACCTTCAGTCATTCGTCAGCCTTTGTTGCGGCTTGTGCACTCGCTTGCTAGTTGCTTCGATACTGCTCCTGGTCAAGAACGTCCCTGATTCTCTCTTGCTTCTCTCCACTCCAGCAAGGCTCTTCCACTGAGGACTTTTGCATCACTTCAATCAACTCGATCAACCTTATCTCTCGAACAAATCTTCGCAGAGTTCAGCTTCGGTGATAGCGGCCTCTTTACCGTAAACGAGTCTCTCATTCCTCTTACGGGTCCTATTATCCAGGAGCCCGTCGATCACCCCATTCAGCCTCTGGGTTCAACATCGATACAACGAACGGGCGGGAAGCCCGGCCCTGATAGCTCAACGAACAGTCGAATCGAATTTCTTGACAAGACACTTGATCCTATCAGCTTCGTATACGAGACGCTATAGCTGTAGCTATCAGATCACCGATTCTTTCCAGTTAGCCTAATCATATTCTCGCTTGGGGCTTCGAAAACGCGTCCTTCCAGCACAATTCGTATCCTCCTTTCACAATGGCCGACTACAATTCCCTCTATCAACACAGCTTGTACCTCTCCCCCGACCAGCAAGACCTTCTTCTGGCCGCGCTTTCTTCCAACAACCCTCCGCCCAAACAGCAAGCCAACAACCAAATCAAGAGATCAACTTCAGAGCCAGACTCCACCCCCGGTAATGCATCCTCGAGCAGCTACAATGTATCGCCGGGGTTTGACCTCACTCAGCCCAACTCCGGTACCTTGGGCTATGGTGACGACGAAAGTCCTTTCCTCGACTTCAACCCAGAGCTTGACTTTGACTATCAAGGTACGGAGAATTTGATCGGTGATTTGCCCGAAGGACTTTCTCTGCCGGACGAACATGAAGCAGGCGAGAAGAGAAAGGACATGGACGGACCTGCCGAAGAAAATGAAGGCGCTGGCAAGAAACGAAGGGAGAGTGATGACAAGACAGCCAAGAAGCCGGGAAGAAAGCCATTGACTTCGGAACCCACTTCGGTACGTTTCGTCTGCGCCGTTCGTAGTAACGTACCCTTCCACCCTTGTACTAATTCCTCTATAGAAGCGTAAAGCACAGAATCGCGCAGCTCAACGGGCATTCCGTGAGCGTAAGGAGAAGCATTTGAAGGATCTTGAAACAAAGGTGGATGAATTGCAGAAGGCATCGGATGATGCGACCCAGGAAAATGGTTTGCTTCGCGCCCAGATTGAACGTCTGCAGGTTGAACTCAAGGAGTACCGGAAACGTCTTTCCTGGGTTACCAGCACAAACGGGCTCTCAGCTATGAACGCTATCCCTGGAGCCTACTCCAAGGGAAATTACACTGGTCTTCAGAACAATGATTTCATGTTCGACTTCCCCAAATTTGGCGACCTTCCAGGTGCTCACATCTTCAACAATGGTCAATGGGGCAAGAACCAACAGGACAACAAGCTCAAGAACGACGTCAATTCACGAAGCGAGTCCCGTGTCCCTGGTGTTCTGAGTCGCGACTCACTGAATGGAGTCAAGACCAATGGATCTGCGACGAATACGCCTAGCCCCATGTCACAGTCCAACGGTGAACGCTTGGGCTCCAAGAGTACCACGCCCAAGCTTCCAATGACCCACAATACTCAGCACGCACCTTCTGTACAAGATGTTTCAAATTCTGATTCTCCGTCTTCTTCGTCCGACTCTCACCAAAGCCAGTTCCTCTCTTCCAGCGGCACCTCCCCTGAACCATCTGTCAACTCGCCCGCAATCAAGCACCACACTGACCACAGCAACTGTACTTACAATGGAATCAACGGCGAGGAGTCCTTTTGCGCACAGCTCGGTATGGCTTGCGGCAATATAAAGAATCCTATCCCGGCGGTCAGGCACAGCAGTGTCAGCGTCGCGAACACGCCCAGTCAGCCTGAGCAGGGTTCGACAGAAACTGCTCCCGAGCCCGCTCTTGAGATTCTGGCTCAGCAGAATGGTGGGCAATTTGACCCGGTATTGTTCGGAGATTGGCGCGAACCGCAAGACGCAATTTTGTCACAAGACTTTGGCACTTTCTTCGACGACGCATTCCCATTGCCGGACTTGGGTAGTCCTTCGCACAACTTCAGCGAATTGGCCGGTCAACAGCAGCAGCAACAGCAACAGCCTAAGAGGAGTCTGATTGACGAGATCGACAGCAAGCTGGATGAAGATGAGGTGGTTCCTGGTGAAGACAAGACACAGATGATGAGTTGCACCAAGATATGGTACGTTCTTTCATCGCCTAGCACAAACCAAGACATACTAACCCAGCCCAGGGATCGTCTGCAATCCATGGAGAAATTCCGCAATGGCGAACTCGATGTCGACAACCTCTGCTCAGAGCTACGCATGAAGGCTCGGTGTTCCGAGGGCGGCGTGGTCGTCAATCAGCAAGATGTCGAGGACATCATGGGACGTGCCAAGTAGTTCACACAAGTCACCATCGATCTATCGACAAGGAAATTCCAACGCCGTCGCTACCGATTCCGACACTATCGTTCTGCGTTTCAGATACCCACCCTTTACAATACAATCACCACACTACCGCTATTGATGTCGTTATGACCCAGGGAAAACAGTTTGGATCATGGGAGCTCTTTATATATCAAGGGCCAGCACACAAAATGTGAACGAAGACCAAGTTCAGCCGGTATAATCTAACCAGCTCTATACTCTATTGTTTTCCCCGACAAACTATGTACACACATACTACAATATATCATCCACACTCATTGCCTACTTTCTCTTTCTCCATTCTGTCTTTGTTATTCATCTCTCTGCACACTGAACATGATCACGGGAGGCGTGCTTCTGTCAATTTATCGATAATCTCGTATCCCCTGGAGCTTGCGGGGAGAAATTGTACATCACCACCACCATCGCTTTTGGAGTATGAATTCTGTACCTGATTTCTTCGAACTCTCAATGTGCTCGATGTCCTCGATTTGCTTGCTTTTCACTTGGATCGAAAAAGAAACTCCTTCCTCGTTTTGTTCTGCTTGCACTCACACAACCACGGAATCAGCGCTTCTTGATTAGGTATCTTGTTCTTGCCGGACGTCGGAGGTCTCATTTTTCATCAACACTGGGCATGGATTGGGTTGATTATCAGGCACTGCGGCGCATCTGCGTTCTGCGTTAATAAGAGGTAGGCGGCTGGGGGGGGAAATGATGGGTTCGAGCTTTGGGTCTAAATCCTGTTGGTGTTTTGTTTCTCACGCCTGTTTCATCGCTCTTTATATCATTTTATATCAGTAATCAGAGCCGGCGCTATGAAATCCATTATATCTCTCCCTATAGTCCCGAGTTGAGTAATCGCGATCTCAGCTGTAGATGCAGTGCGTTCCTTGATCTTGAAGTTTCGAGGTTTGCACGAAGGCCTCGCCCAAGGATAATAAATATATCCCATCACCAAAACCCAGCAACTCCGCGCAGCACAACTCCAAAACTACAAACTATGTATAAGATATGACTACCACTTTCCTAGCCCTGCATTTACTCAGTACTATACTAATCCATGAATATTTCCAAGACCCAAAATGAAGTTACTAGGGTATCGATATTGGGTAACGTCTCCAGATAGAGAAAACAGAGGAATTTAAAGTAACAAAAAAAAAAAAAAAAAAAAGAAATAAGTTAAAAGAAAAAACACGACCGCTCAGCTCTCCTTTCTCGAAATCTCTTCTTCTTTCCCACCCCCTTTTTTTTGGGTTTCTATAGTGCTCTTTCCCCTCGTCTCTTCCTAATCGTTGCCGCCCTCAAGAGAATCCTTCTCTCATTCACCCACCCATCCACCCACCCATAGTTTCCGTATCTTGACATCCTCCTCTTGCCTCGCCCGCACGACCGGTGGAGCTGCTCCCACTTCTACCCCAACCGTGGCTTCTGTACCAACGAATAACATAAACTCCTTAGCTCCCGATGGTTTTCCAGAATCTCGATTTGAGACGGACCGGACATAGACTGATCTATTAGTGGAACAATCCTACCATCGTTGCACGGTAAATGTCTACATGGAAGAAAGAAGGAAGAACGAGAGAAAAAAAATCAATGAAGATTCAAACGCATCTCGCTCAAAGAGGTAATGGAAAAAAAGAGTAGTGGGAAAAAAAAGTAGATAAGGAAAGAGAAAAGAGGACATCATTTTTGCAGACAAGAAATATCCTGCACAAAGAAGATTAGAGTATCGAGCGAAGACCGTGCAAGATTCGTAGGGAACATGGTGGGTGATGAGTTGAGGGTAGGACGGATGCTAGAGACAGATGAGGCATGATGAGAGAGTAAGGAAGAGAGGTAAGGAGCACGGATAGAAAAAAAAGGTTAGAAAAAGCTTTCGACACAGAATGAGGAAGACGGAGACGGCGAGTTGAAATCAATAGATGCGACGACAATTACACCTCAAGCGTCACCCCCAGCTGCGGCAACGGGCTTGTTATCCCCAGCCGAAGATTCGGACGGGCCACCCTTGTTGAAGCCACCACGACCGCCCCGGCCGCCGCGACCGCCTCGATCGCCGCGGCCCCGGCCTCGTCCGCCAAATCCACGGCCCCGGTTGGTCTCACTGTCGCTGGCACCACCGCTCTGGTATCCGCGCTGAGAGGAGCTGGCACCGCCGCGGTTGCTGCTCTGCCATGTGCCGGCATTGCCACGGTGGCTGCCGCGATCCTCGAAGAACTTGATGTTGGGCTTGCGGGGCTGACCAGGTGGGCTGGGCTTCTTGTGGTCCGCGGGCTGGCGCTCCAGCGCGGCCTTGGCCTCCTCAACAGTCGCAAAGGTCACAACGTGGTTGAACTTTCCCCACTTCTCCACTCGTACCATCTTGGCCCGGTCTTCCTCGGGGAAGAGATCGCGCACGGCTTGCTCGTTGTCGACGTTGGAGACGAATAGACCGTTGCTTGCCTTCTTCTCGGGCTTAGGCAGGGGAGACTCAGACGGCTTTTCAGGCTGAGCGGTGCCGTTGGGCTCGGTGGCAGCGGCTCTCTCGGGGGAGCCCATGGAGGGCTGGCCGGCAGGAGCGCTAGGAGGCTGGGGCGTAGCAGGCTTGGGGATCACGGGAGCCGGAGAGGTGCGGGCGGGGGCGGTGGCAGAGGCCTTAGCCTGGGCGGGCTGAGGGGGTTGCTGTGCCGGGGCACCAGGACGTCCAGATACTGGCTGCACCTGACCGAACTGAGGAGCAGCGCCGGGAATGCGGGGAGAGGCGACACTGGCGGGAGCACCAGCAGCAGGGACAGGGGCAGTCTGGGCAGGGGCCACAGGTTGGGGCTTTCCAGTGCGGTGAGCGAAGTTGAAACCCTGCGCGCGCATTTCGGTCGCAATGCGGCCGGCCTCAATCTCTAGCACGAGGAAGCCGAAAGCTGCATCCGCCAAGTTGAAATTCCACATGTTCTTGAACGCACTCTCGTCCACCTGGCCGGCCGCGTTGCCGGGAGCAGCAGGCCCACCAAAGGGATTGCCGCCGTTAGCAACAGTAGGCATCCGGTTGACCACCTCCAGGGCATTGTCCAGCAGAGTCTTCTGGGCCTCGTTCTGGGAGATAGCGGTCTCAACCTCTCCACGGACAGTCTCCCATACATCGTTGAATGAGGCCTTGGAAGCAGCCAGCTTGCCGCGGTAGTGATCCAGCGAGGGGTTGACGGAGAACTCATTGTAAGACGAGCCGTAGCGGAAGTGCAGACCGGCGGAGATGGAGAAATCGGCTTTGAGGGTGACGGATAGTTGATTCAGCATGCCCTCACGGGCGGGAGAGGCATGCGTGACGAAGACGCGGGTCTCAGACGGGTCATACACACGGTTGGCCGTGTCGATCAACTCGCCCATTTGCAAGAGGGTCGTCCACATGGTACCTTGACCGCCCGCAATCGTAGTCTTGCCCTCGCCATTGTCGAATAACTTGTGCATCACGACAGCACCACCCAGACCCAACAGACGCAGCTTGACGCCGCCAATGTCTAGCAGTCGCGAATTGGCCTCATCAATGATGTGAAGGTTGTTGACCTTGTACTCCCCGGAGCGGAACTTCTCCAACACGCGGACATCTTCACAGGCGCCCCAGACCGTGTACACCGGAACATCGAGAGTCAGCCGCTTGTCCAGCAGCATGGAGAGTTCTGAAAGGGGAAGCTGGTCGGGGGTGAATCGCTGCTTGATCGACTGCTGGGGAGGGGTTTGGGCGATCGTCCGCTTCACATTCTCCGGTAGCAAAGGTGAGTATTGGGCCACGTGCTTCAAGGTCCTAAAGTTGAGAGCCCAATCGGTCAGTGGGAACCGATCCGATCACATGTGTTGCATGCATCGAGGCCGCATTCAAGACGAACGAAGACACTCCATTGAAGCACCGGAAATCACTCACTTATCCGCAATGCGCTCCAGCGAGGTATCATCGTAGAAACCAAAGTCACCAGTGTGGATAATGTGGTCTGCACGGGCCTGTCTAGCCAGTTCATTCAGAGACTTGAGATTTCCTACGTCACGGAAAAAGCAAAACAAAGTTCCTCCAAATCAGCGATCGTGTTTTCTGGGTGCGACTGACCCATTGGAGGTCTATCCGGAGCACATACCTCGAACATCAGCGATACACAGGACTCTGACGGGACCATTTTGCAAGACGCGGCCATTGTTGGGGAGAAGAGGGGTGGCGCCGGGGACAGGGCCAGAAGTGACAGCACCGTTGGGAAGCGGGTAGCCTTGAGGACCGAAGTTGTGAGGAGGACGGGGCTAGAGAGAGAGGTCGAAGATCAGTCAGTGAGCTGCAAAAGCTATACCTCAAGCGAGCGCGTGCGGAGGATCGCCAAACGCATGGATGGAGAAAAGGATAGAGGGGAGGAAGCAGCCGTGACGTTGAGCATCAACAGCTAAAGCTGAAGAGGCGATCAGGCAAGACGTACAGAAGCCATGGGGGAGAATCTAATGACGGGGGGGGCGACGGAGAATCAAGGGTGAGGAAATTGGAGAAAGCAGAAAGAGGCTGTAAAAGACAGGCAGCAATAGAAGAAGGAGATGATGGGGAGAGAGACACAAAGCAGAAGAAGAGTGGGAATGGGAGAGTAAGTGAGGGAAGATGGGGGGAGTCTGGGAGGAGAACAGCAACAGCCAGCAAGCAGTGAGTGGTTGAAGCAACGGACAACCAAGAGAGGTTTGGTTTGACGGGTTTGGCAACACAACGACATCCCCGCTTAAGTAAGCATCCACCAGGGGCAGCTCTTTTTCTGTCGATGCTCTACCAGGTAATCCAATTAACCCAGATAAAGGGCGCAAGGGATTGACGGCCAAATAAGACACGCACACTCTAGCTGTACCACTAACTGAACAAAGGAACTTGTGCAGTATTCAGTTCAAACCGGCTAACCTGGCTGGTGGTGGAAGCAAACCACCCCCTTCTACACTGTAACACAAGACCTTGAAAAGCACCGACAGGCTACCATACTACATTACATACATACATGCTCCTCACTGGTATCTGACCTCAGAGCTCAGAGCTCAGAGACATTTCATCATACTCACTTTCTTCCTCCACTACTCCAAGTCTTCTATACACGGCCTGCTGCAGACAACGAGGACCCTGCAGTGCCAACAAAGCAAAATGTCCTCCCACTGTAGGCCGCGCTCGACACAAGACAGGGACCCCAGAGCGGCCTCCTTTGGCTGATGTGGCGATGTAGCGATCGGAAAACGGCCAGTGATGTTTGCCGTTGGTCATATATTTCCACAAGTCGTCAACAAACTCATCGCGGGTGGTGGAGTCCAACGTCCCAGCCAGCCACATGTTCCAGTCCGACTTAGCCCAGTCCTGTCGGTCATCCAAGGGTACACCATATTCGGCTCGGACCGATTCAAAGAAAGTATTCCCCATATCATATGCAGCCTTGGGGAAGGTGCGTAGGTCTAACAACACATCAGGGTAGAGATTGTACGGAATCTTCCAGGAGGCCGGCTTTCCTGGGTACTGCAGCGCAAAGTGCGTCTTTTGCGCGTCAACCCCCAATCCCCGAGAGAACAGCAGCTCGGCTCTTTCGTCGCCAACACGTGAGTATTCGGAGAAGCCTGTCAGCTCCCCGAATGCCTTGATACCAACGGCAGCCTTGATCGCAAGGTTAGTCTCGTTGGCCAGAGGTCCAGCGGCGTCGTTGGAAGACAACTGCTCAGCTATGTTGATGCCATTATCGACCAGATAATCTGCATAGCCCTGGAGAAGCTCGGTATACTGGGACGCCCAGTCTGTGTCTCCCGTGGCACGAACATAGGCGAGTACGAGAACCAATAGGTTCCCGCATTCCTCGATCGGCATTGGTTCTGCTTGTTGACTGTCGTGGCCAACTGCATTCGGGTAATGTGAGCCCATATCATGGATCACGTAAGGCTGCCGCCAGCGTCCGGCGGCGAGGTACCTCATCATGGGCTCTAGCAGAAGTCGGATGTAGTTTGGGTCCAGAATATAGTAGATAGGGAAAGCAGGCATGATGACGTCCACCGTGTTGATGTTGCCATCGCTTGAAAGCTCTTTGATGAACGCTAACACATCTGTGGTATTCAGCGTGTCATTAGGAATGGTAATCTCAATCCCTGCATAGGCCTGCCGACTCGACAAAGTCACAATGTCAGCGTATTTCTGCCCTGCAACGGCGGCCGCCTGTTTAGCCATCTCCAAATCAAGAGCGTGTGACTCTCGAAGAGCATCCGGGTAATCATTCAAGAAGTGCGCAACTGCTTGCTCTGTTCTGGGGTACAAGGCCCGGTAGTATCCTGTATACGGCCTCCCTAAGTAGTTGATTGACTCTTCGCGCACATGCCCAACGGCAAAAGTTACTGACTGCGCGTTCACAAGAAATCCCAAGTCGTGAGCAATACCAACAATACCCCCAGTCGTCAGGAGTTGGTTGGCATTGTTTAGCTTTCCAGTTTTCGCAAATTGGGACTGCACATCTTTTCGTTCTCCCGAGGCATATGAGAGGCTTGAGTTTAAGGTAGATTGAGAGGCTAGGACGGCTTCGCCCCAAGTTGCCATGTCACTTTCCTCGGAGTACGGAATCGCATTCTCCGACCGTAAGGAATACATAGCAGTAGAATTCGCATAAAGAAAGCTACAAGACGTAGATTCTGACTTTCCTGTCCAGCTTTTGTCAATGCTCGAGTAGATCTGAACATTGTTGGATGACGCTCCAGAAATCGAGACTGTCAGATAGCCTGAAGGTAAGCTAGTCAGCACGCAGCCGATGAATGTCATGCATAGAACCCGCCTTACTGAATGGTAGGGACTGGCGAAGGTAGTCAGAGGGCGAGATGGGTGAAAAGAAGTCTAGTGTAATAGTCACTGTGCCAGTAGTGAGAGTGAAGAGGGAGTGTGTGGCAGTGTATTCTGCACTGCGAACAGTAGCAGGGCGAATGAATTTATCAGAGCCCTTGACGTTCATCAGACTATAAGCCTGGCCATCTACACGAGCCATAATGGACCAGGTAAGATTCTGGCCAGTCCAGAACTGTGGCTCGGCCTCAGGGAGTCTCCCGACTTGATTGCTCGGCACCCATGTTGATAGGTATGGGCTTCGCACTGCCAATGGATAAGATGGAGGAAGAACAGGTTGATGGACAACGCTGGCCTGCTTGTTGGGCGTAAGAACGGAGAGTACGGTGGCCAAAAGTGAGCTCAGACCTAGGTTGGTAGTGAAGTCCAAGTACATTGTGTATTCGCAGTGAAGTGAAGAATACAATCCAAGGGAGGAAGCAGGAGGGAGGGGGAGAAGGAGGAGGGGAAATCCGCTGGTGACGACGACTGGCCCGCCCTGACTGCTGATCACCAATTCCCATCCCATTAACACGCCACTTTTCGCCTTCAACAGATGATGCTTTTTCCTTTTTGATCCAAGTCTGACACTTTCAAAGAGATGGTGCAAGCGGTGTTCTGTCTAAAATGCTCCCTAGCCTCGACGCTCACTTTAAAGCTTGCAGTGCAAGGAACTCGCCGAAAGTCCCCCATATGCGACCTCATCCTCTCCCTTCAGAGTTCACCTTCAATACTTTTTAAGCTTCCAGATATCTTTGCAGGTCTTGTCCATGGTTTCAACTGCCATCACGAGGATCTCTCCATGATACCAGGTGCAAGAAACGGCCGGCCGGTGTAAGCTCCTTTCGAAACTTGACAGCCGTGCTTGGAACAGATATTGCAATTTCCCGGCTCATAACTAGCAATATAATTCAAAATTGCTCGTGCAAGTTAGAATAGGATTGAGAAGTGTCAGAAGTGATCGGCTGGTGATGGCGACAGAACAATAGCTGGCTACATCGTTCTCTGGCTGGGACCCATGAGAGACGTGCTGACAAGCTGAGCATAAGTAGATTGAGAGTATATGCTGGATCTTGAAGGGCCTCCAAGACTTGAATCAGTGTAATATAGAAACTGAAACAGGATGAGTAGCATCTCGCACGTTCACCCGACAATATATTGATAATTAGCCGTATTCATGTGGGCAAAGAGCGCCGCGTCCTCATGAGCATATGCAGAATGTTTGCTCAGGGATTCTGACTCCTCATTGTCTGATCACCCTGGGCTTCTAACCCTTCAAGTTGAGGGCTTTCCGCCCGGTCGGCTTGTATGTCTCGACAAGGACGAGTAAGTAAGCCTGACCCAATTCCCATTTACAATGGCCTCGGGTGAAGCTGTTGAACCAGTTGCAGATACGGTCCTGGCAAGCATGAGGTGCAGCGTTGAGATAGCGTGCTTGATGGGGTTAACTTGCTTCGTAGTCATGGACTATCGGAGGTTTCGGTGGGGCGGGAACAGAGAGCATGGGAAGGCCGAAGAGAAAGTGGATTGGGAGATTTGAGAGAAGTTGGGGATTCCTGTTGTACATGACTGATAAGAAGATGATATCACACCTATCAAAGGGAGATAGTTCGCAACCTTGACCACCACAAAAAGCCCGGAGACTCTTGGCAACGATCCCAAGAAAAACCATGAGTTGTGAAGCTCATATTGAGGGCCACGACCTTTCCGTGATTTCAAGTATCGATCTAATGCTGCCTCGAAACATTGATGGGGGTCTGCATCGCAGACGTACCTCCGACAGCGTCCGCAATAAACATGGGCATGCGTTGTTGACTGTGATTAAATGGTACTCAGCGGCTTCTGCTCTATGAAATCTGCCTTTACAGAGTCTGAGATGAGGTAAATCACGAGGAACCCGAGGCATAGTGCAGTCATCTCGGGCTCATTCGAGTTTCGAATTGAAATTGTACACGGCTTGAGCATGGTACAATCTGCTTAAAATTGGGAGACGGAGGCATGGAGCTTCCCCCCTTCGTCGGTAGCACGCCGTGTCCAGTCATATTAGTGATAGTCCACCGTTTGTGGATAAAAAAACATGCTACCGTAACAGTAGCTTCCAGCGACCCGATAAAAGCCAACTAAAGAGCACATAGCATCGGGTCTTCAGACCTTTGTCTATAATGTATACAACTTCGGCATTCGAGGCTGACTTCTCGCTGATATATCGTTCTTACTGTTTCGTTCTCGTCATCACGCTGGTGAGTTGATTGAAACCTCACTCTAGTTCATCATCGGTACCGTGCACTTGCTGGGAATTTCAAGCTTCAACTTCTTAGTCCTGTTCGAAGCTGGCTCAGCTCGATGCTAGCGTTGACACGGTTCCAATTGCCATGGGCTGAGCTAAATGCGAATTGAGAGTGATTATGCCCAATCCCCTAGCTCGTTGCCCGCACTCTTTGGGGCATGCAACTCACCGCCAAGTGCATACAATCCACTTAGAGTTCTGGAATCGAGCCCTCATGCATTTTTGCGCTCTGTGGAGTATTCAGTACATGCTCTGCGACAGAGTTGAAGACCGCTTTGTGGACGAACCATCTGTCGCAAGCCATTGCACGGCGGTATGGGCTAAAAGTTCTTCGCCCAGGACGCTAAAGGTGCCTTCCACGGTGAAGTCGAGGCCATGCAAGAACGATTCAACGTGTGAATCGATTCGTGATGGTTCTTGGGATATCGAGTCCACCTGAAGGACGATGCCTTTACCTGCGGGGCAGCATAATATGCAGGACGACCCGGCCGCTTGGGGACTACTTGCACCAATGAGATCACAACTACTATCTCGGATATATCTGAACAGATCGCGGTCGCCATTTCGATTGAGTCGTAGCAACAGCTGTCTTGCTGGTAGGTTGGTTTTGTAGTGGTAGGGGTTCGGTGGATCACTGAAGCCTCGTGGTAGTCACACGAGGTGCGATATCACAAGGCAAGCTATAGAGGCAATCTGCCAGAGCCACCTTCTCGAGGAATATCAGTAATTGTTGAGGTTATCGATTACACTAAGTGGATGGATGGTGCAACGACGGTTTCAGACGCAGTCATAAGAGTAACTAGCAGAAATAGGTAAGGTTAACTATCGTTACCAAGTTTGAGTATTGGGGTGTGGAAGCGCTCACGCACGATCCTCAAGGTCAAGCAAATGTAAGATGCTGTTCATCCCTTGAGACCAAACAGCGATCAGATTGTGTGTATGAAGGAGAGTGAGGATATGGGGCAGCAGTCGACTGAGCCTTCCGCCCCCTTTCCCGGACTTGTTCCGCAGCTATGATTGCTGCAACGGGGAGTTCCCGGGCCATGATGCTTCGGGCTCTTATAGAAGCTGCGATCGGTCGAGGAGAGCCAAGGAAAGGAGCATAGAACGTGGATTTGTGTCTGCGGACAGGGGGTATCGTCTTAGTGATCCACTGGCATGCGAGCGTGGATGATCAACAGAAGAATACTCGTGGGCGCGAGAATGAAGATGATATAGTAGATTGAAGCAATACCCATGATAGTCAGTACTTGGATGAGGCTGTAAAGCGAAAATTTGATGATGTGGTACAGATCCGAGTTGATCCCAGGGAAGATGATGCGAATCAGCCGAAGCACAAGGAGTTCGAGCACAGCAAACAGAAGAAAAAGCGCATTGTAATATATGAGAGAGAGCAGAAGTGATGAAGCGAAGGGGGATGACTCCAGAGGGTTGTCAGAGGTGATGAATGACATGACACTGCTGTTTGAAGAGGAATCGCGCATGCTGGGCAGTGTAGTATGTGAGTGAAAGACTGATGGTATTTATAGAATAGAGGGGAAAGTTCCAGTCTGTGTAGTTGACAGAACTTTAGCAAGCAGGAAGAGATATACAAGAGGAAGAGAAATGGTCACAGAAAAGAGAGGATGTTGGCAGCAGATGACAAGCGATACTTATGCCGCTTAGGAAGAAACAAGGCTTGTGAGATCCCTGGACTGATGAAGTAGGTCGTTTGTCGTTCGGGCTTCTGTGTAGCCCAGGGGTGCTCACGCAAGGTAGTGAGGTGGATAACAAACGGAAGTGCGTTTGCTCTTCCAGGATGAAAGAGCAGAAACAAACTGTCTTCCGTTCAACTGTCTTCCGTTCAACGGGAGCAGACAGAACACCGCAGTCTCGAATGCATCTGCCTGGCACGAAAAGAACCAGGATCCATCCATGTAGGTTTCAGGACAGGTGGAGATGAACAATTATGAAAATGGTATTAGTGAAATGTTATATGCTAGTCTCAAAGATTGATCGGTTATCCCAAATGGAAACTGTAACAGTCTCAAAAAGCCCCCCGTAAAAGACACAAGAAACGGTATCAAGAGAAAGACACAAAGATCTAATCAAATCGTGACATCAAATATGGTACATGACATGGCAGTTAAACGATTATGTTAGTAAGAATGCGGTGTCCCCTAATCGTGCACGATTAAGTGACGGTGGTCTTGCTCGGGTAAAACCTAGCAATGGAAGTTAGCATGGCTTCAAAGTATGTAAGTCAGGGATTATTCTTACCAAGCAGCCACGGCAATGATCAAGTACATCATCATGAGTAAAACACCCTCGAGCCAGTGCGACTTTCCATCGGCGATGAGATAGTTGACCTGCTGAGGTTAGTGCATGTCCACGGCGCAGGTGTTGAGGTACAAACCAGAAGAACAGCAACAAATAGTAGGATCACCTGGAAACCGTCAAAGTAGAGGGTCATGTCATCATTGCCTAAGCAGCTGTTAGCGATTGGTCTCGGCTCTTCTCCTCGACAGCAAGACTGACCCATTCCCCACCCGATCACAATGATCAAGGGCAACACCAACAACGCGATCTGCATACTTGAGCCGACGGCCACGCCGATGGCTAGGTCCATCTTGTCCTTGCAAGCCACGGTGACAGCCGTCGCGTGCTCGGCCGCGTTACCCACAATGGGAAGAAGGATCAACCCCACAAAGGTCTCCGAGATATTGCCGGTCTGTGTGAGAGCATCGATAGAATCAACCTGACCAAATTAGCCGTTGTCAAAGTAAGATGAGGCGAAGGATCAAGCATACCATGAACTCGGCACAAAGCGCAACAAAGACAGTCGAGATGACAAGTGTCAGCACGGCCACCCAGATGCTGAGCTGAGGCTGTTCCTCATCGTCTGGTTCCTGAAGCTCCACCTTCTGAGCATGCTCACCAGCCATCGAGGCCGTCATCTTGCCAATCTGTGCGATCCCCCGACTGGCGTCGCCTTCGTTGATTTTCTGGCGTCTTCTTTCCACCTTGGGGCTAGGGGCGTTGTAGATCTCTGTGTGCGACTTGAGCTGGAAGAACAGATAACATCCATATACAACCAGTAATATAACACTGGTGCCGCGGGACAATTCCGCAATTCCAGTCTCCCCAGCATCTGACCAAGCATGGAAAGCTGTAGGAATGATAAGACTGGCCACAGCCAACGCCAAAAGACTGGCTGCGGTTTGTGCAACCACGGGATTGAAGTGTTGCTCCAGGCGGTCGATGCCGCCGAAGAAGAAACACATACCCATGACCAAGAGCAGGTTGGACAGCATACTACCGATCAAGGACGTCTGCACAATCACGACTTCTCCGTCAACCAAGGCGATGATCGCGACAATCAGCTCTACCGCGTTACCGAAGGTAGCATTCAGAAGACCACCGATAGTCTCACCAGTACGCATGGCGATCTCCTCGGTCGCATAACTCAGCATGGCGGCAAGGGGAATAATGGCGATGAAGTTGACCACGAAAACCGCCACCGGAGGGACGTTGACATAATTTAACGCAATTCCCACGGGTGCGGCGAAGAGTAGGACATTGATCCAGGAATTGAACAGTGTGGCTTTCAGTTGTCCGACGGCAGTAAATTTTTGCTTGTCGGGCATAGACTTGCTGGAGTCGGCGGTCATGCGATCCTCGTCAGCGCTGGATCGGAATGTGTTGTCCAAAAAAGTCCTTCGCTTTCGTGGTCGCGTCTCGTCGGGCTGATCGGGTTGCGGCACATTGATGGGGTCATGGCTGCGCAGCGACCGCTCGGTATCGGCCTTTTCGGCGCTGTCAATGCGATTCAACTGATCTGTACCGGCAGACTGGGGTGGAAAGGTATCCGCATGCTCTGGACCGGCCAGGCCTTGGGTCATATCTCTCCGACGTCGGCGCTCCTCGGAGAGTCGCAAACCACCTTCGGAAACCACAGGAGTGAGTCGATTCTCCAGTTGAATGGAGTTGGTCCGCCGCGGTCGCGCCCGGAATTTCTTGAAGGGATTATGTGTCGAGGGTTCGCCTTCATTGTCATACCAGGCCAGCTTTCTGGCTTGTCGTCGGTATATATCTGATGCGGGGAGCACGGTCAGCAAATGGCCCCATTGCACGAAAAAGGGGCAGGCTCACGCATTATTGCGGTGGAAGTGGATGTTTGTGTTTAGAACTGAAATGGCTCTGGAGGATTGAGGACGAGCTTCTTATACTACATAGACATTAGGCGACAGGCGATCAAGTAATAGATCTTTGGGGCGATGGCATAGCGATCCAACAAGCTTCAGATGCGCAGCACGCCGAGGCTTGTTAGGCGGCCCAGCAGACTGGTACACAGCTGTCATTGCAGCAATGATCCAATGGGAATGAAGCCGTTCAGGCACTTACAAATTGACGTGGAGTCTGAAGCAAGCAGTGAGAAAGCGATGAAGTCTTAAGAAGTGTGGCTGGAGCGGTGGAGAGTCGCGCAACACAGCCGCCTCGTTGAAGCCACAAGAGAGCAGACGAAGGCAATGAATACCCACCTGCTGAAATCATAGACTGCGAGGAGAATGGAAAGGAGGGAAATGTGCTCTAATCAGACCACCAGCGAGGATAATAAGAAAGAAAGACTAGACTACCCAAGCGAGGGAGAAAAGAGGGAGATCTGGCGGGTTGACTTTCTGCAACGAATGACCCAGCAATGACAACAACGCAAGACAGACTAGGAAACGAGTGACAGCAGCAAGGGAGTGAAAATCCCACTTGAAAAGGGATCAATGATGAAGGGAAGATTAAGTTTTGGTGGATGACCACAATCACACTGCATTATTGGATCGGATTGCAGTAATTCGATGGCACAGCCACAATCTAAAGCGCCAACAATCTCCACGACATAATCATCGCCGTGGTGTTTCCACGGGTGAGTTACGCACATAGCCGCCTTGGCCATTCTTGTGATTCTTATTATTCCGCCGGTTCTTCTCTTTTTGTTGACATTTTTGAAATAGAATGGGAAGGGGGAGGCGGTAGAACCGCAGAAGTAACAACCATGGTGCTGAGAGTATTCCCGGTCGGGGGTGGTCTCCGATAAATGTTCAGGCACTTCCATCTGTTAACAGACCAGACACAACAGGACAGGACACACAACACGATGCGGCCCAGCGACGTAATCAACTCTGCCAAGCCCTCCGATTGTCTTCGACTAGCAGCAGAACCAATGTGCGCATAACTCTTGGCCGCCACCAAGAGAGGACCTTGCCCCCCCTTTGCCTATCACACTAGACTACCGTACTCGCTTCCAGTTTTTGCGGCGCACGCACACTCTCAGGCTCGGTTGCGGGCAACCTCAGAGACAGTTTGGGCAGCAGTAACAGACGGGATGATGCACGAGGCGTCAGTCGGACATTTTGAGAGGCTGCAACGGCCTCAATCTCGAGTGCATCTGTGCACTTATTCATTCAATCCATCGCCAATCTCTCGGTGCTGGCGTCATTTTATCAGTCAACAAAGTTCAAACATTTCCGGCCCCTGGCGTGTTTCAACCAGGTGTTGGTGGGGTTGACCCAGGAGTCCAGGACTGCTTCTTCACCGCTTATCTAATCACACGTGATATTACACAGCCACATGTGGCTGGTGAGTAGCTGCGCCTGTGTAGCAGACAAGCCGCACCTGCATCAGCCACATCAGCCACACACGCCGTCTCTCTCCCTCCTTCTCTCGCTGTGAGCGTTGGCAGGCAGGGCGTCAGCGGTGTTGACCCATATTTGGGACAACGAAGACTGTAGGTATGCGGCCTAGCATTATATGCATCTGGAAAAAGAGTCAGTTGGATAGGCGTCACCCCTATGCGAAATTCCTAGACTATGCTCTACTGGCGCAAGGCCTGCAGATTTGTGTCACTATTTAATCGGATCGAGCGCCCGCAACAATCTCTCTCTCTCCACATAGTTCAAAGATGAATCATTACACAGGCGGCGTCGATATTGTGCACTTCTCGATGAGCATGAAACGAGGGCTCTCCGCTGCGTTGCGCAGGCCGTGACACCTTTGGATTTCACGTCCACGAGGGTTGGCTGTAATGCCGGAGAATGACCTTTTGACCTCCTTGCATCGATGTCTGTGCTGTCTCGCCTGCATCCAAGCGATGAGGTCATCCTGAAATCGGATGGTCATCGGAGTTTATACATAGTATTTGTCGACAACAATTGGATCCAGAAAAGGGGTGGCGAGCAAAAGGAGAAAACGCGACCTCCCGACAACAAACAAACAGAACAGAGAACTCAGTGGTTGGACTAGTGATGCCACTAGGATGTCGCTCCTGGATGATCCCAAAGCTTGATCCTCTGTTCAGCCGATTAATCCTCGGAGTGAGTATCTGGCCTCCTCCTGTACCGAAATCCGTGGTGAAAGGACTGACTACACTGTATTGCACAACATCTCGCATACACCACCAGTCAGCCAGTCAGCCAGTCAGCCGGATCGGTCGGATTCAGTCAGGACTCATGCACATCCATCCTCGAGCATCCGGAGGAGATGTATGTATTCCTGCTGATCGGTCGGTACATGCATGAAGAGAAAAAGACCATGAGCGACATCGACGGAGTATTGTTTAAGCCTTGATCCACTCAAACAAGCCTTTTGCCCATCTATATTCGAGACACGCTTGTGGAAGAGGGCATGCATTGCCATCCTTTGCCGCAATGAATTTTTATTTTCAGATGGGAAGAGGGTGTATTCGATACGGGGTGATACCTGGTCTTACTTGGTCTTACCTGGGGGCACAAGAGGCGACGTAAGCTCAGGGCCCTTTGAACCCTGACTCCCTGAGACCCTGCGGCAGGGTCTGAGGGGTCTGCCTTACGATTTACCGTACGAGACACGGTATGGTCACAATACAAGGAGGAAATTGCCCAATTTGCCCCTTCGACAGGCCCGCTTCTTCCTACTGTTTCGGAGAGCGGACTGGAGCGACCAACAAATCTGAATCACCTTGGCCCCCCCATCAAGTGTCTCGACTGAGCCGTGGGCGTGCATCTCAATAAGCCACTGACCCACCCGCCACCTGGTGAATGGCCAGGTCCCAGACTGATTAGCCCCTCGGCAGCACCGGGACTTGCATGCTGATTTGTCGAGAGCAGAGCGGATCAGGAACAAGGCACTCTTCCATTCTTTATTGAAACGGTAAGAACCGTGTAATGACCGTCCTTACCATACCCACGGTCAGGGTTTTGAGCCAATCAGCCATCAGGGTCCTGGGGCAAGTGGGTCGTTTACTTGGGGTCTCAACCCTGAATTTGACCCCTGGCTGATGGTAAGAGCGAGGTATTCGCCCTCCTGGAACCGCCCCGATTACAGCCAAGCTGAGCGAGCCTGTAGGTATTGCCATCCCAATAATGGATTGTAACCGAACGCGCCGTTGTGTGCCACGATGGATAATTAGGATGTGGGAGGTGGGAGGTGGTGGATAGGATCGAGGTCGACGATATTGAAGAGAGATGTCTGTCCTCATCATGGATGTCATCATGGATTGCGGATACAAGAGCAAGACAAAACAGTGGATGCACAACAACAACATTATCATCATCATCATCAATGGCCGTAAGATACTCCCCCGTAACCCTCCAATCAGTGTTGCCTACTGTCCCCTGAGTTCCCATCAGTGTTAGTACTCAGTAGTTGTGCTATTTTTACAGGCGTCGTAATCTGGTTCCTCTTGGATGGACCGACCATCATTCTACTCCGTAGCAGGACTCTAGGCAGGGGCCAAACTGAGCTCTCCCATTCTTATCTTCCGCCTCCCCCCAGCCATCACTCTTTCTCTCCTTCCCTTCTTTCTGGTTCCTTGTTTTCTCTTTTTTCTCTCCAACTCCCTCCCAAATCAACCTCAATAACATCATCCCACTTCAACGGCAGAGTGTGCGCCGTTAGTCACTCGTTCTTCCTTTTTAGACTTTTGTTTCTGCCCGGTGCGGTTCAATCTTCTTTGCTCTCACTCCATTCAGATTCAAGACTCTCGTTCATAACTCCTTCCACGGTTGACCATGAAGTACAACTCTATCGCCCTGGCTGGGGCCTCGATGCTCCTGGGCCGTGCCATTGCTGCCGACTTGCCTGAGATTGCCATCAAGGTATGTGCACGAGGGAGACAAGGAACACGAGTGAACCGGTGTTGACTGTTTGATTCGTGTAGGGCAACAAGTTCTTCTATTCTAACAACGGAACCCAATTGTGAGTCTTCCTGCCAGTTTGCACCAATGTCAGCCGTGACTAACCAATTCCAGTTACATGCGTGGTGTCGCCTATCAGCGTACGTCGATGGAGGACTGTGTCAAAAACTTACGAGGGACGAATCTAACCGATTTACAGAGGACTACACGGCCAATGGCACCTCCTCGGACAACAACGACTACATTGACCCCTTGGCCGATGCCACCTCTTGCAAGCGGGACATTCCCTACCTGCAGCAGCTCCGCACCAACGTGATCCGTACCTACGCCGTTGACCCCACCCAGAACCACGACGAGTGTATGACTGCCCTGGCCGACGCCGGCATCTACCTGATCACGGATCTGTCGTCTCCTTCCGAGTCCATCAACCGCAATGACCCCCAGTGGAACACTGCCTTGTACGATCGCTACACCAGTGTGATCGATGCCTTTGCCAATTACACCAACGTGATCGGTTTCTTTGCCGGTAACGAGGTCACCAACGACAACAACAACACCGATGCGGCTGCTTACGTCAAGGCTGCTGTCCGTGACATGAAGAAGTACATCAAGGCCAAGAACTACCGCACCACCCTTAGTATCGGTTACGCCACCGACGACGATGCCACCATCCGTGACGACCTCAAGGACTACCTTGTCTGCGGTGACTCTGAGGACATGATCGACTTCTTCGGTTACAACATCTACGAGTGGTGCGGTGACTCCTCCTTCAAGACCTCTGGATACCAGGCTCGTACCGAGGAGTTCAAGGACTACCCCGTTCCCGCTTTCTTCTCCGAGTACGGCTGCAACGACCCCTCTCCTCGTACTTTCACCGATGTCCCCGTTCTGTTCGGTAGCGACATGGATGACGTCTGGAGCGGTGGTATTGTCTACATGTACTTCCAGGAGGCCAACGACTATGGTCTGGTCTCGGTTTCCGGCAACAGCGTCAGCACCCTCAAGGATTTCTCCTATCTTTCGTCTCAGATGCAGAAGGCCACCCCTACCGGTGTGAACAGCAACAGCTGGTCCGCCTCCAACACCGCTACCAGCAGCTGCCCCACCGTTGCTTCGGCCTGGGAGGCTAGCAGCTCTCTGCCCCCTAGCCCCAACGACGCCCTGTGCGACTGCATGGAGGAGTCGCTGAGCTGCGTTGTCAAGGACTCTGTCTCTTCTTCCAAGTATGGTGATCTCTTCGACTACATCTGCGCTTTGAACGACGGCAAGTACTGTGCCGGCCAGGCCAGCAACTCGACCAGCGGAACCTACGGAGCCTACAGCGTCTGCTCGACCAAGCAGCAGCTGAACTTCGTCATGAACCAGTACTATAGCGCCCAGGGTGCCTCGGCCAGCGCCTGTGACTTCAGCGGCAAGGGTACCACCACCTCTTCCCAGTCTCCCACTGGCACTTGCTCTTCCTTGTTGAAGGAGGCTGGTACTGGCGGCACTGGCTCCGTGACCTCTTCCCCCACTGGCGGCTCTGCTGCCAGCGCCAGCTCCAGCTCCTCCGAGGGTGCTGCTGGTATGGGTGTCAGCCCCATGGCTGTCTCTGTTGGCAGCTGGCAGCTGGGCGCTTACGCCGTGACTGCTGTGGGTGCTGCCCTCGGCATGATCTTGCTGTAAGCGCAAGACGGAACGGTGACTGGGTGGAGGAAGCAGCCAGAAAATGATTATATCTGTAACCTTTACCGTTGGGATTCTTAGCCGTACATAATTGAACCGATTCTGTATACGTTCGTTTTTAAAGATTGAATTGATGTGTTCATGTTTGTTCTAAACCTCTCATGCCAACTCATGTGCTTCTGAGTGTAGATGGATCTAGCCTAGATGAAACGTTAGTTTGAAATCTCGGTCGTATGCGCTGTTAATCAGCTTGTCATCTGCTTGCGGCCCAACAGTGGGTTGAGGTGCATTTATCATGCAGCTGCAAGCCAACCGGCTCGGCGGGGCGATCCGAGGTCGGCGCATGAGAGCGCAATCGCCGAGCGGTTCGATGGAGTCACTTCGGCCACACAATCGGGATGCCGAGAGAGGACGGAAGATATAAATGGCTGCATCCTCGGCGAGGCTGGTTCAAGTAAATGTTTTTCAATCGTATAGAAAAATCAATAGAATAAAAACCATGCCGGCCATGGAAAAGTTCTTGAGTGGTGATGACCTCGAAAAAGCAGCCGCCGCCGCCGCCGCCGCCACCACCAACATTAGCACACCACTGCCGACCGAGCATCCAACCACACCTTCATCCTCCCTCTCCTCCTCATCAACACATACTCTCGACCCGGACGCCGATCCACACCAACCACAGCAGCAATGGACCGTCCGCTCATTACTCTCCCTCCACTCGCCTCCCCAAAAGGGCTACGAGCTCCCGTTCTGGCATAAAGCCATCATCCTCTTCATCGTGAGCTGGATGACCCTCGCCGTGACCTTCTCGAGCACGAGTCTCCTCCCCGCGACGCCGGAGATCGCGGCCGAGTTCGCCACGACCACGGAGATCATCAATGTCACCAACGCGGGCGTGCTGCTGGCCATGGGGTTTTCGTCGCTGATCTGGGGCCCCATGAATGCGTTGATCGGGCGGCGCGTGGCGTACCTGTTGGCGATCTCCGTGCTGTGTGGGTGTTCGGTTGGCGCGGCCGTGGCGGGCGATATGCGCGTGTTCACGGCGATGAGGGTGTTGGGCGGGTTGACCGGTACGGGGTTTATGGTGACGGGCCAAACGGTCTTGGCGGATTGTTGGGAGCCTGTAAGTTTCTTATTTTCTTTGTGGTTTGAAGGGAAAGGGCGAGGGGGTTGGGTCTCCGTATCTTGAAGTATATCCTGAACGGGGTGGTGAGGATATGGGAGATGATCTTTTAGCTTCATGCATAGCACTCATGGTATCGTTCTTTCGGCACGTCAACTGACACCCTCCAGACGGTCCGAGGTACCGCAGTTGGCTTCTTCATGGCAGGCACAGTCGCCGGACCAGCCATTGGTGAGTATACACTCCCTGCTGTCCCTGTCCGCTCTCTAATGACAACAACTACAACAACCAGGCCCCTGCATCGGCGGCATCATCGTCACCTTCGCCAGCTGGCGCAACATCTACTGGGTGCAAGTCGCCATGACCGGCTTCGGCCTCGTGCTGGCCATCCTCTTCGTCCCGGAGCTGTCGTCGGTTGACGCCAAAAAATCCATCACTCTTGAGGAAAAAGCCTCGGCGCGCCGTTCTCCCTCCGAGCAATTCAAGCACATCCTGCAGGCCTTCAACCCGATGCGCGTCTTCAAACTCTGGATCTATCCGAACATCTTCCTCGCTGTACGTCCTTCTTCTTTCCCCTCAGAAACAATCCTAACGAAAGGAAAGGATCTAACCTGCGGCCTCCTCTCGACCTTCCAATACGCGATCCTCACCTCCGCCCGCTCCATCTTCAACCCGCGCTTCCACCTCTCCTCCGCTTTAGTCAGTGGCCTCTTCTACCTCGCCCCCGGCGCCGGGTTCCTGGTCGGCAGCATCGTCGGCGGCCGCCTCAGCGACCGCACCGTGAAGCGCTACATCGCGAAACGCAACGGTACGCGCCTCCCACAGGACCGGCTGAACAGCGGCCTGATCACCCTGCTGGGGGTGCTCCCGGCCGGCGCGTTAGTGTATGGGTGGACCCTCCAGGAGGGCAAAGGCGGGATGGCGGTGCCGATCATCGCGGCGTTCTTTGGGGGCTGCGGCCTCATGGGCAGCTTCAATGGGCTGAACACCTACGCGGCCGAGGCGCTGCCGCATCGGCGGTCCGAGGTGATCAGTGGGAAATATATCATCCAATATCTGTTTTCGGCGGGGAGTAGCGCCGCGGTGGATCCGCTGATCGGGGCCATTGGGGTTGGGTGGACGTTTACGATTTGTGAGTCCTTTTCTTTTAAGGGGTTTGGGCTTAGTGATAGGGTTGTTGCTGACCGTGGTGACTGTTTAGGCGTCTTCTTTTCGATCTTCGGGGGCGTGTTGGTGATGCTGATTACGAGGTGGGGGTTGGATATGCAGCGGTGGGTGCAGAGGAGGGTTGGGGCGGATCCGTGATCTTTTCGACTTCGGTGATGAGGTTATGACTGATGATTGTTTATGATTTATTGGGTAATGTCTGGGTTTGCAGGTGCGGATGAGATAGAGAGCGATTGGGGTTGGGATTGTCCCTCCGGCATGAGCCGTGGTAGAAAGGATAATACAGAGACTGAATATAGATCGTGATAAAGTTAACTTATCTTGTTCATCTCGAATAAACAGGCTGATCAAGAGTCTGGCCGTTTGGTAAGAGGTGAGCATTGGTATGGTATCGTAAGATATACCATGACCAAGGTGTGGAAGCTAAGAACGATAATCTCTCGCCATCTTTGACGAGAATCAGTATCACAGGATATAGAATGGATGAAATGTTGAAGCAGAGTAAGCACGTTTGGAGGGATCTTCCACATGACCAAAACTCTAGAAAGGGAATGTAGATTGTGGCATTAATGTTGTTCATCTTTATGGGATCGGGGTTTTACCACGGAATTAAAGGTATCATAGCGACGACCTATGGAATTAGTTGGTCTGACCCGGCAAGTGGTTCCTTTGATGATCGTTGTGGTGATGGTGGTTCGTATTGTGGGGATCTATTTGGATTGGTCTTGGGCGGTTCTTCTCCGCAATCTGACCCCAATACGAAGCTCTTCGTCATCATGTCTCCTCTATATCACGATACTAGTGTATCAGGTATCATTCCCAGAAACCCCACAGGTCAATGACTACTGGTCATCCCCTCATACCCCCCCTCATTCAAATACGTATCCACCTGCAACATCCCTAGATCGAAATCACTCTGCGCCAGAAAGTCCTGCATCGTGGGTTCCATAAACGCCATCGCCGTCGTGAACCCCCCACTGCTGTCCCGGAGCTCCACGGGCAAGAACTCCTCGACCCCGGCCGTGGCGGCCGCCGGCCCATCCACCGTCGTCGACACCACCGCCGCAGTCGCCACCCCGGGCCCGATCGCCGCCGTCGCCGCCGCGGCCGCATTCTGGCTCCGCCGGCGGTCGCTCAGATACCGCCCCAGACACTCGTGGACCACCTTGAGGTGCTGGTAGAACTCCGACGCCGCCAGGTTCCCGTTCTCGCTCATCGAGCGGAGCACCTCCAGCCCGGTCTCGAACGAGTTCATGTCGGCGGCGCTCCCCATCGGCGTGAAGCTGGACATGGCGAGGACCAGCGCGGACGAGAACAGGTAGTGCGCGTGGAAGTAGCCGAACGTGGGCATGGAGCCGTTGATCCACCGCGTCAGGATGATGGAGTGGGTGTGCCGGGCGGCGTGCACGCACGCCTCCCCCAGCGTAAGAACCGGTTGGGAAATCTCCTCCGACTCGGGCTCGCTGAGCTTGATGAGGATGTGGAGGAGGGTGGGGCGCGTGGTGATGATGACACACTGAGTTGTTAGTTAGGTAGATGCAACCCAAGACACCTCGGTGCACTGCGTACGTACCTGGTTGAAGGATAAATGCAACGATCCGACCGGTGTGCGACTCGTTTCCGGTTCCTCTTGATTCAAACGTAGGTGCTCCGGTAGCGTTTCCACCCAGTTCTTCAGCGCTTTCAACAACTTCTGCACGCGCTGCAGAAACGTCTCGCTGTACTTGCGTCGACTGTACAGTTTGGCGATCGTCTCGCCAACAATCCGCGCCAGACTGATGTTCGCCTTTAAGTATTCCGTGTCCGAGAACTGCTCCTCGTGCAAGGCGATCGGAGTGATTGTCGACGGCATGTCCAGATGAATATCATCGTCCAGGATCTGAGACGGCACTCCCATCTTCGAGCCCCACATGCGATCGAAGATGTAGATCGTCCACCAGATACGCACGCGATGCTGGCGTTCCACCGGGTCGATCAACTGCGATTCGGGAATGTTGTGGTTCAGACCAATCGTCAACCCCAACCGCATCGCGCTGCCAATCAGCACGTAGGCTGAATGCCTCCGGTTCAGGTAATAGGAGAACAAAGACTGGATCATTAGCAGAGTCCCCGCAGCCTGGATCGAATGCATACCAGCAACAAGAGCGTCTCCAAATGGGCGATGCTCGTCCGCTCCGGCAGCACTTGCACGAGGCTAAGCGCACGCGCGAAATACTTGGTCCCTGGCACCCGCGACCCCGAGGACGGCTCATTTCGCATGGAATATGCCTCGCCAAAGGCGAAGAGCGCGAAGAACTTGCATTGGTGGACCTTGGCCTCGAAGTCACCCGTCTGGTAGATCTCCTCGAGCTTCTCCGTCGTCGATTTGCGCAGGACCAGATGGTAAATGAACCCGATCTGCCGCAGGGCAATCTTCAGCAACAGCCGGGCCTGCTGCAGACTCGGCCAGCCAATCTCGCCCGCGGTGGCCGCGCTGATGCTCTCGTCGTGGACGTACTGGGTGCGAGGGATGTGGGCGGTGGCGTTACTCCCCGTCAGGAAGCGCCGGAAGCGCGTCGCAAACGCGGTGCAGGCGGCCTCCCCAATGAAGATAGGCGGTGCGGAGGGATCGTAAGGATGGAACCAGGCGCGATCCCCAATTAAGGGATTGCGCACGTTGTTGGGATTCCCAGTTTCCAGGTCCGGGGCTTCTGCCGGCACTCGTGGCGGCCCGCGCCCCGAGACGCCGCCCCCCTCTGGGTCCGCATCGGTCGGATGTTCCGGCGCTCGGGGCTGTTCGCGCAGACGCTGGTTCTCAGCTAGCAGGCGTTGCAAGAAGCTGCAATAATGCTGGCATTAGATCAAACCCTGTGTACAATGGAAGCGTGAGATGTGATGTGATGGAAAGTCCTCCCTACCTTTCGCTTACTTTCACCTGCCGATCGCGAGGCGTGTACTCGCATTCATCGGCACAGCCAACCTGCCGGCATTTGAGACACGGCTGACCCCCTGAGCATTTGATCTTATGCGAATGGCAGCGCTGGCATCTAGATTGGCTCATCAGCCGATTTCCTGGGATGCCATCTGCAAGGGGGGGTTTATAAGAGGAAGAGAAACATACGCGATGAATTTCGGCCGCTTGGAGATCTCGACCTCATCGGTCGTTCTGCTATGTTTTCTACGGTTCATCAGTCATGACGAGACAGAGGTAGTTGTCAAAAGAAGTTAGAGGAATTTGAGACCGGTGGATGATCGTCATGTACGTGGTTGATAGTTTCTTGAGTTTCCGGTTGGAAGGAGTTGAAGTTGAGTTCGGCCGGCAATCGGTGAATTCTGCCGACTCACTGGCACCTTCCGGCCGATCCCCGATTAGGCATGAAGGCATTGGATGGATGGATGAATGGAATGTTCAACTCCCGTCGGAAATGTACAATTGGTAAGTTACTACCTTAGTACCTAGTTAATAGTAGTATTATTCGGCTTCTAGAATTAAGTTTCAAGTATCCAGCTGCGCCAAGTACACTCACCCCTTGAGGAATTCTGCAAGCTTTATTACGGACGTAAGTCGGGTTTATTCGGTGATACTATTCAGTTAAGACTGTGTGTGTGCGTGTGATCTACAGTCGCGTTGGCTGGCCGGCTGGTGGTGTGGCTGGCTGAACTTTTATCTTTTGTACTGCACCTGCTCCGTAGCAGCTCCAATATCTCGCCACCTTTGCAAGCACCCTCCCCCTCTACAATGGAGATGATTTGGTGGTAGTTGTGGTAATTGTTTACTGTGGTGGTTCCACCTGGCATTTCCCCCCCGCAGTCCGTGTGACTGCCCAGTGCCTATCAAATGTGGTGTCCAGATGTTTAGCACTGCTCGTACAGAGGCTCTCATCCCTGCACGGGAAACCATCCTTAACAACCTTGAAAATCCTAGTACATACTGACCGGCTCAGATTCTTGCTGCCATGGGCTGCCTTACTTATTTAACCAGTTAATCGGGTCGGTTATAGCCAACCCAATTGCGAGTCCAGAGGATCGTCCCAGCAGGAGAGAGAGAGAGTTCTTTGCCGTCCGGTTGGAGGCCGAGAAATACAACCTTGTCGAAAGCGAGGCCTGCAAATCTCCATTCTCAAATTGAACTGACCCTCACCAGCACGAACACGTCGCCAATCCTCCTCCATTGGTCGGAACCCACGATTGTCAGGGCCTTTGAAGCTTCGACTTTTGCTCATTCTCTCCCGTGCTGGAGGCTGCTTACCCTTTCCAGTCCCTAGGAAATTTCATTCTAAGTGATTGTGGCATTCTTCCTCTCTGCTTTTCTGCTTCTTGGGATCGAAATGATAGAGGCCCGCCATTGCGACCAGGAAAGAATCCAGAGGATTAAATTGGGCTTTTCCCTTCCCCTCTCCTATTGAGCCAATTCCATTGTTGCTTGTCATCTGCGACGACTGCCTTGATTTTGTTGCAGCACCCCCGCCGGTAGAACCAGGGATTTTCCCGCTGGCCGAGCATTCATTTAACTCGGCAATTGACATGGAGAATCGGCCGAGTCTGCTACTCGGTACTATTCAGTACCAGGTCAATTCCAAACCCGTCTACTAGCGTAGCGGAAGAGGAATCCGCACCCTTAAAAGAAGACGATCACCACTCAAGCAGGAAGAAGGAGCTCTTCACCCGATGGTGGGACCTACAGCACCCAAGCAGACCACATGGGTATTCCCCAACTGTGATGGGCGGGCTGAGAACCCGAGCGCGCTGTGAGTGGGTATGGAAAGTTTCCACTGGGCACCTCTCTCTCCGTCTCCCTCCCACCACTCATTCACTCTCCTTCTCCCTATCCCTCCTCTTCGGCCCGGCTTGGGCACCCCCCAATTCTCTCTCCAGTTCCCCTATCCCCTGATCCCCTCGCATCCTCTTATCTCCATTCAACTTTCAGTTCAGAGACTTTAATGGCAACCACGAAACCACAACAAGGAAACCCCAAGAGAATCCAAGAGAAAGGTCCCGCCCAGACGTGGGTAGAGTGTGATTGATTAGTCCCATATGTGTGGGGCACCGTGACAATCACGGATGGAGTCTCAGCGGAATTCTTTTCCACGCCAAGTCAATCTTCCGCCAACATCAATCCCATCCATCTATGGCAGGTCAAGCGCACGCCTGCTGGAAAGTAGATGCAAGAACATCCCTCGAACAAGAGAGATCGAAGAAACAAATATCATGGCTAGCAATAGCTCCCAAGCCCATCACGCTAACTATCGCAGCATGGGAGGCGAACCAATGTGGCCCCCGCGCACAACGTGGCTGTCTGACTTGACCAGGTCTGGTGATGGCCGCGCAGGGCGCAGGCTTTTCTCACATGTGTGAATCGGGCAGGACGGTCTCCCTCCCGTTCGTCTTCTGCTTCCTCCCTCTTCCCTTATTCTCCTGTCGCTTCTTGCCACTTCTTCGGTTAATCAATCCTGTCTCTGCTTGCTTCGCAACGCTGACAAGAATTCAATCATTCTCGTCAACTTCAGTTTCGTCTAGGTGCGAATGCCCACCTACAGGAGATCAGGGGTGTGCGGGCTGGTTCCCGCGTCGGCATGAGACACTCCGGGGGACTGCGTTTCTGCTCCATGCTAGCCGTTGGCATAAGGGGCATGTTCAGGTATGCACTTGGATTGTTATTTCAGAGTCAGAAGCTACTAGCTCGTCTCTCCTTTATGGTCCTGACCTCTGATCAAAGTGCGTCAATCTGCAGATTCCACCGGTCGGGCGGGGCAGCTGGCTCACTATCGCCAGTCAGGCCATTTTCATCAACCAGGCCCCAGCTCGTATTCGAAATTTGAACACACGGGGTGACGGTCTGTTCAAAACGTCCTCAGTGGAAGGGTGTCAGAGTCACAAGATCACTAAGCTTTCCCGGGAGCCATGGTTGAAGGAGAGAAGGCGACGGCAACAAGCACGGTCAAAACTTTAGTTCGCTACACCTCACAGTGTCGACTCATCATCAGTTCTATTCAAGTCTCCTGGTGTCCTAATCTCTCGCAAAATCGTCGTTAGGAACCTTTGCGCATCAAGGAAAGCCCTGACTTACATGTTTTGTGACCGAGGTGACCCCTTGGCTGGCCTTGCCCGTCATTTGTCACCCTCCAAAGTATGGTTAGTGATAGGGAATTGACACAATTAGATCGGATTCATTGGATTATGAGATCCTCCGGGTCGATAAGATCTGCTCCGCTAAGTCCTCTCATGATTGTTGACGATCGACTTTGCATTGAAAGAAAGTGTTGGGGAGCCTCGCGATAGCATCACACCTCAGAAAGCAAAAACGTTCTGTGACAGTTTGGGCTTTATGTTATATTCTTGATTTTCACAACACAAGTGTGGTGAGCTTTAAGCGAGCTCAATCACCTGCCATGGTCCCATTGACCATTGAGACGACGTAAGATATAACGAGCCCCGAGCAACGTGCCGCTGGCTCACGAGAAGACCAAGAAAAGTGCACATGCTTTATAAGTCGGTGTATCCTCGAGGAATCAGGCCTCCGCAGCACGTATAATCAAATCACGACTTGTTCAGATGTTCGAATCATGCGTACGAGGTGATGATGTGTCTGGTCTGTCACAAAACGGTAGACGGGTCAGGCCAGTTGGGCTATCGGTGGCTCTCGGCTCGAAAAAAGCGACCATTAGCACACGGCTCTTTCGCTCTTTCTAATATCGACAGTCGCATATTTGGGGAAATGGACAGGCTTGTTGTGGGAGTTGCGACGTGGTTGCACCGGCTCTTTTCTCTGCTCAGTGTGACTGATGAAAACAAATCAGTACCCGAGCATCGGTTCGAAACATAAGCAAGACTTTCTCAATAACAGAGGTAAACATGGAAAATAAGGAGAGGTTTATACCAGCGAGCGAACGGAGGCTCTCATCCTGATACCTGCTCACATGGGGCAGAATGACCGCGATAAAATGAGCGTGTTTCAAGGCTATCAACACGCTGTTCCTTCGACACTGCCAGCCTATGCCATCGATTTCATCATCTTCCGCAGTCTCAACGGTCTGCGTGAAGGTTCTGCCCTCATAGCCACGCCGCTGGTTTGATGAGATGATGGGTTATCTTCCTCTGGGTGCCCCTTGTTGGCCTGTTCGCCACGAAACACTGATAGCCAACGGAATCTTTGCTGGATCTTATCCCCGCCACCAATTCGAAAACCGAAGACCTCGAGGGTATAGTGCCAGAAGCTGGTGGGTACAGGTGGTGCTGGGAGAAAAAACAATCATCGAATCTGATATCCGAGATATTCAGCTGTATCTATTGAGTACTGGGACGGTTTTGCAATGCTGTCTGCGCGAGGCAGCGGGTTATCCTTCGATCTTGGCATAACTGGAGCGAGCCCCTCTGCAGGACTAAAGAGACGGTTCACATCCGACCAGACTTTTGTTGTGCAAAGATGGGCCTCGAATCCACAGGTCGCTGAAGGTCACAAAGAGATTAGGTGCCGGAAACAAGGAGAGATCGACTTGCTTTCCAACAACCATCGGTCGTACATCTTGACTCCAAATCGGAGACGATCGAGATGGCGGCCTCTCTGATCTGTTTCCCCCTCTTCATTTTCCCCTGGTTTTTTTTCTCTCACTCTTGCAGCAATCTCGAATTTTCGACCCCGCTTGTTATATGAATGGGGTTTGTTCTTTTTTTTTTTCCTTTTTTCCAAATTTTTGTCATGCATTTCTGATGAATTTTGCCTCCTACGATTGCAGGGGGGAGATTGGGGGTTACCACGGTATACAACCCTTGGTTATGGTGCCAAACAATGGTGCTCGGGAGGCGCGAGCCGATTTCCGCCCAACTGTGGCAAGTACGCCCACCCGGCAGTCATCTCCAGCCTACCACACTTCACCTTGGCTGGGTTCTGGGTCTCTTTCGACCAACAAGAGCCCAGTGCTTTGTACCGCTTTGTTACACCACCACCCTCAAAACAGCTTTGTCCCTATTGTTTGCCCCTGGCCTATAGTCCGTTTTTATACTTCAGTTTTGCCGGGCGTCATTCGCACTATCGTTACCGCCAGGTTGCTAGGTCGTCGGGTTCGTCGGACTGTGTGTTATTGAGGGCCGAGACGAAGGGGCCGTGGTGGGATTCCCGGCTCGTCCTTGACCATGAGTGACAACAGCCGTCCCCCTCATTTCCCTTTCCCTTCTCAGACTCCATCTTCGTCATCGGATTTGCTGGAAAGTGATTCTCAGTTTAGTCACCTGGGTACCGCGCTGAATCGCCAGCAACCTCATGGCCTTTCCGGCTCCTACGAAGTGGTGTATTCTGGCTTCTCTGAGAACCCCTCGACTGGCTCGCAGCTCATCGAATGTGATCGCTTCGGAAGGGTGCGTATTCCTAGGTCAGCCACATCGACTGCCTGGACCAGTAGCGGACGTGTAAGTCGAGCCTGCGAGAACTGTCGCGATCAGAAGGCCAAATGTAGTGGTCACCGCCCGACGTGTCAACGGTGCCAGGAAGCGGGCATCCGCTGCTCCTACGGTGACCGGAAGCGAGAAAAGGTGGCCAAGTGAGCGTTCCCAAACCCTGATGCAAACATTTACAAAGTGTCTCTAACTTCGTGTGCACCAGGCAGCTTAATGACCTGACAACCCAGGTCAAGGCATATGAGGATCTGTTACGAGAGCTATCGCCCAGGCTGGATTCGGAAGCGGCGAGGCAAGTCGAGCAGATTTTAACTGAAGTAAGGCTCTTTCATTACATCCAATGCATGGCTCCGTTTACCATCTTCACTGCCCACGTGGTCTTCTTCCCTGATCGGATATGATTTTAGAGTTGTATTGACAGGATAAACACAGTCAAATATCGATGAGGACCTGCCTGTTGACCCTGAGGTAACAACGTCTGCATCAACAGCGCCAGTCACGAATGATGCGTCAGGGTCCAGTGTGACCCCGGCTCTCACGATAGGTGCCCTGGACTACATTAGTGAAGATTTCGACCGACAGGCCATGGGGTTCGTGGGTGAACACTCTGAAATCGCATGGCTGTACAGATTGAAGCGACTCATACGGCGATCGAGCCCTGCTACAGATAATCATGGCGACTCTATTGCTTCCGCGAGCTACTACTTGGACGATTCAGAAATCCCTCTCGTGAAAGATGTGGACCCAATCAAACGGCCCCCTTTTGCAATTGCTAAGCAGCTCCTGGACACCTACTTCACAGTCGTGCATGCATCCTTCCCGATAGTTCGCAGATCGTTCATCATGAGACAAACTACACTCTACTACAATTCTCCTTCCGTTGGGCCTGGGGTTGGGCCTGGAAGGAAGTGGCTAGCCATGCTCAATCTGATCTTCGCGATTGCCGCCAAATACACCCACCCTCAATCCAGTGACGCTGAAGAGTGGCCTGATGACAGTGCTGTTTACTTCGCACGAGCACAGAAACTATGCGTGATGGGAACGGTTTTAATAGAACATCCTGATTCGCAGCAGGTGCAGGTGGAGGGATTAACATCCTTTTACCTTCTGTCCATTGGGCAAGTGAATCGGTATTAACCTCCCTTGGTTTCCCCTCTGGTATCGTTCATTTGTTTTCGATTGCTCGCTTTATTTTTCATTCAAACCCTGCACATGATTGGCGTACAGTGGTAGTCTAATCGTGTGTGGCTCAGATCCTGGAAACTTTGTGGTTACGCCATCCGTTCGGCTTTAACCCTGGGATTCCACCTTCGAAACGAAAGCGACATCAGGAACGTCATGAAAGAAACGAAATATGCTGTCTGGTGGTCTCTTTATTTGCTCGATTGCTCGCTTTGTGTTATGACTGGTCGCCCGCCTTCTATCAACGACCGATTCTGCACAACACCACTGCCGGTGCCCTTCACAGAAGAAGAGTTCGACGATAAGGAACAGCTGATCCTCCTTCCCGAAGTTCGGAATGCTCTCGTGAAATCTCTATGCCCCGGAAACCCACAGATTGTCGATGATAAGGGCTCGCCTGAAGCCTCTGGCGCCCAAGTGCCCGACCAGGGTGACAAGAGCGAACAGGATGTGGCTGGTATCCTTGAGTCTCTAACATCGATGCCCAATCCTGCCCTTTTCTTCCTGTATATCGTCGACTTAGCCGCCATTATGCATGAATCCGTTGAAGTTCTGTATGCTCCAGGGGCAGCTCGCAAGCCATTGCATGAGATCGAGGGAGCCATCTCTTCTTTGAACAGTAAGGTGGATGCTTGGCTTGCGAGACTCCCAGCGGCATTTCACTTGTCGCAGGGAACGAAGGCATTTCAGAGAGAGCGGACAAACCTGGCATTTCGCTTCTACAGTGCCAAGATTCTTATAACCCAGCCTTGCCTCAATCACCTTTCCCAGGCGACCGACGTCAATAAACTCCTGGGAGGTTTCTATGAGATGATGGCAATGATGTGTGTGGAGTCGGCAGACCAGATGCTCGATCTGTTGCCCGATTCACCCGATCTTGCTTGGGTCTACCGGGTCTCTCCTTGCTGGTATCTTCTGCATTACCTAGTCCAGTCGACTACGATCCTGCTCTACGCGTTACTGCTTGTAAAGAAGCCAGGAAGCGTTGAACATCGGAAAGTTCTTAAGCGATTGGAAAAGTCAGGCCGTTGGCTGACGGAGATGTCTCTGGAAGATCCGTCTGCTGAGCGAGCTTGGCTCGTGTGCAGAGAACTGATTTCTGAGAATGTCCCTGAACTCGAAATTGAGATTGGTGCTGATTCTAGATCGCAACTGACTGAGCGTCCTATGGTCGGCTTGCCTGCTGCGAAACGCCGTCCGTCTGACTGACTTTGCCGGTGGCCACTAGTGCTATCTTGATTTCAGTGTGCCGAAAAGGACCAGAGAAAACCGATTGCTCCAAGGAGACTCTATACCCCACATCCTCTATTGGTCCTGCGGCTTCGGCTCTGCAACGGGATTACTTTTCTTTTTCTTAGTTGATTCAATTGCACCATAACCCTACATATACCCCCTCATAGAATTGGAAAAGGTCTCATGTTGTCAGTTGATCTGATTTTGAGCCTATGAATACGTGCCGGGAAGGAAATCGTGAGAGCGAATATACGATGCGCTTGCGGAGCCTACCGGTCTGTGCTTGTTGATGGTTCCTCTTTATCATCTGAGCAGAAAGCAAACACTCACTATAAAGCCCTGACGTCTTATTCCAGAGTACAGTAATTAGACAGACATCTCAGATGATCAGTCACATCCAGATGCGGGAAGGTCCATCCCGGAATACCTTTGACTAAATCCCAGCAGCGCGGATTGGGTTTCAGACGGTCCCCGCGATGTGGGTTGTTGGCCCATGCAAAGCAGAGTCTTGCTTCTTAGCTCTCATTCTTGGCCGACCATTGCCCCACGGTTCAATCACATCCCTTGGATGGAGTCCTGTCCTTGCTGGGTCATGTCTAACTAGCTCCATTCGGTAATGTGGCCCTTGAGTAGTGCTTGGTTGCTAATGGAATCAGTCACTTAGCGCCTTCATTGAGTCGTGCCCAATGTCGACCTTGTAAATCTACGGATTTATTTTCCTTCTGAAAGGCGGTAAGAAGAAAGCGCAGTCAACAAATTGAAACTCCGCGGAGATGTGCTGCCATGGCTAATGCACGGGGCCAGCGCCTGCATAGCTAATCCGATGCCTTATTGCTGGCCTCCCAGTCCAACGGTGGGCCCGATCTCACCCAGCTTGTATCATTTGATTTGCTGGCAGTCAAATCCGTGGCAGCGGAAAGCCCCTTCTAGTGGAATAGTTAATTGAACACTAGATTGCTTTTGGGCTGATGGTCCGTCGACATTGGGAGAGCGCGCATCTTGCGCCGTGGGTAATCCACGGTTGTAGCCGACGTCGGCCCTGGACCGGAGCTCCTGTTTTGCCGGATCCACGCCATCAAGTCGAGTCTGGTGCATAATAATACGCATCGTCCCGCTTACCAAAACGTTCAGTTGATCGGTACTTGATCGGTACTTAGTCGGAATTACTACGTATCAGGAATCCACGATCATGAATGATGCAGGGCTCGAGGCCCAGACTGATGAGTGAAGCTGGAGTCTCAAGAGGAATGCAGGGAGGGAAGCATACAGGAGGCATAACTTATCTGCAAGATAACCAGCAGTAACCAATCAGAATCTTAGAGTCGTTGCCTTCGTCCCAGGCTCCCTGGTATGCCTTCATTGCAGATTGCACTAATGGGCAGATCAAAATGACACCGCACCTTGACGGCGAGCGCTACGCACAAGTAATGTACGTATCTGATTTGGTCTACAGAAAATTCCATTGTCGGAACTCTTCGAGCTGGGCCCAGGATTGTGTTTCCGGTAGCCCGATGATCCTCTTCTCCCAGGCTTCAGCCCTTGAGCGACAGATCTGGCTTTGACCCACACATAGCACTATTAGCCTACTACCTTTGACTCTGCTCACTACAGAGGATCGTGGCAGAACAGCCTAATCAGTTCGATCGACTGGTATGTTTTCACAGTAGCTGTATCCCACCACTATAGACATACTTGCACCTGTTTCATGATGGAGGAAAGTCATCTCGTTCATTTACTGCAGATTCCCGCCTTGGGCCTTTCTTCATCTTGCCAGCAACCTAGTCTGAGACTTTTCCACCCAAAGACATCGAACCTTCGAATCTCGAATCCGCTTTGGACGGACGAAACCCATCACCTCAATCGACTGAAACGGAAGGAGTCTATTTTATTTAAATGTGGAGGAGCGCGAAAAATTTGCGGATCGTCTAACCACCCCTCCCCTCCCCCCTTCTGTCCTCCCCAGACCCGTCGCATTGGAGCAGCTATCTATAGGCGGTTGAGGGACTTGAGGCCATTCTGCCGAAAATCTTCCATCGGGCTGTAAGCGAGATTCTGGAGTGCGTATATGCAAATTATGATTTGCCACTGGGTATGATCCCGGCTCCTGCCGCAATGGCGACCTTCCATCCCGAGTCCAGATCTCAGCCTCCCTCCCAGTCGGAGGTCTTGATTCTTCCGGAAAGATATTCCGGATTTGAAGGTTAACACGTGTGGTTTGACGATGTGAGTTGAAGTAAATTGGTGCTGCTTGATGGCCCACCCTTCCTCTCGGTAGGCTACCTGCATTAGGCAGGACCTGCGGTCCTGGACTGTATCATTCATTCTGTCGTGCCATATTCTGATAAGCTGTGATGGAGCCCGACGAGTCCAATTAGTGGCTTTCATTGGAAATAGGCGATCGCATCATCGCGGGTCTGTTCTGTTCGGCACACTGACTGAGCACCTGATGGAGATTTTGTCGAGTTGAAAGAATCGCTGGAGTGTCGGGATAGCCAGTCTGGTGGCAATTGGAAAAAAAAGAAAAAAGAGAAAAGACCATCAACAAGTACACGTACAGTAGCCTCTATCACATCATGATCTCCATAATCCCAGCAATCGCTACTGGGCCGATGGCTATAGATGTTTCTGCCTGGGGCACCAGGGCACCAGTCATGATTATGTAAGAGATCATGTACAGCCACCCACACTGACCGCCTGCCGAAAGTGGCTGGACGGAGATGTCATTCACCACCTGCCCGGTCCCATCGAGTCCACTGAACTCGGTAACGTACTTCCATTGAATGAGTTGTTGATCTCCGCAGAATCCATCCAGCCCACCTGGACCCTGGGGCAGCCAGTACGGCTCATTGCCTCTACGCCTCATCGTTCCTGACTTTATCAATTTCAAGATGCGATAATAACCGCCCAGATCATGTCTTTACGAGGGCCCATGAAGCGCTCACATCTGAGACAAGTGAGCGCCGCCAGTATAGAGACCCTTTCTACTGCCCGGTCGTTGGAGGTCCCCCATGCTGTTCCCCCAGAGCAGCAGTCATCAATTCTAGATGAAAGGACGATCCGCTTAGTCTCTGCCAGTCTAGATCGTCGACAATGCTCTCTCTGGGTTCATGATGAGACCTTCTCCAAGGAAGAGATCCTGTTCAACCAGGCCGCCTTCAGCGACACCGGGGCGCAGATCGGCGATGTGATCGAGATCCTGCCCGCCCGGTTTAACGGCGATGCTGCGCATACCTTCAAGGCGGATCTCGGGGCCAGGTCGTCACGGGACGTTCACGTTGACCCCAACCCGACACTCCACCCGGACCCCATGTCCAAATTCAAGACCCCGTTACAGGGTCGATGTCTCTTCGTCGTCAAGCCCCTGCCGCAGGAAATCAAAGCACGGCATCCCAAGCTTGAGCTCTCTGTAACTAGTTCCGTCGCCAACATCTTCGGCTTTAAGAACCGGACCACCGTCCATATCTCGATCGTGGAGCGCGCGCAGTGCTCCGCCTCTCATGTAGACATCTCCTTCCGCGATCAGTACCTGGTCCGCTCGGATATGTGGCGGCTGGTCATGTCCGAGCTGGCGGATAAGATCGTCTACAAGGGCCAGAAGATCGTCTTTATGGGTAGTATCAAGGCGACCGTAAAGAATATCTTCATCCGCGGCAAGAAGGTCCTCTCAGGCTTCTTCTCCCCGCAGACCATCCCCGTATTCCGCAGCGAGTCGGCCAAGTATGTCCTGTTCATCCAGATGTCGCGGGAGATGTGGGACTTTGATTCCGAGGGCACGGGCGATATTTTGTTCAGCAGGGTCATCAACGGCTTCCTTCCGGAGCTCTTCAAGCGTTGGGCCAATTCCGACGCAAGGCATCTGGTTACCATTGTGCTGTTCACCCGCGTGGAGTACGATGCGACGGCGATAGGCCCTGCGTCCAATCTCAACCTGGACAGCTGGAAGAGTGACTTCACGACCAATGCAGCTCCGACTCGAGATTTTTACCGCGTGGTCGTCAACGATATGGCTAGTGGTCATTGGACGGCAATTTTAGATGAGCTGAAGAAGGATTTTAGAACTTTCTTGAGGGATGTCTCTATCCTCAAGCCACCGGAAGAGATGCAGACGCCCACGGTTGATGGCATCAAGGTCGCCTCCAAAGCTCAATCTGCAACCATCGCAGGACGGCCCAGCACTGCTCTGCGCGGCAATATCTTGGAAGCGATTCACCTTGCGTCCTCTCACCTGGCTTATGATCACATCGATCGTGACATGCTTCACACGGGAACGTCGATCATCGTGATCACCCCTGGAAGCGGTGTTTTTGAGGTCTCCTACGAGTCGCTGGCTTCGACGACGGAGGCTCTTACCAACCGCGGTATCGCCATTGACTTGGTCTGTCTGAGCCCCATGCCTCTTCATTCAGTGCCATTGTTCAAATACCGCGAGCCGGTGAAGCGACCCCAGACGGCCACGTACGGAGGAGACATTCGGAATGGAGGCTATTCTCCAGAGGCTCGTCCATCCTTCGCAAGCTTCGCTAGTCACACGTCACATCTCTCGCCCAAGTCTGTCATGCATGGCTCGTATCCTGGGATGAGTAGCCGGCAGCCATGGTCTTCCCATGCGAATAATTGGAACTACGGAATTCCTCATTGGCTCGATATCTCATACTGGAATCCTGACACTTACCGAGAGGCTCGACGGATTCTAAAGAAAGATCCGAATGCGCCAATCCCTTTCACTGTCACCAAACAATCGAAACTATTTGTGCCCCGTGTGCGGATGTACGAGATTCAGATGATGGGTGTTATGGAGAGCGAGCAGTCAAACATCTCCATCCCTTACCTGCTCGAAGGACAGGGAGTCACCAGAGGAGCTAGTCCCGCGACCGGCCTAAGCCCTTCAAGCATAAGTCCATCGAAGACACCCTTAAAGCGTAACTCCCCATTCAGATACCAGCTTAGTGACAGTCTGCGGCCGGAGCCCTTTCTTCAGAACATGTCTCATTCCAAGGATGCCATTCTGGCAAAGACGAAGAAGTCTTCGAACTCGGTCATTGCTTGGATGGACAATTATGACGACGGTGTGTTCCATGCTTTGCCGAAGCGTTCTCAGCCTCGCAGGTCTGCGAAGAAAAAGCGAACCAGTGAACCCGAAGTGCAAGTCTCCAATGCTCACGAACGGCTTTCCGCTCGATCCGTGACTCGCTTGCGCGAGAACGAGAACAATGCCAACGAACGCCCACATTCCGTCGGTTCGGCTCCTCGGAAAATCGAGCCGTCACGCGCCGTGCAGAAGAGTCCGGTCTCGACCAAGGCTGCATCACCCAAAAAGCCGGCTCTCAAGCCAACGTCTGCTACGAGAGTGCCCCGGATATCGCGGACGATCAGCTTTGCCCTGCGGGGGCTCACGTCCATCGCACCGAGGGCCCAGGCAAGTACGGAAATCCATGTGGAACATGCCAGAGGACAGCCGACGCAGAATGCGAAAAAGGTCTCCGGAATGCTTGCAGATTCGAGAAGCGTTGAATCTTTGAGCACGTCCGATTCAGCGTCCACGAGAACCGTGATCGATTTGTCCACAACGTCTAGCACACCGAACACACCTCAAAAGTCCTCGCAAGGCTCGACAGCTACACCAACGAGGCCCATTTCGATCAAGGTTCCGCAGAAGCAGCCCTCTGAAGACGCCGAGCAACCGGATCGCTCCGTGGTTCCCGAGTCTTACTCGACCTCGACCACGGAGATTCCGATGATTGATGACTCGCGCCACGAGAGTCGAATTCGGAGATCCAATCCTCGGGTCACGGTGACTGTGAATGGAGGCTTGCGCGATGCTTCCTCGAAAAGCCCTCACAACACGGCATTGGCGCCTTGGGTCCGTTCTATCAATCCGTGCAACACTTCGAAAGAGGTTATGCGGGAGACCAGCTGGTTTGGGCGCTGGCAGCATGCCTACCCCAGACCTCCCCATGTGGCCGTCGTCAAATGGAAAAGTTTGAAGTCCCCTGCCATTCTGCCTCTAACCACAGAAGAATTCCCCACCGCGAAGGAGCTGGCCTCGGACTACTTCCAAACCCCGTATCGTGTCTTCCCGAATGAAGATGCGGAAGGTATCGAACCTCCAAAAACAAGAGGTGTGCTCCTTCGCGAGATGATCTCCTTGCGTCTCTCACATGGCTTTCAGATCGTGGTTGGCAAAGCTGTTGTAGAAGCCTCTGGGCAGTACTCTCTGGAATCACCCAATGTATTTGACACGCGTGGGCTGGAAAGAGATGGTGCTACTGTGTTTCTATCTAAGGGCAACACCATTCACCGACTGATTTGTGTGGAAGGGGCGGAAATTGAAGTGACGCGCTATACCCATCGCAACACCTCCATTCTTGCCTCGGAACAGTTCGATGACTTCAGCATGTACTCGCCGGCGATGCGGACGATCTTGAGCCCGCAGTACGAGGTGAAGAACATCCGACTCGATTCGAAGCTCGAGGAATACAACTGGAACTACGCCGACAACTACGTGGCTGGGCATCGGGATTATCTCTTCAATCCATCCCAGCAGCTCCACTTCTGGCGCGTGCGCTATGTCTTGATTCCGATGCATTTGCACGTGAATTCCCGCCGTCACATTCAGACGTTCAACGAAGACAACGAGGAGGAGATCCACCTGTTGGGCATCAACCAATTGACACGGATTTGGCAACGCCACAAGTACATCCCACCGGAGGAGAAGCTTTTCAATGCTTCGAATGGCAAGAAGGCCGAGAACCCGCTCAACATCATCTACAACACGCAGAATTCATCGGAGGTTGTCGCCGCAGAATTGGACCGGATGCAACTGACCGACCCCAGCTTGGATAGTGCGCCTGCCCAGCTGTTGCCTGAGTCCGAGCAGTTTGAGCGCTCCAGTATCACCTTGTCAACGTTGGCGCAGGCCATTCAGGGCGAGAAAGGTATACGGATGGAGGATCGACGGTGGCACTGGCGGCTGCACTACAGCTGCTTTATCGGGTTCGAGCTCACCACCTGGCTGATTCAGACTTTCCGCGATATCGACACCCGAGAGGAAGCGGTGGACTTCGGCAACGAACTGCTGAAGCACGGACTCTTCCATCACGTCGAACGGAGACACAATTTCCGCGACGGGAACTATTTCTACCAGCTCTCGAGCGAATATCGGCCGCATCGCCCGGAGTCTCGAGGCGGTTGGTTCCCCCAGATGCGGCCGGATAAGGCGACCCCCTTGACTCCTGCTGCCGATCACTCGAGCAATCATTCTCGCGCGGAGTCCCGATCCGAGTCTCGATCCGAGTCCCGGTCCGAGAGTGTGGATGACTCCATGCCTCAGGTGCCCAACACGCCTTCCAGAGCCAAGAATAAAGCTACGATCATGCTGTCGAAGAAGATGCAGTACGACGTGGACCCGCGTCGACGATCGAACCGCCCCGAGGTCATCGATCTTCACTACGACCGTCTACACAACCCGGACAACTGCTTTCACATCGAACTCAGCTGGATGGGCACGACGGCCAAACTGATCGAAGACACGGTGCTGTCGTGGGCGGCGACCGCGGAGAAGTTCGGCCTGAAACTCGTGCAGGTGCCCATCGCCGAGGCGTCTGCGATCGACCAGACGCAGCCCTTCCGCAAGCCCTTCCGCGTGCAACTTAAGGTGCCGCCGCCGCGCGGGCCGGTCCCGGTGCCCTACAACCCCAACCCCACGGCGTCCGTCTCGGCCCAAAGCCTCAATCCGGATCCCCTCTACTTCCAGAAGGCCCTGCTGCGCAAGTTCGACTTTGTCCTCGACTTCGAGGCCCGGGCGGCGTTCCCCGCCGACGTCGAGGTGTCCTACTCCTGGGGCATCCCGGACTACCGCTACCCGCAGTTCATCCATCGCTCGGGCAGTCTGCTGGCCCAGATTACCGACGAGGGCGAGTTCCTGTTCCTGGCCAATCGGCTGGTGAGCACGCGCAGCACCGCGAGCCGCGACATGCCGCGCCTGGAGCGCATGGAGCGCGCGGAGCAGTACCGGGCGCGCGCCGGCACGTACGACCCGGTTGCTGCGGACCGCGTCTCCTCGACCTCCTCCCCACGTCTCTCGCCCATGGTCCGCCCAATCCATGATCTCACCGGTGGTAGTGGCAGCATCAACACCGGTGGCGGCGGCGGCAGCACCACCATAAATTCCAGCACTACAAGTAATCCCAAAGACAGTGCCAACCTCCCCCTCGTCGCCCCGCCCGGCCAACACCCCAGCATCGACTCCTCTAACCTCTACCGCGCGCCCGAGCACATCCTGAACGGAATCGTGGATTTCTGTAACGATCCGATCCGTCTGCAGCAGTTCTATAAGGAGTCGCACGCGCGCCCGGTCTCGACGCGCGTCACGCCCTCGAACCCGCCGACCAAGATGACGGATATCCCTTCGCTGGAGCTGCCGGACAGTGTCGTGGGCCATCCGCAGCATGCGCTGCTGCCGGCGTTGCCGCAGCGGATCCATTCCAGTGCGGTGCTGATGAACCCGTCGACGGAGGCGCGGGCGCGCTCGCGGGACGAGGGGAGTAATCTTGTACGGGGGAGTCCGCGGAGTGGGAGTTTGAGGCCGTTGATGTGATTCGATTCGAGGAAGAAGTCAAGAGGTTTGTGGGGGGGGTTTGCTTATGAAGAAGACCGTGGGATGATTGTCGATGAGTCAATTGTGTATGTGTATGTGTAGTGGTCGTGGAAGGATACCCCTTTAGCCATGTAATACAACCTAATGAACAATTGTTTGAGTATCCAACTTATCTTGGTTGCCTCAGGGCCTCTCAACACCCAACTCGCAGTTATAGATACATCTCAGCATCTCACTGCATCCCTTGTCCACCACTGCACCATGAAACAGCCCAACAACCACAATTCAAACACAGCCAATCTACCACACCCTCCCCAAACCCACACAACACACACAGCCCCCCTTACTGAATAACCGTAACCTTGACCCCCTCGACATCAGCCTTCACCACCCCGCCCTCCTCCTTCCTCACCCTCACAACCTTTCGCACCTCATGCGCTCTCACCGGATCCACAACCTCCACCTCCACCACCCCTGGAATATCGCCATTAACCAACACCTCCAACCCACTCAACGGCTCATCCTCCGGCTTCGTCAGCTGAAAATTCACCGGCACGACAGCCCCCGGCCTAATCAACAACGGCAGGGTCTCGAACCCATGCGTCTCAGTATACCACCTGCCGCCCTGATATTTTCTGGAATGATCAAACCAGCTCACCCACTCCCCCCCTTCCTTAGTGTCAGGGACATAAAACTCCACCACCCCCTCCTTACTAAACACCGGCGCGACAAGCAAATCCCCGCCCAGCATATACACCGTATCCACACTCCAAGCATTCTTATCGTGCGGAAACTCCAGCAGGAGGGGCCGCATAACCGGCGTCCCGCGCCGCCCACCCTCCAATGCACTCCGCAGAAGATACGGCGTGAGCGCGATCTTCCGTTTCACGCAGTCCCTCAGTACGACCGAGCAATCCTCGCCGTAGATCCACGGCACGCGGAACGAGTGGCTCCCGTGCAGCCGGGAGTGTGTGGACAGTAGGCCGAACTGCACCCACCGCTTGTACACGTCCGGCGGCGGGGTGCCTTCGAAGCCGCCTATGTCGGAGGCCCAGAAGATGAAGCCGCTGAGACTCAGGGACAAACAGCCGCGCAGGGACTCGGCCATCGCTTCGTAGGTGCTTTCGCAGTCGCCGCCCCAGTGGATGGGGAATTTCTGGCCGCCCGCGGCGGTGGAGCGGGCGAAGAGGACGGCTCCGGACTTGTTTGTGGTTTCGTGCGTGGTGGGGTCGATGTTGTCTGGGTGGTGGTGGAGGAGGGTCGTGTAGCAGAGTTCGTTGAAGGTGAGGGTGTAGTAGTTGTGCATGCGGGTGGGGTCGATGGTCTCGTCGAAGTAGGTGACGTTGCGGTAGGGGATGCGTTCGCCGAAGTCGGTCTTGAAGCTGTCTACCCCGAGGTCTAAAAGGCGGCGCAGGTGGTGCTGGAACCAGGTGCGCGCGGCCGGGTTCGTGAAGTCCACGATCGCCATGCCCGCTTGCCAGTAGTCCCATTGCCAGACTGTGCCGTCGGTTCGCTGGGGCGGGGGGTGTTAGTGAGGGGGCTGAGGGGGAGGTAAGCAGGGGGGCGGCTTACCTTGATGAAGTATCCTTTCTCTTTACCCTCTTTGAATAACGGCGACGCCTGTCCCACGTACGGGTTGAGCCAGACACTAATCCGCAGCCCCCGTTCCTTCAACCGCTTGATATAACCCGCGGCGTCCGGGAACATGGCCGAGTCGAACTCGAAGTCGCACCACTGGTAGGACTTCATCCAGAAGCAGTCGAAGTGGAAGACTCCCAGCGGGATCTCGCGGTCCCGAAACCCATCCAGGAAGCCGGTGACGGTTTGTTCATCGTAGTTGGTCGTGAAGCCTGCGCCACAGCACACAAAAACATCAGCATTGGCATCTCACAAAGCCAGTCACCAACAACTATACCAGGGTGAGATCCAGAGGGAACATACTAGTCGTCAACCAAAGATTATAACTCCAAGCCGGCACCAAGCTCGGCCTCCCCGTCAACGCCGTATACCTTTCCAAAATCGCCTTCGGCGAATCCCCATAAATCACAAAGTACTCCAGCTCCTCGCCGGGCACCGAGATATTCACGCGGGTGGTGCGCTCCGACTGCAGCTCCAAGCTCACCTTCCCCGGATGATTGACAAACACCCCGTAGCCCGCACTGCTCAAATAGAAAGGGATGTTCTTGTACGCCAGCTCGGAGGAGGTGCCGCCGTCCTCGTTCCAGATGTCGACCGTCTGCCCGTTCTTCACAAACGGGCCGAACCGCTCGCCCAGCCCGTACAGCTTCTCGCCCACGCCCAGGTCCAGCGCCGCCAGCATGTACCCTTGGCGCTCGAAGAAGATGCCGTCGTCCCACCGGGACTTCTCGGTGGTCTGGTCGCCGATGTACCCGATGGAGCGCCAGGAGTGGCCCGTCAGCTTCCTGTTGTTGTTGTTGTTGTTGTTGCTGTTGCTGCAAGCGGAAAAGACGAAGTCGAGTTCGTTGGGCGCGGTCGTCACGGCCAGGTCGAGCCCGCCGCTGCGGTAGTGGAGCGCTTGGTTCTCCTCGTGCGAGATCTGGGTGTGGCCGGTGGATGTGGTGAGTTCGTAGTGCGGGCCTTTGCCGATGCCGCCGGCCCTGTTGGACTTATTTAGTATGAGGGTTCGGAATGACAACCACATATACTGATATTGTATGTAGAAGGTGCTTTGGGACGGAGATTTGAAGAGAGGAACAGGGTACGGACCAATGGACAAGCTTCACGCCGATAATCCCTTCCAATGGCGACGTGACCTGCGCCGAGACCGTAGCTATACCGTATCACGTCAGTCCAAGCCCTCTTCTACTTTGCAGCTGGATAAAGACGAAATGAAACTCACCAGAGTTTAAAGTATCACCACGGTGCCGCTGGAACTTGTTCAGGAGCAGATCCACCGTCTCGTTCTCGATGCTCAGTCGCTCGACGTTGTTCATCCAGTCGATCCGGATCCCCTCCTGTCATTCCCAACATAAGCGCGCGGGTTAGTTCTTGATCAGCTCGGTCTTGGACACGGAAAACTCACCCGGATGCGCCACATTCCCTCGGTGAACTTCATGGTGATGGATACGGTGTGTCAATTGATGATGCCTAAAGGGTTTGAACTTTGGGGGGGGGGGGGGAGCAATGCTAGCTAGACCCTGAGGGAAGGGGAGGAGGAGAGACCCTCGGTCCCTGGGTAGTGCAGTGCGTCTTAAGTATGAACTGGAGCAATTGTCAACACCTCACCCCGCCCCCACAGTGCAAGCACTGACAGGCAGACCAGGATTGCGCCGGATGAATAGATGTCAATGCATTTCACGGGCCGGAAGACCGAGAGAACAGAGAGAGGGGTGATTGGAAGAGGGGTAAAACCCGCGCAGTCAAATTGGCTAAATGCTGGATGGACCCTGGATTTATCCTTATTGGATTTGTCCACCAATCGCTTAGCCCGCCAGAAGAAAAAGGTCGCCGATGGGCTGATCCATTAATCAATTTGAAATTACATGCGCACAATACTTCACGAGCATCTTTCATTCACGGCCGTCATATCATATATGTATGTATGTATGTATGTATGTATGTATGATGTTGTACGGTATGTATGTATGCTCAACGCTGGGTCGAGTGCAGAAAAATACTCAACATGGGTATCATGTTAACACAAAAGCATCAGAACAGAGAATCCACTCAGAAAATGAACCCTACCACGCCTCCTCAACATCGAGAAGCCACTTGCGAACTCCCTCGCGCAGCGTATTATCCGCCCCGGCCAACGTACGCTTGCGCTCGCGATCTGCTAGGCCGAGCTCCCCGTCCACATCCTCGCGGCAATGCTCCGCGGTCACACTGCGCACCACCTCTTCCAGCGCCCCGAGAACCAGCTTGCGACACTCAGTCCGAGGCACCTCGACAGGTCGGATTTCTTCCCGCGTGGGCGCTGGGGCATCCGATGCCTGCTTATCCTCCCCGCGACGACCACGGGATGGCGACGGCGCGCGCGAATGCACCATGGACGACGGTCCACTCTGTGCAAGCACCCTTTCAAGAGCATCGACAAGAGTGCCATCCAGATCCATCACGGGCTCTTCCACGAACCGTTCTTCAACCTCGGTAGGATAGAAATCGTCCATGGAGGAATTGTTGGATGTCTTGCTCGACCCAGTGGCGTGCGAGAAGAAGCTGGTGAGCTGCGAGGCCGAGACAGACCCGTTGGACACGTACCGCGGAGTGCCGGGCTGCGAGGGGAAAGACGACGTATACGCCTTGCGCGACGACCCATGTCCCACCAATTTACGCCTCAGTCGCAGTCGCTTCACTGTGAAATTCCGGACATCCGCAATCACGGTGGTCGCAACATCCACCCATCGTTCGGAACCATCGGCGTTGAGACACAGAGCTTGACTTGGTGTAGGCTCGGCTTGCATGGCGCGCTTGATATCGGCTTCCAGCGAAGCGTAGGGTCTCACAGCCTGCAGGAGGAAATCGTCATGGAAAGTTCGCAGCCAGCCAGCGACGTTGGTGTTGGGTCCATCATTGTCCTTGAGACTGCCGTGGAACCCGGAGACACTGCTCTGTGTAGATGCCATTGCATCCATACTAGTAACCGAGGTGCGGGTCTTCTTGGGAGAAGCCAGCGTGGAGTCCCCAGACGACGAAAGCGACAGGAACCCTGGGAGCGGCAGGTCCACATCCACCACGCCGTCATCTCCACGAACAGCCATCCTCAAGGATGACTCCCTGGTCTGGTCCGTGGTCGACGACAAATCCGGTGCGTCCTCCTCGAATGAGATATGACTGTTTGTCGCCGGAGGGATAGAGATATTGCCGCTCGTATTAGCTTTGGGTGCCGCCGCCATGGGTTCCTCCGCTGCTTCTTTGACCATCTGGGCAAGTGTCGGAGGGTTCCGTCTGGGTGGGTTCGTATAAGCAGACACCGATCGCTTGCGCGCTTCAGATGGCGCAGGGGCGTCACCAGCGTCTGATGACTCCTGGCGAGAGCTCCACAAGCCAGAGAATAATGTACCCCAGCGACCACTCGCGGGAGGAATCTGGCCATTGGCACAGGTTGCCGAGGTTTCGGACCGCCGCAGATTCTTTAGAAGAGTTTCTGACGCCAGGCTGTCACGTCCTTCGGTCACACTTGGATCCGACCCCATCCGCTCCGACCGGCTCTGCGAGGCGAAGTGCGGGACGGGAACGGTACTACTCGGAGTAGTGGTCGAAGTGGTGGCTGCACTCGTATTCCGCGGACGCATGTCTCTAGTATGGATAGGAACCCCTAAGGCTCGGATCGAGCGAGCATCTGAGCCCCTGCGCTTCGCACCAAAATCAGGCGGAATCATCGGCTCGGGTTCTTCCGCTGAACGATGGGCCGTCTCATTGGATGAAGCACTCACAGAACGCTGGTGCTGCTCTCTTTCATTAAGGTTGAGGCGCTGCGCACGAGACCGTCGTTCCATCACTCTCCGCAACGCCTCCTGTCGTAAGATAGGAACATTAGGCGGGCTCTGGGAGACAGCACGAGTCGACGCCGCAGTGCCAGGACGAATCGGAGACGGCAGGGGCTCGAAGCGCTGCTTGGGCGGCAAGAACGCCGCCAGTAAGAAAATAAGTCTTCTGGCAGTCATCTTATCCGGCGAGATGATCACGGTGCGATTAGCCAGTATCGGATCAGCGTCTTGCTGAGCCTTCTGTTGCAGATAGTGCCGCCGACGGTACCACTCCGGGCCCACGGCATTGAGCCACTCCGTATGGTTCCCCAAAAAGGCAGTGACCAAGACCAGGAAGAAGAAACTGTGGTCTTTGTCTCCGAGACTACGGATTATCGACCGCCCTTCTTCACGCCAGACGCCCCAGCGGCTCTGGCCTGTGACAACGTAAGGCATCTGCAGAGCCGTGCTAATGCGACGAGTGCTGCGGATGGCTTCGTCGCGAAGTTTGGAATTGATGGACAAAACATTGACCGGCAGATGAACAAAAGTCTGATTGGTCCTCTGCATATTCGGAGGCTTGGCCGGCTTCGGATGCGGCCCTGCCGAGGCGTCTACTTTCTTGAGTAAGAAGAGGATCTCGTTCCGAGACAGCCTCTCCAAATGGGACAACGTCCGGTTGATGATATCCCAATGATCAACCAACAGATCGATACGCTCATCCAAACTCGCAGGAGGAGATGCAAGCGACAGACTGTCCTCGAAGAAGCCTCCACGCCAACGATAGTCCGAGTCCAAGGAGCACGAGAGCCCTGGCTTGGGAGAGCCTGGACCTTGCGCAAACCGAGAGACCGGCCGCCCACCATTTCGGGATAAGAGCGGGATCTGGATTGTGATAGCGACCGCATACATGGGGGTTTTCTTCTCCTTGATCTTCTTGCGCTTCGAGACGTCCGGGAAGGGAAACCCTGGGCTCGGGAGAGCGTCGTGGGAGACTGAAGATGACAAGTCAGGCCTATCCGGAGGAGAGTCATCATCTCCGCCTTCGGGCAGATGCACACTGAACATCCTTGTCAACAGGATAGTAACCTTGGCAGGTGGTTTAGACTCATTACCCCGATCGGAGCCGCCAAACGTCGTGGAACTTCCTGTAGTATATGCTCGTGATAGAGAGCTACGTGCTGCCGGAGAGGCTGGCGAGGTTTGACTCGGTTCATCATCGGCGGAAATGATATGCATCTTGGTGGAGGAACCCTTGTAGCTGAAGGCACTGCTCCCGAAGATGCAGTTCAGCAACCCGGAGTCATTCGCATCCGTCGTGCCCCGGGAATGGCCACTTTCGGTGAAGTTCCCACCTGGCGCCAGCGTAGAGCTACGAACCCGTGCCCTCATGAACGCGCCAGAAGACATGGGCGGGGATCGCCGTGTCTCTGCGGCCGCAGACAGCGGGCTTGATTCCACAACCGATGACTGAGGCAGATAACCCCGCCGCGGGCCGCGAGTCAACGTGGAGAGCGTGCGGGCATGGCGGGTACCAGTATTTTCAAACACCTGTGGCTCCAAGCCCAGACCATGTGAGCCTTGTCCCTGCGGAGTGGCCCGGGTATCCAGCAACACGCAGGCATCCCGGTCTCCCAGCGCGTTCTGGGCGATTATCACACGGAAATCCTTCAGGTGGTCCAATTCGACGCCGCCACCACGATCATCATATCCACCGGCCGTCGAGGTATTCGGGGAATTGAAAGCGGTATGAAGGGGGTACGCGTGCGAGTTGGATCGGCGAAGAAGGCTAACGTCAGGATAAAGCAAGCCCGATGTATGTTCCTCCTCTGTGACCGATTCCAGTGGCTGTGGGTTCTTCGCGGAGTATGCCGTCGGATTGAGAGTGGCCGCTGCAGTATTCAATAGTCGACCGAGCATGATGATAACAATGGCTCGAAACGGAACTGCAGAGTAGGTAAAAGAGCGGGGAAGAAATCGCAAAGTCGATTACGCCGAAGCGTTCAAATAAAATGCGCCGATAAAACAAGCAGGAAACCAACAGTCAGACCGATCAACTAGACTGAGCTGCAGTTCCCCATGATTCAATTTCGCGAGAGAACGACCATGATCAGGCCGTAAATGGGATAAAGTGTGTGTTTCTGAGGGAGGTCGAGAGAAACACGCGTCGCTTGTATCGGTCGTCTTGAGAAGGGTAGTGGGTGGGGGGGGGGAAGTGGTTTAAGGTGGGATCCGTTCTCAGCAATTGAGAGTCAGTGGGTGGCGGTGAAGACCGGAACAGGACAAATCCCGATCAAACCGACCAGAAAGAGGAATTGGAATTGAGGGATGAGAGGAGGAGGGGGAGGAAGAAGAAAGAAGGAGGGGGGAGGTAAAGTAGAAGGGAATGGAACGAGGAAGGGAGAAAGAGGGGAGGTAAGAAGAGGTAAAGTAGTTAGAAAGTAAGTGGTGGTAGTGGTGGTGGTGGTGGTGGTGGAGGTGGTGGTGGAGGTGGAAGGTGGAGGGTGGAGGAAGAAGTGCCGTGGAAGGGAACAGTAAGTGGTGCGTGTGGTCTTCACTATCTACTATAAGTTAGTGCTATGAGTTACTATTAGTACTACCTACTAGACCACTACCGGTACTACTCCGGGCGTCGAGTTACTGAGGACTAGCGGTAGTTAATCTACTTTAGGCACTACTTTCCACTCCCACTCTCCCACTCTCCCGTCCCGATGCCGCCCGCGGGAGAGAAAGAGAGACGGAGGATTCATTCGAAGTGTATGAGTAGAAACGGAAAGGGCGGTGAAGGAACCACCACAACCACAACCATAACCACAACAATAACACGGGGCGAACAAGACGGGGTAAAAAAAAAAGGAAGGAATGAACACATGATCTCAGCCTCATCGCAGATCGCGGTCTATCGGGACTGCATCTTCTACTCCTTTTCTCTCCCTGTCAATCCTCTCTGGCTGCCCTGCAGACGGCCAAAAAAGGTCACACAAACCACCTCATCGTACATCGGCCAATCTTACCCATTCTTACCCATAGTACCAGTCATCTCCTGGTCTCCTTGGGCTCCGACATGGCGGTCCAACACCTCTGATTCCTCCATTCCCTCCGTGATGACGGCAACTTACAGCACTTGCTTGCAGCCAGCAACATCGCCCGCGCCTGCTTATCACCTCCAGGGCATTCTTCCTGGCCAACTGTCAGAAAAAGGATTATCAAACAGGCAATGTAGAAAGAGTTACACCAACATAATTGGTCCTTGGATTATCGTGACTGCCAGCAAATAAAAATAATAACAAGAAAAATAATAATCAACCTGCTAAACCATCCATGGTATATTTTGACCCCTCAATCCAATGATGACCGGAGAAAAGCAACAGAGTCCGGAGTACACGAATACTTTTCAACAAGCAAATCAGCGCTGCGTCTTACGCTTCACCTTGTCCACCAGCTTCTTCAGATCATCCGACCCCGCGTCTTTCGAAGCCTGCTTCTTCTGCTTCTTTGTCCGATCCTGGTTGCTGGGCGCCTCCTCCGCGTGGTCGTCCCGATCGCGGCGACGCTTGCGACCCTCCTCCAGCAGCGCCTTCATACCGGAAGTGGGCTTGAACTTGGGGTTGGTAGGATCGATGGCGAACTCGTGGCTCTCAAAGAGTCGGGAGAAACGAGGATCGTTGACCTCCATCTTGAAGTCATCCACCACGGGCTCCACCTGCTTAGCCTTGCCCTTGCCCTTCTTGCCCTTCTTACGAGCCTGCTTCTCGGCCTTCTCGATCTCAGTCATATCAAAGTGCTTGATACCCTTGTTGTTGTTGTCGTCAACCATGAGCAGCTCCAGCTCAGCGCGCTTAGCCGCGGCGGCGGCCTCCGCGGCCGCACGCTCTTCCCGCTTCTTGCGCTTCTCCTCCTTGCGACGAGCAGCGGCGGTAGCCTTTCCATCAGGGTCTTCGAAGAAGGGGTCATCGAAGCCCAGGTCTTCCTGCGGGGGCTGTTCCTCGGCGGTCGGCTTGGCATCGTTCTGCTCCACATCACTCGCGTCGCCATCGCCGCCCTGCTTGGTAGCCTTGAGCTTCTCCTTTCTGCGCTTCTTTCTCTCGCGTTCCTTGCGAATGTACCGCTCGATCGTAGTCTCCTCAATCTGAGGTTCGTTCTCAAAGATGCTGTCGCGGGTGGGCTCGCCCGCAAGTCCGGAGGTGAAAGTCACTTCCATCTCACCCACGGGTCCGTCGGACTTGGAGGATTTAGTAGGCTCGGCACTCAGCCCTAACAGCGCGCGCATGCGCTGTCTCTCTTCCTCCTTCTTGGAGATGTTTGTGCTCGACCCCTCGCCCTGCGTAGCATCCATGACTTCCACTCCGCCGTCCTCCTCCTCATCATCCGAGCTGTCGCTCGCGAGATAGGCCTTCAGATCGTTCTCATCGATATCCTTGCGGCTGCCACGGAAGGCGCGGGCCTGGGCCTCCTTGCGCGACTTGTCCTCCATATCCCAGGTCAACTTGACCTTACTGTGCTGCAGGGCGTCGGTGACGAACTCGTTGGGCTGGTAACCGTCGGGGATGCGCTTGCACTCGTCGCGGGGTCTGTCGTCGTCGAAGTCGGTCTCGTCCGGCACGAAGCGGAGGTCGAAGAAGTTGGCACTAGACAGATACTCGGCGCCATCGACGAGGTCGTAGACATGCTTGGCGACCTCCTTGGAGGAGAAGGTCAAGATAGCGTAGAAGTAGCGTAGACGCTCGAGCTGGTACTTGCGGAGCTTGGTGGAGTTGAACTCCTCGCCCTTATCCTCCTTGAGCATGGACTTCTTGATCTTCTCCTCCTCCTCATCCGAATCCAACTCCTCCTCCTCGTCATCATCGAACCCCTCAAAATCTTCGCCATCATCATCACCATCCCCCCCTTCTTCGAACTCGCAAAAATCTCCTTGGGGGGCCCCTCCATCTCCTCGCGCTCCATGCGCTCCTTGCCAAATTCACTCGGATAGACCGAGACCTTCAACACGCGACCACCAGCAGGCACGAAGCTCGAAAACACAGCCATCAAATCCTCGGCGCGGATATTGTCCCAATCAAGATTAACCACCGCAATGCGGTCCGTGACCTCCCCAGTCGGGACATCGCGCTGCTGCTTATCCGGGAACTCCAACTCCTCACCCCCAAGCTGTTCACCATCACCCTCACCCTCACCCTCATCTTCGGTATCATCCTCATCATCCGAACTCTCCTCCTCCGAAGACGAAGACTCGAACCCCCCATCGCGAGCGGGATCATACTTCTCCGCCCGCCGCAACTCCGCCAACACCTCCTCATCATCCGCCACACTGCCCTCCACCTCTTCCCCTTCACTGGCATCATCTTCGTCATCCTCCAACCGATAGAACCGCTCCAGCTGCTTCTTCGTATCATCCCGGGCCAATTTCCGCCCGTACCGATCCACCGCCGCGTTGCGCGAGAAGTCCTTGTCGCGCAGCATGTGCGCAAACCGCTTGTCGAGCTTCACGTGCGTGTGCCGTTTGCTGGGGAGGCGGTACCGCGGGTCGTTCTGGATGTTGGCGAAGCGGGGGTCGGCTGGACATCAAACACACAGGCGTCGATTAGCATTCAGTACATGATTGCCGTAGATGCTCAGCTGGAGTGATTCCACACAGCCGCAATCAAAAACGAAACGAAACGAAACGCAAAGGTGAAGGGCAAAGCATACTGATAACCGGGGCATCTCCGCCGGCGCCGCCGCCGGAGGAGGACTTTTTGCTTTTCTTCTTGTCGGGCATTGTGCGTATCTTTTGGGGGTCAGAATCTGTAGTTAGAGGAATAGGTGATGGAGAACCAATAAAGGAGGAAAGAAGTAGTTTTCGTGCTGGCAGTGGTAGTTGTGGTGGGTTTTGATTTCACCGAAGTTGCAAGAAAGTGATGGCAGGATAATTTTTTGGGCGGAGCGGGAAACCACCGTCTGGTTTGGCAAAACTCAAAAGACTCTTCGGTCGCTGCGCCGGTCGCCGCACCGCCGACCGCCGCCGCTGCCCTTGGGATTGTGTGGTCCGTGCGCTGGGCTTTTTCTCCGTACTGTACTTTGGGATGATGATGAGGTACTATAGAGCTTTTCATGCAGGTTGATGGTGAATATTGATGAGGATTTTTATTCTGTAGGGGCAGGTTATTCAGACAGAGCTGTTCAAGGAGTTCACTTTGGTGAATTGCCGATCCTCTAATTTTACACCCTGTATTCTCACGAAGCTAAGACCGGTATCCAATTATATAGTTTCACCATTTCAAGACTGACTCTCATTTTATGCTACTTGCAACTTGCAAGCAAGATAAACATCATCATCATCAGATCATAACACAGATCCTGGTATTATATTAAGCAATATAGGCAGGTGCCGGGTGCTCCAGTGTATCATAGCAAGGCGCAGGCCCCAAAGCGTTCAGGTCATGACAGTCATTCCAAGGAGGCACAAGATCCGTATGTGCACATGTTGCCCCATCCCCATCCCCCGTCGACCCCAGCAGCTTCGGATGCAGGATATGGTCCCCGTACAGCGGCGGCGGCTCTCGAATGTCATGGATCGTCTTGTTGCAGATGGATCCATCCTGTCCGATCACCGAGGGGGTCATGTAGATGCAGAACGGGATGGATTTGGCCGTCTGCGACAGTGTGAGCGTCAGTCTTTCGTCCGACCTTGACATGCACCCGGCAAACATACCTCAGTAAAGACCTTCCCGGTGGCATCCTGGAACTCGGCGCTAACCACCAATCGATGGCTGATCTTGATGCGCTTCGTCGCGGTCGTCTGCGAGCAGGAATCGAAGCTCGGGGGCAGGCAAGCCAGCTTGCTGATGCACCATTCTGTCGCCGCGGCAGAGTCGCTTTGGGAGTCATCGGCGTGCCCCCCCGTGACTTCGAATCGCTCCGTGAAGATGGTGTGGTTCTTCAGGGATGTGATCGAGTAGATGTTGTCGCGCGCCGACTGTGCCGCCGTGGCGTCCAGGCGGATGAAGTGCTTTTCAGCGACCTTGACGGTGATGGCGAGAAGTTTGACATCCTTGGACACGGCTGTGAATTGGCAGTCAACGGGGAACCGGGAGCCGAAGGGGATGTAATGGCTGGGCATCGAGACCGAGTACTGCAGTTTCTGGTCGAAGCTTCCTCCTACTGTCTTCACAGGGTGTCAGCCTGAGGGTTTCACATCACAGCGACGAGCTGCAGTCACATACCGGCGAAAAGTCCGACGTCAGGTAGTTCGCCTCCAGGTCTGAATCGTGGTAGATCCGGATGGGTTTCGAGACCACGAGATTTCTCCTGTATCGGAACGCCACCGTCGCCTCGACCTTGTACGAGTGGTAATTGTGCTTGACACCCGTCACCGTCTCGAGGAACTTGCGCGGTAGCGGGATGTCAAAGGGGAACTCATGCTGTCCTTCTGGCATAGGAAAGGAGCCCAGCGTCTTGGACGAGGCGAGTACTTGCTTGTGTTCGCATGTGCTTTGCACGCGGTCTTCGGCGATCATGAAGCCATCGCGAGGGCTGGAAGCAGCGCAGTCAGCATTGCGCTTTTGAGAGGGAAAAAAAGAGTCAGACTCGATCAGATAACGTACACATGGAGCATTCCTTTCAGTTTCACTTTGATGCTCTTGATGCGCACACCTGGGGGAAAAGCAACGTTGAACGACCCGGTTATCGAAGGAGCCGTCGCTGAATTCCGTGCCTCGGGCATGAATATGCATGATTGGTCAAGCCTAGAGAGTGTGTTTCACATGGAAGTTGTGTTAGTGGTTTGCCTGATATCTAAGCGACGCAGCTACGAAAGGACAGAGGGGGAAAAAGTGATTACCTGAGATCATAGCTGGTTATCTTCTGACGAAACATCAACAAGGCGGGCTACTGAGAAAATTTCAGTATGGTTCCGGTGGTGATGCTGGTGCGAGAAGCAAGTACAACTGATCGGTTATAAAGAATGAAGCCTTGGAGGTTGCGCATTCTTGAACCCTGGCTTCTATACTTCTCCTTGCATTGATGGTAGCATCCCGCAAGCACGCGGACTACCCCAATCGGGGCTAAAAGCTTTAATTTTCTTCATCGCCATTACATCACCTCCCAATGGAGGACGGGAAACATCGTCACTGGAGCCATCCCTGGGGGAGGTTGTCACGACCGGCCTGCTGCGAAGGGGGTGATGGTGCTTTCCTGGGATCTGCGGCATCTCGAACAGTCAGAAAGATTCGAGGAGGCTGTCTGTACGCGTACTATGCTTTCTTGGCTCGCTAAGGGGTTCAATGATTTGCTCGTATGCAAATGTGTGTGACACAGGAGGGCAAGCCACCAGACCAGAGATCACTGGCGACGATGTAACTATGAAAGTGATGCCTGAGGTTCTGCCAAGGGCGAGCTCGAGTACTGCGTCCCCTGACAAAAAGGGGTCACATGATGGTCTCAGTCACAGCCCTCTTTCGAGACATTGACTCTTCTGTACATGACCTGAGCTCGTTGTACAACTGGGCGCGTGCATATCGCGCAAAATAGAGATTCTCAACCCCTCATTGCCCGCCTTAAGGGGAGCCTGGATGATAGCCGGTGGTAAAGACGCCAGTGGCCAGTGCAAAAAGAGCCAACGATGACCACTCAGTATTTATGCATAGTCGAATTCTCGAACCAAGTATTCGTCTGATAGCCACGAATTGTCACAATGTGGCCTGCGACGCGACTTGTACTGTCTCCTTTGCCCCACCCAGTCAAGGTAGTCACGCGGGATCCCATTTTCGACGACGACCCCACCCTTAATGAAATGTGGAATAGCACTGCATAAATCGATGGGACAGCGGGCTTAGGGCTTCGAGGTTTTCTTGTCTGGTGTTCTAGGTTTGTAGAATGAAAGGTGTGGTTGTTCTTATCTCTGGCGAGGACGAGCGTCTGCGTAATACACTTCAGGGAGAGTTTGGGTTTAGGGCCAGTAGCGGGCAGTAGCGGGCAGTGAATTGGTAAGTATGCTGTTCCGTGTGAGATGGCCAGGTCAGTCTAATTTCAGAATTCGTTCCGTGTTCGTCTCAATGCTCATGTATCTCGTCATTATTGGTACTACTATGCACATATATAGAACATTATGTATGGGTGGTAAGCCGAATAAAGTGATCCTCTCAGTGGTGATATATACTTTTCCGTTCTTTCAGCAGCCGAAATACCTCTTCTCGATCCAGCGCGGCTCGCGTTCCTCTTCAATCCGCCCGACAACCACCCGAACATTGGGATAGACGGCGCTGAGTCGCTTGAGACCAATCTTACCGGCCGCACAGGTGACGAACACAATCCGCTCTTCGCGCACGCCGTGGTCGATCAGCACGCGGACGGCCATCAGGGCAGCACCTCCGCTCGACATTTGCGGGTCCAGAAGCATGACATTCTCGTGCTCCTCAATCCCGGGAGGCAGCTTGAGGTAGTGGAGCTCTGGCTCTTCGTTCTTTTCATTTGTCTGGATAAGTACACGACCGGTGATGCAGTCGGGAATGGTGCGCTTGAGGGCGGTCTCGAGGCAGGATCCGCCCCGCAAGATGGCGACGGCGGAAACCGTGCCGGCTTGATTCAAGCCTTGGTAGGAGTTGTCGTGTGGAGTATGCACTTCCTTGGGGATATAGTTGGTCACATCCAAGGCTCTGTCACAGTGATTCGATAATTAGTCGATTGCCTCTATGCGTTGATGGAGATGCCCACTTACTTCTCGATCAGTAGGGCAGCAAGGCGGTCGAAGTAGAACACAAAGTCGACCTGCTCTGTTGCAGGATCTTGCAGGATCGTGTTCATGCCGATGAATTGTGGTGTTTCATGCATGACGACAACGTTGGGAGACAGTTTCTCCTCCGAGGCAAGGAGACCGAGACGAGTGAGTTCTGCACTGTGCTTCTCGGACTTCTCTTCCAGATTGCCTTGAATGTGTTTCACAACCATGTCTGCGCAATTAGTCTGGAGACAGCGCACGGCATGGCTTAGGCTTACCGATAGCGGTTCTGTTCTCGATTCCACGAGGGATGATGAGATCTAAAAACTGGTCAGTCTAAGACAAGAGCAATTAGTGGATCTCTGAGCTCACCTGATACTGCTCGTTGAGGTTCGACATATTTCTTGTAAGAGGGCTTGACATAGGTGAACCACTGCTTGATGATTCCCTCGATGTCTCTTCCGCGCTCACGGACATCACGCATGACTAGCGGTGATTTAGTCATTGCACAGCACAAGAACGTGAATGATGCAGGGGCTTACTTCTGCGTCCCAGACAAATGTCCATATCGGCCTCTACGAAGATCTGTACAATGGTAAGCGTGTATGCGACCTGAAGAGCGAAGACAGCCCACCTTGACATCCAACAGTTCCATGATGCGCGGGTCATGCAAAGCCAAGATACCCTCCAAGATGATCACGTGCGGGGAGTAAAGTGTCGTTGTCTGGGGCTCACGTTGGTGTTTGGCAAACGAATATACAGGAATGTCTGCCTTCTTTCTGAATGATTTGAACCAGACCGGTCAGCTTCATAGGGAGTGTGGTATATGTTGATGATAACACCAAGGATGGTCACTGTACCCTTGCTTCAAATCCCGCAGGGTCTGCACCAAGACATCGAAATCTAACGACTCGGGACAGTCGAAGTCATAATCATTGGCATGGGCTCTGGCATGCTCCTCTGGAGTTAAGCTTTTATAGAAGGAGTCCTGTACCACAGCACCGTCAGAAACCAATCATATTGCACACATGGAAACCCCGATAGACCGATAGGCGAGCTATTCGGGTACTGATAGATGAGATGTACCATTACGAGAATCACCACCCATGGCAGATTCAGTGACTTGACAATCTCCATTGCCACCGAAGTCTTGCCAGACCCTGAGCTGCCCGCAATACCAATAATGCTCAAATCAGCCCATGGTGGCGAGTACTTCTTATCCTTGTCCGTGGCAGACGAAAACACCGGTGAGATGGACTGCATGATTTAGATATTCCTCCCCGAGGAATTGACGGACCAAGATACGAATCAGATGAATTCAGAGGAGGCACTGGTACTCATAACAAGGGAGTGGGGGGAAGACAGTGAGGGGAGGGAAGAAGAAAAAAATAAGAGTCCCCGATTGATTGTCTCAGGATAAGGCTTTGGGGGAGGGACCCGATAAGACGGAGAGGGGAATTGGCAGGCGATACACGATACTTTAGACTGCCAAAAGCACCAAAAGCATCCAGTGATCGCCGCTTGACTTCTTTAAGGTTAGCCTCGGTCCGTGACCTTCGCTTGCGGTTTTAGGCTTAGCCAGCTGCACGTGACCTAACAGCTCCCGCCGCATTTCCTTAATTTCTGTCCGCCTGATTTCTTCCTCCGCTTCTCTTCTCTTCTCTTCTTCTTTCACACACTCCCCTTTCTTAGAGGTCACCTCATGGCTCGCGCCTGCGAAGCTCTCCATCTTCACAGACCGCCGGTGACTCAGTACCAAGGAAGTTGATCTTGCTCCAATTGCAGTTATGTCTTCAGCAAACTACGTATGCGCCCTGATGTGTCGTGCATGCGTCGTTGCTTGGTTTTAACGGGAAACAGATGTCTCCCTCTTCCCCAACAGCAACGCCGACATGGCGTCAGTTTGAGCGGAAGGTTGATGAGGTGAAGCCGTCCAAAACGTGAGTTGACCTTGCCGACGCTTTTTTGTCCTTTTCGTTTGATGCTTTTATGATGATCTTGAAAATCAAGTTGGGAATCTCTCTGAATCAATGTGAGGAGAAAATATTTAACTTGTGTCACTGAACCTTCGTCAACGCGCATTGTTATTCGTGATCTTCCGGTTATGATCGTGTGCTAACACGCTTGTGTTGAAAGTGATATCAATTATCTGGTTATGGACTACCTCATCACCAATGGCTACCCCGCTGCGGCGAAGAAATTCGCGCTCGAGGCCAATATCCAACCCAGAGCAGATATCGAGGCGATTCAAGAAAGAGTTGAAATTCGTACTGCGATTCATGCCGGGAATATTCAAACCGCCATTGAGAAGATCAACGAGCTCAACCCTCAGGTAAGAAACATCCTCTCACTGCACAACCCCACCCTCCTTCGTATGATTAGATCAGTTTCATGCACCACTCGGAACAATCCTTCGGGATTTGGTCGATAAACACTCATCATCATCAAGAACTTTGTATGATTCGAAGTCACTTCTATCATGTGTACTACATCTCGGTTGTGGGAGCATCCTCGCTAACTTACACCGAAACAGATATTGGATGAAAATCCTCCCCTGCACTTTGCCCTGTTGCGTCTGCAGCTGGTCGAGCTTATCCGCTCGTGCACTTCCACTCCTGATGGAGACATCAGCCCAGCACTAGAGTTTGCGACCTCGCAGCTCGCTCCCCGGGCACCCACCAACCCTCAATTCCTGGAAGATCTCGAACGGACCCTTGCGCTCCTGATCTTTCCGTCCGATAATCTCTCTCCATCCCTTGCCCCCCTTCTACAACCCGAGCTCCGTAAAGATATTGCCAACCGTGTGAACGAGGCCATCCTGCAAACCCAGGGTGACTGTAAAGAAGCGCGCCTGCGCAACCTGGTTAAGCTACGCGCGTGGGCGGAAAACAAGGCCCGCGAGGCTAAGAAGGACATTCCTGACAAGCTGAGTTTAGGGTTAGGGGACAGTAACTCCAGCACGTCCAGTACCCACGACAACAGTAATGCCGGCACGAGCCAGAATGGCTCGTCCAACGACACTGTAATGACCAATAGTGGGGACGTTGACCCAATGATCTCGTGATCGCCCTGGCGGTGATGTCTTTGCACGTTATTCTGTTGGTTGCCAGCATGGAGTTTGGAGCGATGTTTGATTTCGGTCTGGGACGTTAACTTGAGCTTAAATTTAGTGGTTCATCATTCCTGGTTTGGTCCTGAGTGTAGCTGCCGTGGCTGACTGTCTGGCTTGCGGTTCGACTGCATTGACGGTCTGGTTGCTTGACCATTGTCATGGCTATTTCGTCATGGTGCATCTGTCAGTTTAAGCATATCCCATATCCGCCTGCCTATAGCTCGTTATATACACCACAGCGCCAGAACAGCCCTTGAATTGATGGAATACAATTGATGCACATAAGCAATAGCCAAGGATCAACACTACAGCTCCGTAGCTATCAGCAAGCCTTCACCATACCACAAGATAAACAACTACTACTCATTCAATCTTCAACTTCGAACAAGAAGTGACAGCAATATCAACAACCATCAAATTCAGTACCCAACGCCCATCATGCTAAACCTTCAGCTAGTAACAAATCAATCCCATCCCGCAGGAAGGGCTCAAACCCACATCCTCATCGCGGCACTCAAAGACGTACAACCTCCCCCTCCCAGCAAACAACCATATATACATCACCACCACCCACCCCTCCAACCCACTGAACCCCATCAACAAAATCCAAATCCAAACTCAAAACCAACTACTCTCATTCCCCCACCTTCACCACCCACCCAACAAAAAAGAAATCAGCCCGAATTCCTTTCAGTCAAGTGTCAATCAGCAACAACGGAAAGAAGAAAATTACCGCCTCTTCGTCCCCCGCAACACAATGCCCCCCACCACGCCAGCCGCCAACGCCAACCCGCCCACAATCGCAATCCCCAGGAGTCCCTCCTTGGATACCTTCTCCTCGATCAGGGACCCCAGACTGGCCGCTTGCAGGTTGGCGGGCTCTTTTTCCAGGAGGAGGTCGTTGTAGCGCCGCGCCTCGCCGTAGTTGCCCAGCTTGTAGTTGCCCAGCGCCAGGTAGTAGAGGCATTCGCGGCGGCGCTCGGGCGCGGCCCGGAAGATCTCGGAGAGGAGGCGCACGCCTTCTTGTTGGTCGGTGCGGGAGGAGGATTTGATGAGACCCTATTTTCGGGGTGATTAGCCGGGGGAAAGAAGAAGAGGGGGGTGTGGGGATGATAGGCATGCTGTGGGTTGCTGGGTTGGGTTGGATTGGGCTTCGGTCATAGACAAGACAAGTATGGGAGGGGCACATACCCAGGCGAGGTTGAACTTGGTCTGGATGCCGACGTAGTCGCCTTCTTTCTCGTACTGGGCGCGCAGGACTTGGAGTTCGGCCGGCTTGAGCGGGCTATATTGTCATCGAGAAGTGTTTAGCTTGGGTCCGGGATGCGGGGGAAGGATTGTTTTGGTCGAATATGGAGGAAAGGACAATACCTCTCTGCGTCCGCGGCATCTGCATCAGAAACGCTGGTTGTTAGATAAGGTCAAGTCTGCGGGGAAGATGGCTTCTTTTTTTTTGTTTTGATGACGATGGGAAAGCTTACATGGTAGGTTGGAGCCCATGGTTTCTGATTTCGTGGTTGTGTTTAATGTTACTGCTCTTGGGGAAATACCAAGCGTAAAAAGCAGAACACAAGGACCGATGGATGGTGAAGGGGGATGTGATCTTTGGCGGAGGCAACTCAGTTTCAACTCGACTTGACTTGCTCTCGGTCTCGCTCCATCTCCAGTGGCATCCCGTGACGCCAGCCAGTGTCGTCAGGTTTTGTGGCGGTGCCGCCTAACAAGTGGCTTGGCGGGGGAACTTCCAGAAACTGTAGGCGGGACGATGTGGCGCCGTTGCTCTAACAACAAACATTAACTTGCCTACATCTTATCAACTTACACTCCCCAACCGCATCACTATCAATAACATCACCACCACCACCAAGCCAAAAGAATCACCACGCAATACCATACCGAAAATGTTACTCGACGAAAACCCCGCCACTGTACTTCAACCCCAATCACCCCCCCAAAAAAACCTCTCAACTAATCCCCCGCCAGCTCATCCACCACACAATCGGCAACTTCAACATCCAACCCGACAAACAAGCCGTCACGCGCATCAATGACTCGCTCGCCACGCTGCAGCAGTCGCGCGAGCTGCGCATGCGCGAGGCCGAGTCCGCCCTCCGCAAGCTCTCGCGCCACCTGTCCGCCTTGAACAACCAACAGGAAGAAGCCGTGGCCGCGCACGACGCCGGCCAGCACGCCGCCGAGATGGTCGAGCTCGACACCAAGAAGTTCCGCATTGCCAAGAGCGCCACCGAGCTGGAGATCGAGAGCGAGCGGCTCGAGGGGGAACTGGAGATGCTCCGCGAGCGGCTGGCGGATCTGGAGGCGCAGGGCGTCGAGGGGGATGAGCCCACGCGTCGCGAGCGGGAGATGGATGATGCGACGCTGTAAGTTCTTCCCTGATTACTGTGGGCTGAAGAATTCGAAGGGGGCGAATAAGGGAGTGAGTGGTTATGCTGATAACGACATACACAGTCTTCGACTCAAAATCTACCGATCCCTGGGTGTCGATATCGAAGCGGACGAGACGGGCAACTTCAATAAAGCCGTGATCCGGAATAGTCGCAAGGGCGACGTCCATGTTGTCAACATTGATCCGAAATTCTCGCGGTTCTTCTACTCGAATTATTTCTGGTCGACCTTGCAGGGGTAGAGAGTGCTACCTCTTCGGGATGGCGTTTCGCTGGTTTATATGGTGTTGGGTTGGTTTCCTCGGCGTCTCTTACTGTATCTTACATGATTGATTATACCCCCTCCGCCTCTGCTGAATCGAATCTACCTTTCTTTCTGGTGTATATATCCTCCTATCACGTAGGATTAAGCGTCGATTGTGACTCTTCTGCCTCCGACTTTCCCTCCACCACCACCCCCTCACTCAGCCCCATCATCTTCAACTCGCGCAGCAGACCCTCGCGATCTCGCTCCGACAGCAAACTCGGCACGCCGCCCTTGGCCCAGAGCAGCGGTTTCTCCTCGGGGAACCGGCTCTGAATGACCGACAGCGCCTCGTAGCGGGTCTCCTGATCATCGGGCGCCAGATTCCAGAGCGCCCACCACTTCTCCTCCTGCTGCAGCATGCGCGCCTCGATCTGATCCATGCCCGGCAGCGGCCGCGCCCCGCCTTGGCCCTGGGCCTGGTCCCAAGTCAACCGGATCGGCGGCGGGTAGGGCTTCGCGCGCAGCTCGGAGGGCAGCTTGTCGCGGAGCTCCTCCTCCCACAGCGCCAGCCCGCCCTCGGCCTCCAGCTCCGCCAGCTCCGAGGCGAGCTGGCGCTCCGGCCCGTGGACGACCTCCACGCCCAACGGCGCGACGCCCAGCGCCTCGACCGCCTCGTTCCACAGCGCCTGCCGCAACACGCCCCGCAGATCCACCATCAGATACACGAGCGGCAGCGCGCTCCGCTGCAGCGCCGCGCGCACCCCGGCCGACGCCTCGCGCCGGTTGACCAGCATCCCGACGCGCGGGCCCGCCAGCGCCTGCCCCGGTCTCGGCTGCTCCAGCCGCCAGGTGTGCGGCACCCGCCGCGCGATCACCCCCTCCAGCTCGCGGATGCACTGCGGCCCCACGCGCCGCCGGTGCGCCTTGCACTGCACGGCGACGTGGATCGGCTGCTCGTGGCCCGGCAGGTGCCAGGTGCCCAGGTGGTCGATGCCGTTGTCGCTGCGGCCGCCGGTGCGGTGCAGCAGCAGCGCGGCCGCGTGCCGCAGTTCCGTTTGCACGGTGTATTCGTACAGGTTGCCGATGAAGAGCGTCGAGGTCCGCGAGAGCTCGTGCCGCCGCGCAAAGTCGATGAAGCTCGCGCGGTTGTAGTGCTTGTGTTTCGAGATCGGGGGCACGGGCAGCTGGTAGACCCGCCGCGTGAAGAAGGAGAGCGAGGAGGTCATTTTGCGGGTGGTGCGGGGGGCGGGTGCATAGTTGTTGGTTCCTCGGTATTGGGTAACGGAATGCGTGTGAGCTGATTTGTGATCGGTAGTGGTGACGTGGTAACGCGGTGTTTAAGGAGGGAGGTTTGGTTGCGTGGTGATTATTGGGGGAAAAAGTGGTGTGTGAGGGAGGGAGGAAGAGCGGAGCGGAGAAAAGGCCGACAGACAATCTCTAATCTTATCGCGATTTGCATCTGATCCTCTCTCTCTACCTTGCCGACTTCTCTCCACCTTGAGCGAGCTTCCTCTACTCTTCCCATACATACATACTCTTCCACCATCTCTTACTCCGGCTCTCCCTCTTACCTACTTGAATCAATTTTCTCCACCTCACCACACCACCACCATACAATATAAAAAAGAAGAATCCAAGATGGCCGACATCCTAACCCAACTCCAAACCTGCCTCGACCAAGTGCGTCCCCATCCTATCCCCCAGCAACCCCAACCCACCCACCCAACTAACAATCCCCCCCAAAAAGCTAGCAACCCAATTCTACGCAACCCTAGGCTACCTAACAACCTACCACGATAACAGCCCCGCCACCGTGCCCCCACCAACCCAAGCCCAAACCGCGCCCGCCGCGCCCGCGCTCGCCAAAATCCCCAAGAACTCCTCCGCGCCCCCGGTCCCCGCCAGCGCGCCCCTCGCCGCCCAGCAGCAGAGCAACCAAACCCAACAACAAACACCCGCCGAGATTCCACAACCAGCACAACCAGGCGCGGCCGGCGCGGAAGACACAACAACAGGCACAGCCCAAGACCCCGCCCTCCCGCCGGCGCCCGACTCGCCCCGGACGTTCGCGGCGCGGCAGCGCGAGCTGGCCCGGGATCTGGTGCTCAAGGAGCAGCAGATCGAGTATTTGATTAGTGTGCTGCCGGGGATTGGGTCGAGTGAGGCGGAGCAGGAGCACCGCATCCGGGAGCTGGAGGGGGAGTTGAGGCGGTGGGAGGGGGTGAGGGGGGAGAGGATGCTGCAGCTCAAGGCGTTGAGGGGGCGGTTGGAGGGGGTGTTGGGGGCGATGGAGGTGGGGATATATGGGGAGCGGGAGGTTTAAGTTTCTTACACGGAGTAAGAAGGATAGACGGGGGTGGGGATGGGGATGGGAGGAGGTGGTTGTTCAGAGGAAGGAAGCACTGGTTGATTAGCGGGTGCATGCATCGGATTTAATGATGAATTCAACTGATTATGGAAGTTATTAGGTACTGGATTGCAGATCTAGGTGCTGTGTCTTTCGTTCAAGCAAGCAAAAGTAAAAGCAAAAACGAAGACGTTGACCATGCCTTCTATATGTCTGTCTTCCTTCGTCGATGTTCGTCGGTGCTGTGTAGGCTTGTTGTCTTTCTCGCTCTCTCTCTCTCTCTCTCTCTCTCTCTTTTTGTGCCCGTGTATATCGTGCTGGAAGTCTGTCTGTCCTCCTTGATGCGCACGCCAAAATTAATAACCCAGTAAGAAACAAAAAAGAACAACGCCAGTTAATGACACCCTTCCCTTCCCTGAACCATCCAAACCACCGGGTATAGAACGAGAAAACAACAAAAAAAGTCACTTGAATAAACTCCGGTATTCGCGCATCCGCTGCTCCTGCACCTCCCGCTTATCCAACTTCCCCCGGTTCATGCTCAGATCCGCCAGCTGCTGCTTCTTCTTGGCCAGCTCAAAGATCTTCTCCTCGATGCTGTCCGCCATGATGAACTGCACCGTCGTCACCGGCCGCGTCTGGCCGATGCGGTGCACGCGGTCGACCGCCTGCGCCACCGCCGCCGGGTTGTACTGCGGCTCCATGATGTACACCTTGGACGCCGAGGTCAAATTCAGCCCCACGCCGCCCGCCCCAATCGTCGCCAGCAGCACCGTGATCGCGTCGTTGTGCTGAAACTCCTCGAGCGCCTTGTTGCGCGCCGCCAGCGTCATCGTCCCGTCCAGCCGCGTGAACCCCGGCAGCCCGTTGTCGCGCAGTGCGATCTCGATCAGGTCCAGGTGCGACGTCCACGCCGAGAACACCACGCTCTTGTACGGCCGCTGCGACTCGCCCTGGCTCTGGTTCTGGTTCTGGCTCTCCTCCGCCGTGGCGAGCAGCTGTGCCACCAGCGCGTTGGTCTTGGTGTGCGGGCCTTCGTACTCGCCCATCTGCTTCACGTGTTTGCGGCTCTGTTTCGCCCGCGCCTGGTCCCCCAGGTAGTCTTGGAGCCCGCCCACGGTGATGATGGAGTACGAGGCCGGGATCCAGCCGTCGCAGACCTGGCACCGAAGGTTCGGGGAGTGGCTCATCTGCGCTTGCTCGAACGCCTGGGTCCACCCGGAGAAGCAGTCCGGGCAGAGCACGTCGAAGCAGGGAAGCACAATGGCCACGGCCGCTTGGCGGTCGACCGCGCCGTTGTCAGCACTGGGCTCCTCGAGCCGCTTGCCGCACGTGGCACAGGTGTCGGCCGACGACTCCTGCATGAGTGTGAACATCTCGTAGGACTTCTTGTCGGTTGCGCCGCTGCTATCGCCGCCCGCTCCCTCTTCCAGGTCGATCGCATCCTGCACACTCAGTCCCTTGATCCGCTTGCGGTCGTCCGGATCCAAAAGCTCCTTGCCGTGGGCGCTGACTTGGCGCAGGATCATCATGGCCTTGAGAATGTGGTGGTACATTCGCCCTTTCATCTTCGATTTCTCTTCGCCGGCAATCACCCGCATCATCACATTCGACTCCCTGCGGAAGAACTCGTGGAGCTGGCGTTCCTTTTCGGTGAAGTTCAGCATGACGATCATATCCTGTCGCGGAGGCAGATCGATCTTGTCCTTGACTCGACGCAGCGTGAACGAATCCACAAGCACTCGCAAACTGGCTAGCACGGTCGCATCGCCTGTCTTGAAGCGACTTAGGATGTACATGCCAAAGCGACCCCGGTCGTCGTAAGGGTAAAGACCGAGGAATTTCGTCACGGAGAGCAGATCCTCCAGACGATTTTGGATGGGTGTGCCGGTCACGGACCAGCGGCGCTGCGAGTTCAGTCTGAGGATGGCCTGAGTCTGGGCTGCGCTCTGTTCGCGGATGGTATGGGCTTCGTCCAGAACGATTCGGAACATGTTCATCTTGGTCAACGGACTCACCCCCCGTTTCGCCCCCCTCCCCGATAATTCGCTGAGGACGATGCTGTACGTCGTGATGACAAGATCATATTTGGACAGTTCTTCCACATCGTTGGTCCGAGACGAGCCATGGAAGACGTAGTATGAGATTGCGTCCTCTTCGAGATGCTCCTTGATCTGCGCCACCCAGTTGTTAACCGCGCTGAGAGGCGCCACCAGCAGCGTAGTCTTAGTATTGCGGATGCCAGGGAGGCTCTTGACCAGCGCGGGATCTGGAACCTGTTTCACCCATTTGGTAGACTCTTCCAACGAAGTCAGAACCAGCGAGAGAATACTCAACGTCTTGCCAAGGCCCATCATATCTGCCAACAGTCCACCTAAGCTTTGCGGGGGCTCCTCGTCGAGCACCGTGCCACTGATGATTTCGCGGTATTTCCTCCTGCCGCCGGACCGGTAATCCCTTCGCCATAGCGAGTTGTTGTCTGCTTCGTTAGGACCGAATCTGCGCGGCTTTTCCTTTTCAGTCATGAACCAGAGTGCTTGCTTCTGATGACGAAGCAAAGATGTGCGCAGCCCAGAAGGGGGCTCCATTTCAGGCAGATTATCATTGCTCTGGAGCTGGTCGAACATTTTCATCACTGCATCGTTGACTTCCTCAGCGGTTCGCACCTCATAGTTGACCCCTACGCGACCCCTGGCGGCCACGGACGGCAAAAACGCAGCCTGAGCCCTCCGCATCTCAGCGTGTGGATTAAGTGTCGGCACACCCTGTTCCACCGCAACTGGAGACGTAAGCCATACATTATGCTGGCCGAGGTGCTTGCCGACCAGCGTAGCATCTTTCCTGAGGCCGTATAGATTGATAGACGCCCGGTAGGTCTCGGAACATGGTACCCATGGCCATTCGCCCTCCTTCCGCCGTCGAAAATCCAGCCGCGCAGTCAGGTCCACCTTCACGGCAGGCGAATCCAGTAACGGTGCAATGACGGCTGCTGTTCTGGCATCAATCACACCAAAGATCTTCCCATTTGGGTCAGAAACTTCAATGCGGTTGTTCCCGCGCGTTTGCCGATGCACCCCGAGTTTCATTGACGGCCAGTCGTGCGTTGAGTCTGCGAAAAGAGAGTGGGTCGAAGGCTTCGGGACCAACTGCGCTTGCACCGTCGCCCCCTCAATCTTCCCATAACATACCCTCTGTAGACTGAGATCATTAGACCCAGTGACCTGTATGTCATCGTCGTCGGTGGCTGCAGCTGATACATCTACCGCAAGGAGTTAGCCGGTCAATACAGGGCTCCCAACTGAGTTTCAGACGTCCCATACCTGTAGTCAAGTCCACGACATTCCCGGTGGACGAGGACGAATCCGCCTGGTCCCGCCCTTCCTTCATCCATCCGCCGAGTTCCGAGTTTCCAGTCCCGGAGAAGTTTGTACTTTGCCCAGCCTTCATTTCTTGATCCTTCTCTACCTTTACCCTCTTGATCGGCTGACTCGCACGTCTTTCCACCCCGTACATATTCTCTATGAAACTCCCATGACGCGCATCAGGGCCGTCATCGTCGAGGTGCTCGGAGCTGCGTTTGATGCTCGTGCGATCGTCGCCTTCAAAGTCCGAGCTCGCGCTCGCAAACTCAACATCGATTGTAGGCGCAGCCTGATGTACCTGCGCCAAAGCGCTCGTCGCATCCCCCGCCAGCGAAGGGGTTCGCGTCCCAGACCGTGATGTCATATTCGAGTTCGGGAGGGAGTTCGTTCTTGAGGCGCCCCTTCTCTGCTGGCGCCGGCGCGGGCTGTTGAGGAGTAGATGTGCGGCCGAGGCGGTACCCGGCGGCGCCACGGACGAGGCAGGACTGCGCTGCGAGGCGGGTGTGGAGGAAGAGTCCGGTGGGTTCGTCGAGGATCCTGGAAACGATGAGTCTTCCGTGTCTGGTCCAAGAGTGTTACTTCCAAGGGAAGGGGACGAGGGGCAATGCAACGTCGAAAAGAGGAGCGAAGACAGAGGTCCTTCTTCGTCGTGCGGGGAACCAGCGACGTCGGGGGAGGATGAAGTGGGGTCCTGGTGAGAGGAGGATGATGCGGGCTCGAGCTCGGGCTCCAGGGAGGCTTTACCATTCTTGTTCTGTAGTTGTTTTCTGTGCGCCCGTGGGTTCAACAACAGGGCGGCGTCGGAGGAAGCCATGATTGTCAGATGTTTGTCAGATGGGACAAGTCTCCTTCAGCTGCAGGCGGCGAGAGCGAGACACGCGCGCGGGCGGGAGGGAGATCCGGGAGAGACGGTCTCAAGATCGCAAACAGGGAAACTGGCGGAGAGAAAGTAGTGAAGACATAAATCGTCCAGAATAGACAAGCGATGGGGATAGGAAGCAGTTCTCGAGTAAGGATGGTCTGTCGCTAGTGGTCAGGCTGAGCATACACTCCGGAGGGTGGGAGTCCGTTGGCGGCGAAACGAGGGACAAGTGAGGGAAGGCCACAGCGTCAATGTAATAATATCGAAGTAAGCTGGTAAGACACGAGGCCCACAAGTAGAAGAAGAGAGGAGTAAGACAAGCGTGGTAGAGATGTGAGAGGTGGAGATTTTGGAGGGTTGAACGCTCGATGGTGACGACGGGGGAGACGATGCCAAGAAGTTAGCGATAGATAAGATTGCGGGCGAGTCACGAGTCATGTACGTACTGTATGCATATGGCTACTATTGATGGCCGGGGCTCACAAAGACATGATCCAAAGAGAAAGATCCCTTCACACGCTCAGCCTTCGATCTGCCGTTTGTCTTGCTTCTCCAACCCAGTCTCTCCTCTCCGTCTTGGCCTCCCCGCCCCTCATCCTCCGTTTATTCTCCGACTCTAAGTCCTCGGTCTTTCTTTCATTGTTATTCAAGCCCACTCCTCGATCTTGAAAGCAAGGCAAAAAAGCATTGATTCTATTCTTGATCCCTTTTGTCTCGCAACTATTCATAACTATATGTACTCAAAGCAGAATTATATACCGAGTGTAAGTCTGAATAAAGATTAGGTCTCCCACAATATCCCACGTGAAGATCAACTTCCATTGTCTATGACACTAACCCATCAGATGAAGTTTTCCAACAAAAGCCATACCTTGCAAATCGAAAAGGAACTCCTCATGCCAGATTATCATGATACACGCTAAATGGGGAGACGAAGAAGAGAAAAGCGGAGAAATGGGGAACGGAAAAAGCGTTGAAGATTCCGTGTTTAGCACCAGGTAAACACGGGATTCTTACTTTTGACGGCCTCCAGCCGCTCGACAATCACTTTACGTTGGTTGCCTTCCATGCCCTCCGCGGCTGCATATCCGAGATCTCCTTCGAGATCGTCGCTGCTCCAGAGCAGGTGCGCTTGGCCGCGATTACTGGAGACGGAGCTGTGTTTCTGGTGTCGGTGACCTGGCCGAGGTGGGAGCGTGGCCCAGCTGCGTTCCAAGTCTCTACCATGACTCAGCTCGTCAATACTGTCGCGGCCATACCGGTCATCCATGGTGACTGGGCTACCCGAGAGTGCCCTGCCATGGCCGGACGCGGAACCGCGGCCTCTGGATAGTTCGAACCGGTTGGGGTTTGGCAATTCATTCGGAGGGGAACTGAGTCCGAGCAGATCGGCCTCGGGACCTGTACCCAAGGACATCGAGGCACCAATATCCATTTCCTCGTTATCGGGATCATACGTGCTAGGTTTGTCGTAATTTTCGTAGCTCTTCACTTTGCGTCTCTGAGCCTCCGTGGAGGGGCCGCGGAGGGGGATAGCAACTGGCACATCCACAAGATCATCCCAGACACAGACGCGTGTTCTTCTCGTCAATTCAAGTGGGCCATGGTCGGGATGCTTCAGTGTCTCCACCACATTCCATGCCTGGCCTTTCATGACTGCAATCTGTCTCGCAAACATGCTCTCCTTGAAATCATCATCTTGTGAGAAAACACGGCGCAAAGCCATCTGTGTGCCGCTCCACCAGGCAGTAGAGGTTAGAAGCGGTAGAAAATGGTCACGGGTCTTCTGCGAAAATGGTTGGCCGATCAAAGATACGGGCAGAAACAACCAGCCGAATGGGAAACTCCGCCACTGAGAGATATTAGCACGAGCCATGCAGATTGTAATTTCGTCATTCAACTTACCGCATCGGGATGTTTCCATGGCCACGAGAGACTGTTATCAATGGCACCAATTTGGATGGTTGCATAAGGTTCGGTTGCGTTCAAGGGAGTCCCTGTGCGACTCACGGCAAGCATGGACTCATGTCTCCGGTAGGGATGAGGCGCAGTTGTCGCTCCGTCGGAATTGACTGCTACCGGGCGCGCAGGGGGCAAGTCGTCGTCATCATTTTCTTGCCGCTGCTGCTGCGCGCCATTGGGTTTCGGCGGATCAGCGACAATGGAGACTTCCTCGGTTTTCCAATCAATCTTAATCATCCAATTGTCGAGACCTCGGTCCGTGTTGCGCATGATGTAGTCCAGGATCACGAGCTTCTCTAGCTCTTCCCTGAACGACTGCTTCAGGCTTTCCGTCCAGTAGAACCGCCGCTCTCTGCTTTCCTCACGCGGCGACGGAGTTTGCGTCTGACCGTCGTGGTATGCTTCTTCGTCTTCATCGTCCGAGTGTATTCCAGAAGGGCGACATGCTTCATTCCACGGACGCTTCTTTCGCTTGGGAGCATCTTCTGCTCTGAACCCGGTATTGGTTTGATCGGGCCAAGGATGGTCGCGCAGGAAGAGGTTTGCATCCTTGTAGCCTTTGAGGAAGACCTGGAAACTACCGGCCTTGGGCGGGAGGGACTTCTTGCCCATCCAAGCTTTTCTGCGGTCCCAAAAGTCGTAGAAAAAGGACTTCGAGGACAGCCAGACAATATCGGTATAAGGAACGAGATTGGTTTGCAGCCGAGAGTCGAGAACATATGCTGCCGCTTCGGAGACATAGGATAGGTTGGGAATGAGACAAGCTCGACCGAAGAAGCATGGGAACAGGTTGCGGTGAATCCATTTGGTCCATTTTGGGTTGCGAGATGCATAGGGTTCTTCATCCTTGGGCTTGAAGACTCCCACCACCTTACCCTCGCTGTTCCGTGCGAAATAACTACCCGAACTACCCTGGGAGATCATTCGGGGATGGACCCCCATCTCAATGGCGATCCGGACACTCTCCACCACCTCTTCGAACTCCTCTCGAGCTCTCCGCGCAGCACCTTCGACCTCGTCTGACTCGAGAACCTCCGCAGTGACAGGTCGAACCCCATCGGGCGCCTGGAAGACTGAGTGGTAGATCTCTAGCTTCTCCTCCTCGAGTGTCTTTCCCTTGACTCGATTGATCTTGAATTTGGAAGCGAATTCTTCGGCCCACCGCTCGAGGCGCGCATTGATGGCTTTAATGTCCACCCCCGAGTTCCTCCGTCCCCGTCGGTGATACTGCCCACTCAGCCTCCGTCGCGGTTCGGGGGGCGAGGTCAGGCCGGTTCGTGCGGAGATCGGTGCATATCGTGGTGCGGATTGGGAGATGGTGTGGGAGTCGTGTTGTAGGTCGTCATCGTCTGAGTATTCGTATGGATCGTGGGCTCGGTCTTCTTCTTCCTGCGCCAAGCGGGCATACCCCGAAGTTGCGGGTCGATTCTTGGGCATGGTGGCAGGGCGACTGGTTTAGGACTGCAAGGGCCGGGAGGCAACCAACATTCAGTTCATATGAAAGGGAGCACGAAGGGAAGGAATTGAGGGAATGGGGCATAGAATGAACGAAGAGAAAGGGAACAATTAATACGATGAGTTTAGCCGAAAGAGACTCAAGGCATTACTGACGACCGACCGCAACAGAAACGCAAATGAAACTGGGCGGGTGGAAATGGGTGGAGGGTGGAGGTTAAGTTAGTTGAGTAAAGTAGGACTGGACTAGGTGGAGGAGACGGAGCGGGCGAGGGACTGGACATTCACGCTGTCATCTTCTGCTGTTCCGATACGGCTGTGGCTTGCCTCGCCTGTTTTATCTGGCAGAACTGTATTGATACCATCTCCGGTGCCTCAGCGCTGTCTTTTAATTGGACGATGGACCGTACAGGGTCCTGTGCCGCCACATGTCTGACGATACGATACGACACCGCCACGGCAGCTCCTCCGAAAGCGCGGGCTCCACCCAAGCTTTATGAACATCGACAAAACCCCTGAATGATGAGCAGAAGAGACGAGGGCCTAGAAGTCTGGGGCAATCATTTACAGTTGCTGTGAGCCATACATGTTCAATCCACGTGGTGAAGCAGAGATACTCAGTTACGACTGTCAAGCAGAGAACGGAGGCACAGTCTCACTCAGTACTCAGTAGGAATATCTTATACTCCATACAAATACGTACTCCGTAATAGCCACAGCTCCATTGATCGATGGCTGTCTCGGCGAGCAAACGGTTGGTCATCGTGGCCGATTAATTGTTCGACCCCGTGCGGGAAACCGGTTTCACTCGAGCCCCAATTCCAAGAAGAAGCGATCGATCTTAGGGTACTCGGTACATAACCCCTAAAAGCTTCCTTTCCGAGTAAAGAACCGAAGGACCAGATGGAACCAAATGGATATCAAAGGGGCATGCAGGGGCACGGCAACAACATTGCCAGGACTCATTCCGGGTCTAGTACCGAGTAACTTGGTTAATCGATAATCGTTTTGAGTGTACTCCGTAGATAAGGGAGGAGACATGCGGACAAACAACCATGTCGGAGAGAACAAATTAATTGTTCGGTGGGTATTGTCTGCAGTGTACTGTGTACTTGTCTCGTTTACTACGGACATGTATACGCAAGTATATAGTTAACTTCACTTCGATGACGGCATCACCTACCAGCCCAAAACAAGAAAAGAAAAACGCTGAGAAGACAAAAGAAAGTGGTCCGTAATAGCCAATAACTCATGGGTCCAGCCCCAGCCGCCGTACAAGGGCATGGAACAATCGATAAGTTCCCTAATAGTAACTGTAGCCTCTCCGGCCCAGCCTGCGCGCGCGATAAGTTAATCAATCAATCTCGTTCCACCCCCGACCACCCCGTCACGCTTCCTCCAATCTCACCTTCACCACTCCTCCCTCCCCCATTCGTCTTCGCGTTTTCCCCGGATGACCACTTTGCAGGCCTCTCAGGCAATTCAATTGATGGTCTCTTCAACGCCTTGTTCTCTGCTCCGTCACTCATTTCACTTGTTCTTCGGGTCGAGTCTCTTCGTCTTGTCTTACGGACAGCCTCGCTGAGATCTTTCGCTCCTTATCCGTTATATCTGCCTTGTCCTTTGCCAGTCCAACTCGGTTGCGATAAAACCCAGAACACGCGGGAAGAAAAGATTCTCACATCGCTTCCTTGAACGCTTGCATTTGGCTCGTGGGAAATCGCAGGAAGACATTCCAGATCAATCCTCCCTTTTTTTCCGTGGCTGGTCCTCTTCCCGAGCAGCGCGAATCTTCCCTCCTCCATACAACAACCCTCGGAGTTCTCGACGCGAAACCGCTTATATTGATTCTCAATTCGGTCAATTGAGGCCGGATTTATAGTCAATCCTCAACGACATCCTCCACGGTGGCTTCACTCCTATTCCGGGCGTCGCCCATCGACCCAGCCCTCCGACCCCCATCGCCGTCTAATCCCCAGTCCCACGAACCCGCTTACAATCCAGGCTCGTCCTCCGGGGAGAGTCAATTGGATTCGCGTCAATCCACAACTGATACTGTGACTGGAGCCTCGTCCGCATCCTCGCAGTACTCGGGAGCCATTCCGGACCTCAGCTCGCTGGACAAATTCACCCATAGTCCCGGCAGTAGCAGCAGTAACGGTAGCGCGTTCCCCAGCTCGCTCGGTCCCTCTTTGCCTGGGTTGTCAGCTCTGGCCTCGGTCGCATCGGCGCCCACTTCCAATCTGCGGTACGTATTCTTGCAGCCTCTCCTCGCCAGGTGAAATTACGAAGATATTGGTTTGTGGGACAAGTCCGTGGCGGCTGTTTGATAACTACGGGTGGAGGCCATCGACTTGATCGCGTGGTAAGCACGGTCTTTACTGACGAATCTTACGTGTTCAGAGCGTCGAGTAGCAATGCAAATCACGGAATGGCCAATATGACCTACGCGACATCATCCCCAGCGGCCACCACTGGTGGACAAGGCAATAACCCTGTAAGTAATAAATTGGATGGATGGAGCTTTTGGGGCTTATCGCAACTGGGGAGGGGGAAGTCCTTATCTACGGACTACTACTCTAGTAGTGCCAGCTGAGGAATTTTTTCCCCTTTTGACCTTTTGAGCCGGAATCCCCTCGTTTCTTTTTCGCACCCAATCTTTTGCTGTTATCAGCAGCCGCTGGGTCTTGGCGCCGCACCACCAATGCCTTATCGCTCCAACCCATCAAATCTCTCCCGATCTTATCAACCCAGCGCTCTTCCTCACTCCATCCACTATCAGCGCCGTCTCCTCATCTTCCCCATCCTCTGCCTTCCTCTACCGCCCCGTTTGCTGCTGAAAAGACCATGGCGACCACGTTGGCTGATCAAAAACGTCCTCAATTACAGCCCGTGTGCCAGAATTGCGGCACCTCCACCACCCCCCTCTGGCGCCGTGACGAACTCGGCTCCGTGCTCTGCAACGCCTGTGGTCTCTTCTTGAAACTACATGGGAGGCCTCGTCCGATAAGCCTCAAGACCGATGTGATCAAAAGTCGCAACCGCGTCAAGACCGCCGGTCAGGGTACCAAGCGCAAGGTGAGTACTCGACTCGAAAATTTTTCTTATCCGTGACGTCTCTTCCCAGTACCCGGTTGCTAACCCTTCTTGTCTATCTTCCTCCACAGTCGGGCGGTACCATCGATACCAATGGCCTCTCTGCCTCCCGATCCGAAGCAGGGACTCCGCCTCTGGGATCGCATGGCAATCGTCGCGCGTCGCGAAAGACGTCTCCGGGCCACTCCGACCGATCCAACTCGCCGGTGCCGCGCACGGAAACTCCTGGTCTCCCTCAGGTGCAACAACAACACACCCAATCGCTGCACAACTCCAATATCGCACCGCAACACATGTTCGACAGTGTGACCATTGGTGACCATGGCATGAATCCGCCAAGTTCAATGCCGTCGGTGCAGCTGCGCCAGCCTTCCCCGACCTCGACGTCCGCGACTGGCGACCGTCACCCCGAGTCTCCCCAGACTTATGAAGGTCTCTTGGCGGCGAATACATCCCTGAAGACGCGCGTGAGCGAATTGGAGTTTATCAACGAACTCTTCCGCGGTCGCGTCGCGGAGCTCGAGCGAAGCGATGCGACGGCTCGCCGGTCCGAAATGATTGTGCGCGACTCGGAAGTCCGGCTGCGACGGTCTCTGGAAGAGGCCCAGCGACGCGAGGACGATCTCAAACAGCGGGTTGCCGACCTTGAGCGGCAGCTAGCTGACAAGAGTACTCTCAACAACATCACGAACAGCGACAGTCCGGGTGAACCTTTAGCCAAGAGAATGCGATTGTCAGACGTGGTCGAGCAACCAGCCGAGTCTCCGACCAAATCGCCCAAGAGCGTCTAACCCAGGAAGGAAGGCTCAGTATGTTGGACGAAAGCGTCCGCGTTGCTGATCCCAACGTGTATTCGCGCGTTGCTGAGATCTCTGATCTGATCTTCCTTGGTCTTTTTGATACCCTTTACGAGTCTTGTCATTGGCTGGTTGTATATCGGATTAACTAATTGTACCCTTCTCCTTGGATCGAATCTTTTTATACTTATTCTCTTTCTACCACACCCCTACACAATCCCTCTCTTTCTGCTTTATTCCTAATTCCGATATGGGACGGGGAAAGATCGGTTGGTCGGCAGTCATCAGCACATCGCACGCGGTATGGAATCTGCAAGGCAAACCACAAAACAGGACAAGCGAGACCAAGTTTTGCCACGATACAAAAAAAGGAGAATGGATTGACCCTGTAAAATGACCCGGGGCATCTTTCTCGATGTTCAGTACTTCGATGTTTATCTTATATTCCCTGCAATCACAATGTGCTTTTCCCATTCGACCTTATGACATGTTAATCATACCGACTGTTTGCTATCCGGTCGTGCTATGTGCTTTCCGCCGCGACGAGTATCACTTGATTGAAATAATCTAGTTGGTGTGCCCCCGCGTATACAGTCCTTCCTCGACACTCGTAATCAAAGACAGCTCTCTGCAGCCAGGACGTACACTCTGTTTGCTCACTGAGCGGGCACCAGCAGCCTCGGTCATTCCTACCTCCGGTTCCTCAATGATCACGCATCTTATACTGTACGAGCATGATCATTTGCGTCGTTACACGTTCTGAGAGGCATAGGGCTCGAATCCCTCCCAATCAGTAAAGAGCCGTTTTCGTCATACCTTCTACCGTCCAGAGGTATACACGCTGATATCATGCAGTCTTGGCCTCGATATCCTCATCGAAATGGGATAGTATCATATGAATGCGAGGATCATGAACCAGGATTGTCCTTCGGCTGCAGAGGCCTTCCGTGGAATCTGTGTGCCAATGAAATGTACCGATGGTGTCTTTCCTTGACTATGGTATAACAGTCATGCTCTCTAACCCTAAACCCCCATTGCTTGCTCTTGTCTCTTATTCCTACCTCTTGAAAAGCGTCATACAGGACAGCGACCTGAACAGCATGGAATTCAGCATGATAGGGACAATCCTGCTCGACCTCTCCCTCGTTGGACTCGTCTACGCCGCCGCACTCATCTTCTACCGCCTGTATCTCAGCCCATTAGCACGCTTCCCCGGCCCGCGTCTCGCCGCAGCCACCGGCCTGTACGAAGTGTACTATCAACTCATCAAGGGCGGCATCTTCACCTGGCAAATCAACCGGCTGCACGACCAGTACGGCCCGATCATCCGCATCAAGCCGGACGAGCTGCACATCCGGGACCCGGACTACTACGCGACGCTGTACTCCGGCCCGGGCACGCACCGCAACAAGGAAGCCGGCTTCAGCTTCATCGCCTTCCCGCAGTCCATTTTCTCGACGGAGGACCATGCGCTGCACCGCGACCGCCGCCGGGTGCTGGGCCAGTTCTTCAAGAAGAATGCGATCCTGCGGCTCGAGCCGGCGATCCGCGCCAACATCGCGCTGCTGGAGAAGCACTTCGCGGCCCTGGTCGACACGCCGGGGTGTCTGGAGCTGCACACGGCGTTCCAGTGCTTCACCTCGGACACGCTCTCGCAGTACTGCTTCGGCCGCCAGCAGGGATTCCACTACCTCGAACAGCCGGAGCTGTCCAACACGTGGAAGCTGCGCATCAACTGGATGTTCGAGTTCTGTCGCGTGAACCGCCATCTGCCGTTCTTGGTCGTGCTGGCGCGGCGGTGGCCCGCCATGGCGGAGCGGTTCTGTCCGCCGTTTGCGTATATCATGGGCATGGAGCAGGTGAGCCTTTTGGGAGATGTATAGCACTAGCCCCTGTGATGAAACAAGATTAACAAATGTCAGGACGTGAGAAGCTTCGTACGCCACGCAATCCATCAACACCAAACCCAAACATCCACCCTCTCTCTCTCGAAAACAGACAGCCCCAAAGACCCAACATCACCAATCTACCCCAGCATCCTCGCCGACCCATCCGTGCCTCCCCGCGAAAAGGACTCGCCCCGTCTCGAAGACGACGCCATCTTCCTCATGATGGCCGGCACCGACGCGCCCTCCCAAGCCCTAGCCATCACCATGTTCCACATCCTCGACAACCGAGAAGCCCACGAGAGACTCAAAGCCGAGTTACTCGCCAACATCCCAGACGTGCGCTGCATACCTCCGTTGGAGACCCTAGAACAACTGCCCTTCCTTGTAACCCCTTCCCCCCCCGATCCCTCCCTGCAATCAAAAAAAAACTGATCCCGTGCCCAGAGCGCAACAATAAAAGAAGGCCTCCGTCTCTCCTCGGTCGTGACGACCCGACTGCCGCGCATTGCCCCGCACGAGACGCTGAGATATCAGCACTGGGAGATCCCGGCTGGTGTACGTTCCCCCCCTCGCCCCTCGCCCTTCGCCCCCTTCCTCACAAACTGTGTAACCCCCCTCCCTTCGCCCAATGCTGAATACCGTAAAAAGACCCCAATAAGCATGTCCACCTACTTCATCCTCCGCGACCCGACCATCTTCCCCGCGCCGACCCGCTTCCTCCCGGACCGGTGGCTGCTCGCGCCGGAGGAGGCGCTGCATCTGCAGCGGTATCTGGTGCCTGCGTCGAAGGGCACGTTGGGGTGTTTGGGGCAGAAGTACGTTTTCCCCCTCCCTTCCCCCCAAGCATCATCCCCAGTCCTCTAAACACTCCCACACTCCCCGCTTGCGTTGCGTGTCATCGTTACAGTTGGCACAACCCACTAAGATTACACCGATGGTGTGGTGTGTGCAGCATGAACGCAGCCTGGATGCACCTCGTCCTAGGCACGCTGTTCCGGCGCTACGAGCTGGCGCTCCACGAGACCACGCAGGCGAATGTGGAGATGACCCGGGATAATTTTATTGGGCAGACGGCGCTCGGGGCGAACAATGTGCAGGTGAGGGTTGTGGGGGTTGTGGGTTGAATTTCTGTGGTTGCGGGGGGTATGGGAGGGGGGCTGGGGTTTAGGATGAGGGTTAAGGTACTGTGGTTGGACTGGTGGGGTTGGGTTGGGTTATGTTTGGTTGTGGCTTTTTGGTCGGTGAGTGTGGGGATAGTAATGAATGTGCTTGAGTGCTTGAGGGTGAGTCAAGAGTCTGGTGGGTTGCTGCTGTGGTTGATGTGGAGAGGAATCTTGATGTGGAGGGGAACCTTGAAGTCGTTTCTCTAGTTTAGTCAATTAGTTACTTGGTGGGCTGGGTAGGTAATCAGAAATTGCCTGTTTTATTGGTGGTGTAAGTGGAAGTGGACTCAGGGTTTGGAGATGTAGTGGTGGTTCTTGATATTTGGATGTATTTAGTGCGAAGTAGAAAAGCAGAATCAATGGGGATATCAGGTGAAGAAGGCCGGGTGGATGCAAACCGCCATCCATGTACTGTGCTATACCACCCGACTAATATGTCCGGAGCGTGGACTTGGAAAGGTTGGAAAGGACATTCGTCGTGCCCGGACAGCTACTTGAAAATCATTCGATAGGCTTAGTAGTCTATAAAAACCATCTATGAGAAAACTCTAGTCTAGACTGAACAAATCTATAGTCACCACCACATCATAGACATTCAGCAAACCTTCTCAATAATCAGACTCTCCTATGGACTTCTCGTATAGAAGTGACCCTGGGTATTACATACGCAAAGACTGAGAAATGGCCAGGTCGCTCATGCAGGTTGAACTGTGGGAATAGCCTTCTCAAAAGGCTAGCTCGCACGGTTGGGTGGTACTTGTATTACCAGACGCAGCCCTCAAGCCAGTCGATCATGCTCGACCTTCTTCCGCATTGCGCCGTGGATGCGCCTCTCGCGCAGGATCGTCCACAGGCACACAATCAGTCCGGCCAAGCCGGAGAAGAACGTAGTGTAGTAAGCAGCCTGGTAGCAGGCCAGCCCATCCGGGCATTCCCGGTCGCCGTCCGGGCCAACCACGGAGTGATGGTCGTAGGTGTGCCCATAGATCAGGTTGAACACGTTGCCGCTGAGAACCGGGGCCATGGTCATGACGCCCCAGTTCTGCGAGAGGCCGTTGATGCCGAAGTTGTGCGCGACCAGGGAGGGAAACACGCCGAAGAGGAACCCGTAGGCGATGCCCGTGAAGCCCGACACGATGACCAGCTGGTGGGGGTTCGAGATCGACGACCCGGCGAGCTGGGTGATGGTGAAAACCAGAGCGGACATGAACAGGCACCAGAAGCGGGACATGTTCAACTTCTTAACCAGAAGATCCGAGCCGATCCCTGCAGGTTACACGAAGGCGTTGAGCTGATGAGCCAAGGCGGGATGTGGGGTGTCAGCACTTACCACTCAACAGACGACCGGTGAAGTTGCCAAAAGACAAGATCGAGACATGCATGACCTGTCGCTGCTGGATGAACTTCGAGCTTGCGCTGTCATCGTAATATTTCCAAAGTGCCTTGGCCTGCGGAGGTTAGCAACCCACCGGACCGGACGAAAGGAAGGTCTTACGCTGTTTCCGATGTTACTGGTGTGCGGTTAGTCTTTCATGCACAGTCAACGGGGTCATCATTGTACTCACTTGATCGTCATCAGGCCGATGCCAGACAGCAGCGCCATAGTCAGGAAGAGCTGCCAGAACTCGACCCTTGAAAGCATCGCCAAGCCTCTGACGTCTGGATGAGGTGAGTCGGGAGCAACATCAGACATGGCATCCTCTTCAAGCTCCTCCTCTTCATGCTCAGGTAGGGATTCGTGGGACGTTCTGAATGGGACTTTGGGAACCAGGGAAGAGGTCTCGTTAACATCGGGGTTGTGGTTGAGGGCAGTATGGTTCGACGCGTTCGATTGCGACCTGGTATGGCCCGGGGGTGGGGAGTTAGAGATATTATATCTATGCGTACCTGCTTCATCAGAATCGTCATGGCCGGGTCGCAGCTCGTTGGACCTCGCTTTGCGCAGCCGACGTGATTCCACTCCGGGCGACCGGTCTCGGCCGAGTGACATGTACGAGTCTACGGGTGGGAGGATTCGGAGAAACGGGATCGAGATCAGGTTCAGAATACAAGTTCCCAGAGCCAACAGGAGGAGAAAGCGACCAGTGTCATCCTTGAAGAGAACGCTGGATATCGTCGACCAGAAGAAGGCGCTTAAGCCGAAGGCCGCCAACGGAAACGCAGTCGCCGTTCCACGGTGCTCGGGGAAATTCGACGCCGCTGCAATCGTGGTGTCTTAGCACAAGTTCAACAAAGTCAGCCAGCATGGACTTACAAGTCTTGATAGATGCTGAGAATGCCGAGGCACTGCCGAAGCCGGTCAGGAAACTGAAGAAGGCCAAGAAAATGGTGCTGAGAGAGCCTGGCCCGCCCTCATGTGCTGTGCTCATCGACTGGAATTAGCAGTCTTCTTCACCACAGGTGACACCAGCGCCTACCCAGATAGATGGGATAATAGCCCAAGCCGAGAGTGATAGCTCCCAAGAAGGTCGTCAGACGGGGGCCCCGAGCATCGGTCAACAGTCCCAACGGGATGCCTGACGCATACATGCCCAGATTTCCCGCAGCACCCTGGAATTTGTGAATCTCAAGGTCAACTTGATTGAATGAACAGCATGCTTACGATGAAGTTGCTTTTCGTTGCTGAGATTTTCATCTGTTGCGCGAACTGAGGCGCCCATGCGGAGTATGCATACTGGGTCTGATTAGGACTCGCGTGCACGGTATATCAGATGGTGGAATGATACCTACATTCGTCCCACAGGCGAGCGCAACCACCGTTGCTGCTATCACGGAGATGAATCGCTTCGTTTGATGCGATGAAGGCGCCATGTTGCAGTCTTTGGGTGCCGTTTGCGCCAGGAAAGCCAGGGAGCGGGCCTCACATGCAAAGAAAAGGTGGGGAAAGAGGTCGCAAGACGGCGAGTGTCTATTTGTAGCCTCGACTCGGAGTGTTCCACGGATGGTGCAGGGGAGAAACGTTATCACGTCACGATAACCGAACAGAAGGCCGAACGCAAGGAGACGGGACTAGTTTGTAGCTTAGTGGTAAGTTACTCAGATAGGTCAACTAGGAGTATATGACAGCGCCAATCGAGATAAACGAATGTAGTGACGGTGTACTGTGTAATCAATTGAGAAAAAGAAAAGAAACAAAGCCGAGTAAAGAGTGGTGGGGAGAGTTAGAAAAAGAAAGATGAGATACGAGAAAAAATGAACAAGTAATGAGCGACAGCAGAGGAAGGAGAGGATTTTCACCTGGCACTCGCTCCAAGTGTCTTCTGTCGAATCTTTCCTTTTTCCCCTCGGGGGGACTCGTAATCGGGTGGATTGGAAGATCGCGCCGTCCTCGGCCTCGACTCCGCACTTGCGCTGCACTGGCAGTGGCAGTTCTTGTCAGGACCACCAGGACCAGTCGCTTATCGCCGATAAGGCCCAAAAAAGGGGCCTGACCGTTCACAGGCAGTTTCTCCGATGCCGGCGGTGAGTCTCACATGACGAAGGCGGCGGCGACAAACAATTGCCGGCGGCATGTTGACTTGCTGCCTGCCTTGCTTGGTCTGCAGTCCCGGCCACAAACTACTTACTACTTATTATTCACTACGGACTGTTCCGCTACTTGTCAACGCTATCTATATCAACTTACCTCTCCAGACAGAAAACATTGAGGCATTGAAAGGTTCATCATCATGGGAGCCCTTCTGTCTCTGCCTTTGTTGGCAATCCCGAGCGCCAGCACGGTACGTAATCTCTATCCTCGTCGCCCGTCTCCGACTAATCGCGACACAGCTCATCACCCTTGCGACTTCCTGCTGCGGCGCTGCGACCTGTTCCGCAGTATGTAGCGCATGTGGCAAGTTCCAGAACAGGTGAAACCTATGGCTTCTCGGAGAACACGCGAACATGGAACTAACACCGCGCAGCATGGCGACGAGAATCGCCTACGCCTTCATCCTCCTTTTCAACTCAATCGTATCCTGGATCATGCTCACGCCATGGGCACTCAAGAAACTTCAGCACATGACTTTGGACTACATGGAAATCCGGTGTGACGGCAAGGAATGTCACGGATGGGTCGCGGTGCATCGTATCAACTTCGGTCTTGGCCTGTTTCACTTGATCCTCGCCCTCGCCCTGCTCGGGGTGAGGTCCTCCAAAGATGGCCGTGCCGTCCTGCAGAATGGGTTCTGGGGTCCGAAGATCATCCTGTGGCTCGCCCTCGTGGTCACGTCATTCTTCATCCCGGAATCGTTCTTCTTCGTCTATGGACACTACATCGCCTTCTTCTGCGCCATGCTGTTCCTGCTCCTCGGGCTGATCCTCCTCGTGGACCTGGCCCACTCTTGGGCCGAAATCTGCCTGCAGAAGATCGAGGACCAGGACTCCCGGACTTGGCGCGGTCTGCTCATTGGCTCGACCGTGGGCATGTACCTTGCATCGCTCGTCATGACGATCCTGATGTATGTCTTCTTCGCCCACAGCGGATGCTCCATGAACCAGGCTGCGATTACGGTAAGTGACTTGCACAGTGCACATTTGTGGTCATGGGTCTTCCTGCTGACTTTTGCACTTTAGATCAACCTCGTCATCTTCTTGATCGTCTCGATAATCTCTGTGCAGCCCATAGTGCAGGAGTCCAACCCCCGCGCGGGACTGGCCCAGGCTGCAATGGTGACGGTCTACTGCACGTATCTGACCATGTCAGCTGTCTCGATGGAACCGGATGACCGGCACTGCAACCCGTTGGTTCGGGCGCGGGGCACCCGCACCGCTAGCATTGTTCTGGGCGCGATCGTCACGATGGCCACGATCGCATACACCACCACGCGCGCGGCCACCCAGGGAATCGCGCTGGGGTCGAAGGGCGGGCACAGCTACTCGCAGCTGCAGTCCGATGACAACGAGCACGGCCTCGTGACGCAGCAGCCCAGCAGTCGTCGGGAGATGCGGGCCGAGGTGCTCCGTGCGGCGGTGGCCAGCGGCAGCTTGCCCGCCAGCGCCCTCGACGAGAGCGACGACGAATCCGACGAGTACGACACCAAGGACGACGAGAAGGGTTCGACGCAGTACAACTACTCCCTGTTCCACATCATCTTCTTCCTGGCGACCACCTGGGTGGCCACGCTGCTCACGCAGAACCTGGACCCCGAGGCGGCGGACGACTTTGCGCCGGTGGGCCGGACCTACTGGGCCAGCTGGGTCAAGATCATCAGCGCCTGGGTGTGCTACGCGATCTACCTGTGGACTTTGATCGCCCCGGTGGTTCTTCCCGACCGCTTCGATACCTACTAGGGGTGTATGTAGTATAGCCGCGTATTCTTTGGCGTTGAGCGTTGCTTAGCGATTTTGTCGTTCGTTCTGTTTTGTTGTATGGTTGTATATATTTCTGGCACGAGTATGCATGATTTCAACAGTATTTCGCTCGCTCAGTCCATTTACTACGTAGGTCCGCGTAGCTCATGCAAACAGTATACGTATACTGCAGGGTACTGTACAGTAGATAGCGGGGATCCGCAGGCTGCTTACGTAGTTATCGGGGTCGCGTAAAGTGGTAACCGCCCGACGCGTGGAGCCCACCCTCCGTTTCCCCAGAAGCTTCGAGCTTTCCTCTCCAAACAGCTGAGCCATGGCATGAACATGGCGACCATCAAGGCCATCGAGGCCCGCTCAGTACGTTGCCCTCTTTTTCTTCCGAACAACAGCAGCCCTCTCTCTAACCACCCCCCCAAAAAAGGTCCACCAAATCCAATCCGGCCAAGTCATCACCGACCTCTGCTCCGTCGCGAAGGAGCTGGTCGAAAACAGTCTCGATGCCGGCGCCACCTCCATCGGTGCGGCCCCCTCCTATAAACCCCTGATTCAAAACGCTAGGCACTGCAGCAAGAACTAATTTCTCCTTGGCATAGAGGTGCGCTTCAAGAACAACGGGCTCGATCTCATCGAAGTCCAGGATAACGGCAGCGGGATCGCGCCGGAAAATTATGAGAGTCTGGGTGTGCCTCCCTAACCCCAAGCCCGTTGACTACGGTCACGATTATTGCAAAGCGTTATGGTAGTGGATGGACATGCTAATGCCAACGCCGACGCAGCCCTGAAGCACCACACCTCCAAACTGGCGACCTTCACCGACCTGAACACGCTCCACACCTTCGGTTTCCGCGGCGAGGCGCTCTCCTCGCTGTGCGCGCTGTCCAGCTTCCACGTCGTGACGGCCCAGGCGCACCAGGCGCCCAAGGCGACGCGGCTGGACTTCGAGCCGTCTGGCCGCCTGTGCAAAACGCAGCTCGTGGCCGGGCAGAAGGGCACGACCGCCGCGGTTGCGCACATCTTCCGCGGCTTGCCGGTGCGGCGCCGCGAGCTGGAGAAGAATCTCAAGCGCGAGTACGGCAAGGTCGTCAACCTGCTGCATGCGTACGCGTGCATCAGTACGGGGGTGCGGTTTACCGTGCGCAATACTACTGCCACTAAAAGTGGCGGCGGGGCGGGAAGGAATGTGGTGGTGTTCAGCACGAATGGGAATGCTACGACCAAGGCAAACCTGGCGAATGTGTATGGGGCGAAGACGCTGGGAGCGTTGATTCCGCTGGAGCTGGAGCTGGATTTTGCCGGCAGCATCAAGGTGCGCGGCCATATCTCTCGGCCCGTGGTCGGGGAGGGGCGCCAGACGCCCGATCGCCAGATGTTCTTTGTGAATGCGCGGCCCTGTGGGCTGCCGCAGATCGCTAAGGCGTTTAATGAGGTCTATCGCTCATTCAATGTCGCGCAGTCGCCGTTCGTGTTTGCGGACTTCGAGATGGATACGGCGGCGTATGATGTCAATGTGTCGCCGGATAAGCGGACGATCTTGCTGCATGATGCGGGCCAGCTGATTGAGTCGTTGAAGCGGGCGCTGGTGGAGTTGTTTGAGAGGGCGGAGCAGACGGTGCCGCAGGCGCAGGTGGCGGCGGGGAGGCAGTCGCGGTTGCAGGGTCTGGGTTCTGGTCGTGCGGGTGATGCTGCTAAGGATAGGGAGAAGGAGGAGGAGGAGGAGGAGGAGGAGGAGGAGGAGGAAGAAGAAGAAGAAGATGGGGACAAGCCACAGATCAAGACGAAGGGTGCAGGGCACGCCAACGCTCAGGATCGAATGAAGAGCTTCTTGAGTGGACTTGGGGCTGGAGGCAACCGTGAAGAGCCTGCTGATGATGCTCCGAATGAGATACAAGACGCTGTGTCTGCAGCACCGCAGTCTCAGCCTGATTTGCCCGAGGAAGAGGAAGAAGAAGACAACGAGCTCTTTGTGCGGCAGGACAGCACGCCAGTGTCTCGCGAGAGGGCTCTTCCGCAGGACGAAGTGCCTGGTGGCTCTACACAGGACACCCAGGCTGCCGCTCCCTTGAGCCCTCCAATCCCCTCGACACAGGACTCAGAGATCCCGGAAGAAACGCCGAGTATTGTGCAGAACGCCTTTGATCGCATGCGGCCCAGACGCATGCCGGCCGAGATCGCCACGATCAACATTGGTAACCGGACCGTCACCTCCGTGATAGGAAGTGGTGTCCCGAAGAAGAGATTCAGTGACTCCACTGGGTCAAGTGGCTCTACCAGGAAGAGGCGGATACACACGCCGTCCCGGCCGAGCATTTTTGGCAAACATATGCGCGACTTTGCCGCCCCTGGGTCCCAGATGGCGCAGGACGAGACCGAGGGGGATGAAGAGATTGAGGACGAGTACTCTGACGAAGTCGAAGAAGAGCAAGACGAGATGGACGAGGATGCTGAATTAGACGAGATGGAGGTAGATGATGCAGAGCAGATGGAAGAGACCGGCTCTCAAGCTTCTGCGCACTCCGACGCCGGTGCAGATGAAGCAGCCGACAAGGAAACCGCCACGCAACCTGCGCAAGAGCACATGACCGAGGAAGAGAAGAAGCAGCATGAAGAGGTCGAAGTGCAGCGGTTGATCCAACAAGCGGAGGAGAAGACCGCCCTCCCGCACAACAGCGAAAAGCGTGCCATTAAAATGAACAAGGGCGCCGCTCACCGCGACTCCACGGTCCAACTCGTGACCACCGTCGACGGCTCCCTATCCAAGATCCAAACCCGATTCAACCAACTGCAAACCTGCCTTCGTCACGCAGCAGCCGACACTACACAAGACCCAACCGAGGTAGCAGAAACCCAGGCTACTGCAGAAGAACGACTGTCCCTGACGGTCAGCAAGGATGATTTCGCGCAGATGCGGATCATCGGACAGTTCAACCTAGGGTTCATTCTGGCGACGCGACCCCGTGGCGGCCATACTACCTCCGGCACCCACCAAGATGAGCTGTTCATTATCGACCAGCACGCCTCGGATGAGAAGTACAATTTCGAGCGCCTACAGGCGGAGACGGTGGTGCAGAACCAGCGGCTAGTGCGGCCCAAGCCGCTAGACCTGACGGCAGTCGAGGAGGAGGTCGTGATCGAGAACCAGGCGGCGCTGGAGAAGAACGGGTTCGTGGTGGAGGTGGACGACAGCGGGGACGAGCCCATCGGCCGCCGCTGCCGGCTGGTGTCGTTGCCGCTGAGCAAGGAGGTGGTCTTCGGGGAGCGCGACCTGGAGGAGCTGATCGTGCTGCTGTCGGAGATGCCCGCGACGAGTGGGAGTGAGGAAGTGCCCCGCCCGACCAAGGTGCGGAAGATGTTCGCCATGCGGGCGTGTCGGTCGAGTATCATGATCGGGAAGAACCTGACGACGAAGCAGATGCGGCGGGTGGTGCGCAACCTGGGAACGATCGACAAGCCGTGGAACTGTCCTCACGGGCGGCCTACGATGCGGCATCTGATGAGTCTGGGGGAGTGGGATGAATGGGAGGAATGGGGGATGGAGGAGGATGAGGGGCGAGATCGCTTGAATATCTGGCGGGAGTATTTTGAGGAGGGGGAGGAGGCCGAGGATTAACCTGGACAGATGTCTTGACTTGGAATTGGTATACCGGTCAGGATTCAACTTTGTATATACTTTGGTCAGCAGGGCTCTACTTCTATCGAACATATCTACAACCCACTACCTATCTCGACACTACCTACATACAAGCACCGCATCCTCTACTCCTCAAACCCAATCGAATGCGCAATCTCCCTCATCTGCTCCAAATTCTGCTGCAGACCCTCAACCTTAGCCTGGAACCGCCGATAACAATCCTCCCCCAACGGCACCCGCAACAGCCCATCTTTGCCCCGTCCCAACCCCGTCCCATCCACCACCTCGACAATCCGCTGCGCCGCCTTGACCGGATCCGAGCCCGCCGCATCCTTTGCTGTCTTATTCCCCCTAAATTTAGTCAGAACCGCCTCCACCGGCGTTCCCGCATACTCCGGATTCAACCCCGCCGCCGGCTCCACAAATGCCGCCCAGAAGCCCGTCCGCAGCGTCCCCGGCTCGACCAGCAGCACGCGGATCCCAAAGGGGGCGAGTTCCTTGGACAGACTCTCAGACATGCCTACCCCAAGAGACACATTAGCCTATCTCCCGCAGCCCAAACCAACCCCCCCCTCTTCCTCAAGAAACCGGAGAGTAACCTACCTTCAAGAGCAAATTTACTCCCCGCATAAACCGCACAAGCAGGCAACCCATCCACACCCGCACTACTCGAGACATTCACAATAGTGCCGGCCCGCCGCGCCCGCATGGACGGCAGCACCGCCTGCAGCACGCGGATCGCCCCGAACACGTTCGTGTCGAACTGCGCGGCCACTTCGGCGAGGGTCATGTCTTCGATACTGCCTAGCAGGGAGTAGCCGGCGTTGTTGATGAGGACGTCGACGGGCGGGTGGGCGGCGAGGGCGGCGAGCAGAGTGCTGAGGGTGTCGGGAGAGGTGATGTCGAGGGGCAGCCAGGTTAGGTTTGGGTGGTTGGTGAGTTGGGGGTTGGTGAGTGAGGCTTGGGTGGGGTTGCGCGCTGTGGCCAGGACGGTGTGCCCTGCTTGCAGGGCGGAGTGGGCGAGGGCCGCGCCGAGGCCGCTGGATGAGCCGGTTATTAGGTATGTTTTTGGCATTTTGGGGGTGGGGAGTTGAAGGGGGATGATGGGGAGGTGGGGGGCAGATGGGAGGCGGGATGTATATGTAGGTGATGTATGTGGTTGTGCCATGTATAAGGTGGTGTTGTTGGGGCTGGGTCTGGTGGACGGAGTTTATGCTTAAGGCCGGGTACTTCCGGTATCTTTTGGCGGGACTCCTTAGAGAAACTACTGGTGAAAATGGTGGGGTGAGATTGACTATATGGGTGGGTTTGGGGGCGGGAATCCTGCGCTAGGCATCCTTTTTGTTTCTGATTCCTTGTAGAGGTGCGGATTGCGTGGACTTGATAGAAGGGGATTGCTGTGGATGTAGATAGGAAGGTAAAAGGCAAGGCGGGGCGGGGCGGGGCGGGTGTTCCTGTTCCATGGTTAGAATCGTCGATTCATGACCTTGTCGGAGTATGAGCGAGTAGTATTGAAGTAAACAATCCATAGCTACCAACAGGAAGTGCTGTATAGAGTGTCATATTCTCGATTGACTAAAAATAAAGTAAGTATAAGGTGTAGAACAGTGTACTGTACCTACTACACCGACTGACCTATCTCCAGCCGTATAAATCACATGCAACTGACAAGGATATGCCTAGTATGTAGTCTAGTCAAGTCAAGCTATATCCTCCCATCTCCACCACATCACCATCACCAAGTCCCCTCTACCAACCACACCAGAAACCACCCTACGATCAAACCATCCTGATCCTTAACAAACATCACCAAAATGCCCGACCACCCCACCACCACCACCACCACCACCACACCAACCACAACCACAAACGCAACCACAACCCCCGCACCCGCACCCGCACCGGCAGCCACAGCCACACCCCCCAATCCCCTCCTCGGCACCAGTACCAGCACCCCCCAAAACCCCCCCTCCCGCCAGCCTCAGACCCAACCTCAACCACAACAGCCTCCCCCTCAAACACAAACACAGCAACCGAAGCCCGAACAGCCTTCACCGCCACCCTGCGGAGCACAGCCCAAGCGCACGAGACGCACCTCCGCGAGCGCGCCCGGATCCTACACGACAACGCCGCTGCCCTCGAGCGCCAGGAGCACGCGCTGGCGGGGTCGACGGCCGCGCTGGCGAAGCAGAACGCCCAGCTGGCCAAGACGGCGGACGCGGCGCGCGACGCTCTGAAAGAAATCGGGGACGTGCAGAATTGGGCGGAGGTGATTGAGCGCGAGTTGCTGGTGGTGGAGGAGACGTTGCGGTTGGTTGAGGGTTCTCATTTGGGGGAGGGGGAGGGGGATGATTCTGGGGATGAGGGGGATGCTCGGTTTCCTGGGCTGGGGGATGTTGGGGGTATTGGGGCTGGGAAGGGGAATGGGAAGGTGAGGAGGGATGAGCGGGGGGGAATTCGGGAGGAGGAGGGTGGAGGTGATGATGCCGATGACAGCGGAAGTCCTGGGAAGGGGAGGGGTGGGTGGTTTCGGTGGTGGTGATTCTTCTTGTTTTGGATCTGGATTGGTTTTGATGTCAATGTTTGTTCGTGACGATTATGGTTGCGGGGTACTATCTTGTCTCTTTATTATATCTGCAGTCATTGATTGATGCATACGCCATGCAGGTACACAGCACCTACTGGATAGTCACGATCAGCAGGTACACTACACTACTTCACTGCATGCATCATGTCCTACGTCTGATCCGCCTGTATGCACCAATCGATACATCCATTAATCGCTAGTAATCACCCAACACCGTGCATGCCCGAAAATACTATGTATGTGTTAAAACAAATGGCAAAAATACAAGTAACCCCGACCAACGGATCACTACATATTGGCCAGCTCGTGGTCAATCTGTTTGTCGAGGAAGGCCCGTTTGTCGCCCATCAACGTCGTTTGCAATCGTTGCTCAACCAATGCGCGCACTGTGCCAGATTAGTAAGTAACCGAAACAACCACCCAGGCAAATCACTTACCCTGCTTCTTCGTCACCGTGTCCAAATCCACCTCGGCCAAGCAGCTGCGAATCGCCTCCGTGATCGAGGCCTCGTCCGGCCCACTGCCCCCGCGGAAATCGAACGCGCTCACCGGTCGAGAGGAGTAACCCCCCACCGGACTGCGCGAGTTGGGCCGCGGCCCACCGAGCAGGTTCTCCGTGCTCTGCATCAATCCCACACTGTGGCGGTTCGTCGCCATCCCACTGTCCTGGAACTGGCTCAAGTTGCCCATCGACATGTGGCGCGACACGTTGTGGCTGCTCTGGTGAGGGTTGTCCGTGTACCTCGTGAAGCTGGACAGATGCGATTGGCGGTTGCCCGGCGTGTTGAGGAAAGGTGCCGGCGACTGCGGTGGCATGTAAGGGCTGCTGTGGCGACCCTGCCCGGGGAAGCCCGTCAGGATCGTCGACGCCGGCTTGACCGACGAATACTGCGAGTGCATGTCGTCCATTTCCATCGCCATCTCGTCACCAAAACGCCCAGAGTACAGCTTCTCCTGGCTCATGCCGAAGTCACCGCGACGCCCGGGGAGATTGTTGGCCAGAGCATAGTCGTCCCAGCGCTGCAGCGGAATGCTGCGCGGGTCGAATTTGTCTTCCTCCACCGCCACCACCTTCTTGTCTCCCTTCTCACCAATCACGACACGCGTGTTACCCCAACTGAAATCATCCTGTTTCCAAAAAGAGTACAGCGGCAGAACGAAGTTGTAGACCGGGTAGGCACACAGATAGATGATCATCCATCCGATGTGTTGCCACTGGCGCTTGAGAAGGAAGATGATCGCCTGGAGACCGTACACACCCGCCAAGATAATGATCGAGATGATCGGGAACTGACCCGTGCCACTTCCAACCAGATACAATAGGTATCCCAGGTAGACACACGTGGCCGGAAGAATAAGCGTACCAATAAGATCAACCAGGACGACGAACCGCATACTGAACAGACAGAAGCCACACATATCCTTCAATGCCGCAACCTCAACCAGGTTATGGATGGTGGAGTTGATCCAACGACGTCTCTGCGAGAGCAGGACGGACCATGTCTCGGGCGCGGCCGTACTAGCGTAGGCATCGGGGATGAACTTGTAGGACATGTGGGGGAAATGCTTCGTCATGAGGGTGGTCAGGAAACGATCCTCTCCCAGGGACAAAAGGTTCTTCTTGTGAAGGGTGTCCACTTCAGGGTCGGCATATTCGACGATGACCTGATCGGAAATGATAAGCGGACGACCCTTGTCGGCGGTGCGCAAGCGATACATGCAGAAACTAAAACCTGTTAGTAGCACTTGAGACACTCTGGGATCAAGTAACTTACCATCCCGGAAGACAGGTGACGGTGCCGAAAAGCGATTCGAATGCCTTGGCCAAATGGTGAGAAATGTAGTACTCGTAGACCTGGATCATCGTCCACCAACTCCGCTCCTCGTTCTGAAGACTGGTCTCGCCACAAATACCGGCAATCCGCGCATCATTGGCACATGCAGCCACAAGTCGATTCAGTGAATCTTCCCGCACACTAGTATCGGCATCCACCATCAGGCAGTACTCGTACAGCTCGGGGTCAACGCCAATCACGTTGTTGATCTGATGGAAGATCTCAAGCTCGAGCGGCGTCATGGGGGAGCGATGGTGCACGCGGTTCAGGAACTGCATCAACAGAATCTGCGAGTCACGCTTGCCACGGTTTCCAGGCTTGGGCTTGCTCTGCTCCGACTCCTTACCGACCTTCACCACAACGATGTACGGAACCACATTGCCTTCATATTCGTAGAGACCAGAGTATACCTTTCCGTAGTTCAGTTGTTCATTCCCTTGTCCAATGGCCTTGCAGGGTAACGCAGGAGGATCGATCTTGGGATCCACCCCAAGAATATCCAGCACGATCTTGGGAGTTGGCCGGTCATTACCACCACCGACAATCATACCGTCACAGATCACGAAGATGAGCTTCCGCTTGTTATCATATTCGAGGGCAGTAAGCGAGTCCAGACCTTGCCGCAGCGCATCCTCACCTTCGGTGTAGGCAGGAACCATGCAGATAACGAATTTGTCTTGCGGAGCAGGCCGACGCTTGGTACCGAACTGCAGAGCGGCAAGGAACTTGACAACAATCACAGCACAGATCATAACCGTGAAAGCCAGCAGAATCCAGTTGTTGACCGTACACCTTGGGCTGTTGCGGAAATCGACTTTGCCCTTGTAGAAAACGTAGTCCAGGCACGTCTGGGCATTGCGGAAATCCGTGCTGTTTCCCCACTTCGACGTGACGTCCTCACCGGCATAGTCCTTGAAAAGTGTGGTCACGCTGCTGGGAAGGTAGTCATATCCGTCGCTGTCATCGAACAAATCGGCCGTGTAGAAATAATCCGTCAGATCATAAATCTTCTCATTGACAATGACCCAGTACCGCGAACTTGACTCAGCCTGCTCCTTGACCGTCTTTCGGGTCCAAACAAGAGGTCCCTTGTAGTACCCTTTCATTTTGGGTAGGAAGATGTCCTCATACCACGTAATGTTGTGCAGCGCCGTGGTCGTGCTTGGCGTTTCATAGGGACCACACTTGTGTTCCGCATTAGGGTATTCAATGGCGCTGGTGTCGTTGTATTGCATTTGAACTGACTGTTCCGTGACAAAGTGGCCGCAGAAACGAGTTAGTGGGGGAGGGAAGTACGGATCCAGGATCTCGCCGGCGAACGGCTTCATGTTGGTGGTGGTCGTCTCAATACTGCTGTCACTGTGCTGTTTACGCCAGAACTTGCTGATGTCATATACGTTTCCATGGACACTGACGTAGAAGTCATTGTTGCCCACATGCCAGCTGAGTTCCTTTTCGTTCCAGACTTTGTTCTTGTTCGGACACAGAAGGTCGCCGAAAGCGATGATATAGAAGCAGACAATGCCGTTGAACAGCAGGATAAGGAAGACGAGAACGAACTTCTCTCTCCAGGCCATCCGGACGTCAGGACGCTTCATGCGACCAAACCAGCGGAGGGCGAAAGAGGGGATCCAAAAGGTCAACGCCCACACAAAGGCGACCCAGGCACGTCGCACCTTGGTAATGGGCTTCTTCTCGATGTGCTTACCGTCTCCAAATTCCGGATCAAGCTCGCCTTCGTACCGGGCATAATCCTCGTCCCACTTCCGCGTATCGCCTTTGCTGCCGAGGCCGTAATCGCCTCCACTCATGTGAAGCGTGTTGGGGACACTGGGCGCAATAGACTTGGCCAGGCCACCATGAACGCTGGGCACGAGGGTACTTTGTCTTTGAAGCAGGTCATCCCGGCTTCCCAGAAGACTGGTCGATTCTACGACCGGAGTTCCGGCGTAATGCGGGTCAAGCATAGTGCTGCCGTAGATAAACGGGTTCACTGGTGGCGACTCGTCCGGTTTGAGATCGAGCATCGTTTCAGCCTCCCACCAAGCGCTCTCTCGCATCCAGATACGCTGGTGACCGACGACCGCGTCGCCATTGGTCCATCCTCGTTCCATCAACCAACTTTCGACCCCTTCTCTGCCGTCGGCGCAGCCAAGTCGGTGGTAACGGCTCACGAACTCGTCCACATCGAAATCCGCGGTGAAATCGAGCTGCTTGAGTCGTCTGTTAGCCCATTCGGCAAACCGCCATTCGCGTAGTTGACGGGAGACTGCCGCCGCCGACCAGCCGGCAGCCGGGAGGGAAGGGTTAAGATTCTGGGGAAGCTCGTCCGTTGGGTGCAAAGAGATATGATGCCACACTCTGCTACTTCCCAGAGTGTTGATGAGATCGAAGCGACCCTTTTGGCCAACCGTGATACCTTCGCTTTCGACGGGCAGCAAAAGGCGTCGAAGGAAGGAGTCCCCTTCCACCTCGAAGCCGACTTTCTCGAGTACCTCCTGTCGCCGCGCGATTTCGTATTCACGTTCGCGCCAGGCATTTCCGGTGGTAATGCCAAGGTCGGGCTCGACCTGTGCCACTGCCGCGTTCACGTCGTTGGAAACTGCATGCCCAACCGCAGGCACGCTGACGCCGTCTTCCTTCATTTCCGCATTGATACCAATGCTATCGTCGAAGACTTCTCTCATTGCCAATGCTTTGCCCAGGGCGGGTCGAGGGATGTCCACCACCGTGATGGCAACAGTATCGTCGTCAGTCCATTGACCTCCAGGGCCGGAGCCACCGCTCATGCTGGGACTACTTTCTAGCATTGCTTGGAGCTCGTTCGAAATGGCCTCGTTCGCCCTGCCGATCACCCAATCGACAAGGGCTTCGTAAATTCCAGCAATCAGCACCTCCCGTTCATCGGTCGAGCACTTGCGGGCTAGAATTTCCGGGTCAATTCCTAGGAGGCCGCCGACCTCCTCACATGCCTCCTCGAGGTCCTCCTGATCGACGAGCAATCCTGCCGCATCGCCTAACTTCAGCAATCCGGCCAGTGTAGCCAGTAGGCCACGCAACGAGGCTCCCTTGATGCCGATGGCCTTGAGCGCGGCCCGGAAATCCTCTGCGGCAGCGGCATCGTCCGCTGTCGGGAGGTAGGATGGTGGGGTGTAGGTTCCGGACTTATTCAGCAGAGAATACTCCGATGCGTCCTTCAGGTTCAGGAACTCGCGCTCGGCGGGGGTGGACACTGAGGCTAGAAGGTAGTAGAAGACGTCAAACGCACGAAAGCCCGGCTCCGGGGCAATGTCGAGAAGTCCCTTGCGTACATTGATCCCGGACGTTGACAGCGACAACGTCAATCCTACAATGTCCCCTTTCAGATTGAAGGAGTAGCGAGCGGCAAGGGCGGAGTAGAGGGAATAAGAAGGATTGAAGGACGTCACAGCGGAGACGAAGGGTCGAAGAGCCGTCAGCGCGGTGAAGGTGACACTCGGGGTCGAAAGTGGCAGAGCCGCCAGGAATGGCTCCAAGATGGAAGGGGTCGACTGGTGTGCTGAGCTGTTGTAGGTTAGCAGAAAGTTTGTGCACAGCAGGATCTTGCATACCAAAGCACAATGCAGCCGTCCTCCGCTCGTCGGCGCGCATGCTCCCACGCCCGGAGCGCGATCTCACGGTCTATCGTGCCTCCATCCTGACCGTTTGAGGTGGCCCGCGAGGCAGTGACCCATGTATTCACCACCAGGCTTGTTGCTGCGTCGAGTTGATATGCTTGAGCCGAGTTGTAGTAGGCATGTAGCGCATTCAGAAGTGTGGTTGTTGTTACAGGGCTCGGTGAGTGTGCACCTGGCCGCGAGGTCGATAGGCCAGCGGAATGGCCCGAGTAAACGGAAAAGCGAGTGGACATGGTGGTTGTTCCTGTTCACAGCAGCTCACAACAGTCAAGTCGATATACTTTCTGGTTAAGAAGTTGCCCAAGCAGCCCGATCCAGTGTCCGATAAATGTATAGGCTGGGTGGCTGGTTATAGCATGGGTCTTGGGTTGGCTGATTCAAAGGCGGGCGATCAAGCCATGAGCATGTCTTGGTGGTTGTAGGACTGTAGCTTGTCGGTCAGAATAAAACCGTGTCGTGTTATGTGACTATCGACAAGTCCGATCAAAATAGTCTATCAAGTCTCGAGTATGTATCAGGTGAATGTCTTCTGAGCGAGTGTCAGGGACGGTAGTCGGTAGCGAATGTTGGAGGATCGATCGATTAAGATTAGAGTGCTTGGAGATGGGGGGGAATAACTCGAGAAAGCGAAAGACTGGAGGGAGATGAGGGGATAGGATAGCGACAGAGTTGAAGAACTGCACAAAAAAAGAGGAATTAAACAATGCAGGACAAGCAGCAACGGAGGGAACAAAAGCCAAGATGAAGATGCAACGCAACAGCGCAGGAAAGAAAGCAGCAGCGGCAGCAGAGAGGAGCGAGTTGATCGAATGTTGTTTGTACCAATACTTACGCTCTCTCTCTCAGTTACCAGTCAGAGCTTAGCTCGATCGGGATAGTCAGGTATGGGTATGGGTAAGTAAGTATGGGTCGGGGCGGGTTTGAAAATTACTGGGACATCGGGGGTAGATTACCGCTTACCGCCGACACTAGTACTGCGACTGTCTGCACATTACAGGGTGCTCACTAGCTCGGTAGATACCCGCCAACCTGCGGGCGCAGTTTGGGTTTCAATGTTGTCATGGGGTAATTTGCAATGACCAGGAGAGACGATCAGTTACTAGCCACTCAAACTAGCTAACTTTAAGCGGTCAAGTGCAGGAGACAGATACTACTCTGGAGTAAGCAGCAGAACTATCCATGGGTAGTCAACGTAGTCTCCGTATTCGGGCCAGGAGACCTTACTCAGGTGGTAGAATGGTGGTCAAATGGGCAGTTGAGACTAGTGACCTCCCTTTGACCCCCTTAATTGTGTCTCTGACTCCATTGCTCTCTTCACCGGGAAGACGATAAATTACTAGGTGCAATGAGTGTGGGTGTGTAAGTGTGTGTATCTCTTTCACTTCTATCTTTGCCTTCAAGCGAGGCTCGACCAATGTCATGTGGCGTGCTTAACGTACTTTGGCTGCAGCCAATCGGTGATGCGGAGTAGGATTGATCCATGGCTTTAGACCCTGGAGGGAAACCCTATAATTGGCAACAAAACTGAGTTGTTGTCTCACACCTCTTCAACAACTGTTCTTGTCTCAGGCAAGAGGCCAATTAAGGTGGCCGCCCTTGTCTTGCCACTCTTTGGCACTGCAGTCTCGCCGCTCTGCTATTTCTGGATATCTTTCCAGCATGGAGGGGTAGCTGTCATATGCTGTTCAGAGACAATTCTGCATCCAATTCATCCCGGATTGGCTGCGGCCGTGGATGGTAGTTTTTTTTTATTTTTATTTTTATTTTTTGTCATGGCAGGACACTTTTTATGCCTGCTCAACAAATGCTGTGCTGAGTCTGTTCGTGTGTTACCAGACTACCAGATACCCACACACCAGTCTGACTACTACACGGGCAAAGTGTCCAAACCATGGTGATACGTGTAAGAAAGTTAAGCCTGACTCGGACGCTGTAATGGTACTACGGTAATATCGATTTCGCTTGCTAGCCACCTCGCATGAATTGCCTCCTCCCCATCAATATCAATAGATTGCTGTAAATTGTCGCTGCAGAAGTTAGTGTTGTCGGGGTACGGAGTACAGAACGACAGAGAGAGGGGGCAAAAGAGGGAGGAAAGGGTGCACAGCTGACTAAGGAACCCTGTCTCTCTTTTGTTGGAGAGGGAAGGGGAAAAAACAACAAACGAAAGGGGGGTTTTTATCTCTTCCCTTCCTTTCCCTTCCCTCCTCCAGTCTTCCCCCAACTTCGTGGGTCCGGGCAAGGAAAAGAAGAAAAGATTCCCACTTTTTTTTTCTCGTCGATGCTGTTGGTCACAAAAGCACCCCTAGTTTCACGCTTGGCTGGATTGGGGAATGAGATCGAATGATCGCTCCACTCCACCCGAATTCTTCCTTTTGGGTTGGATTGTGCTGCTAACTGCTCAGGGTCTCCCGGATGATCCTGATCACCAACCACAGACGGTACAAAATGTGGTGCTCCAAACTTGGCATCACCGTCAGACTGGATCGAGTCTTCGAGTTTGACTACTTATGATCTCAAATGTCTCTCTTTCTGGAGGATCTCCATATCAGATCCTGTCCGCTTCCCGAGTCTCCATCATCATGACTGCACGTCTGCTCTCTGCATGCCGCATGGGTTTATTGAGTCCACTGCCTCTACCACACCCCGTTTCACCCTCCACATCCTATACGATGCGTGGAAGAATCCGCGCGTCGTCCGAACCCGCCCTGACTGGCAACTGCATCAGTCAGGGAAGTTGGAGCCCCTCCCCTCCCCCCTTTTCGACCCTGCGCGGGTGGCGCTGAATGATTGACATGGGATTGTTTCTGTTGCGCCAGCATTGGATGGGCAGCCCTCGTCTCACATTCTCAGCTGGTAATTCTAATTCTGACTCGAGGGGGGGCGGGCGGGCAGCAGGAGAGCAGAGCGAAGAGGTATTCTATCTGAGACCTCGCGGGAAACCACAAAGACAAGACCAATGGTAATTATGGGTCTTGTTTACAGCGTATGTTTATTGATCGAAATCGAAACGATTGGTACCTCAGGGCCCGGCCCCCCCGACCCTAACCTTTGAGGTCAGCCCGTCAGCCAGTCGAGCCTGAGCCAGAGACCAGACCATTCCATTCCCAGGGAAGCTTCGCCCAACCGGTTTCTGTACAGCCCTCCACCTGGATTCGGATCCGCGGGCCCTCGGCTGTCAGGTGCAGGATGCAGCCTCCAAAAATAATTCTCCCCTAGCAGCATGGGATGGGATGGGCTTGGATTTTATGCTCTATTTCTCGTAATGGCCGAAGAAAGGATGCTGCTAATCTGTAGACTACTACCGTAAGAGCAGGTTGCCCGGCAATTAGTGAAGAAAATCGATAATAATAACAAAAGAGATAGTGAAGAGTGGTGAAATGAAAAATACGTAACCTCAGCTCTTTACCAGTGTACTAGTAACTTTCAACCTAATGTCCCCTCTTTTTTTCTCTGTGTTTCTTTTCTTCCCTCTCCCCCGCCGCCGCCCATAAAAAGATCCATCCATACGGACTTACCCCATACGGTAATATACTTACCAGACTGGACCAGGAGTGGATTCCCTTTATCAACATTGTCCGATGCGTTTGTCTTGTCTGTCTGTCCCCAGAAAAAGCTACCCGTTGTTCACTGGTGTTGCTTCTTCCTCTTCCTCCTTCGAATTCCCATCGCTCTGTTGCTCCTTCGCCGTTTTTGTGGTTGTTGTGATTGTGATTGTGTTTGACATCTGATAATCCTAATCTTAATCTCCTTCCCATTGCCCCCGTCATCGACGTTCGCTTCATCTCACTTGGCGCCCGCCATTTACAATCGCTTCAAACCAACTTGCGCCCCCCTCCCATCTACCCCCCAACTCTGCGGGCTACCTCCAGTCGCTTCTCTTGACCTTGAAGTTTGGGGCATCATTCAAACTTTGTTTCAAGCGCAGATTGCTATGATCAGTGCAGGAAATGTACCTATGTTACTTTGACTGACTATCAAGCATTGTCCATTCGAGGTAATCGCAACATTCCTGGGCCCGGAACAACAACACGCGTTTTACTTCGGCCGAGCATAGCAAGAAAGGATTCCACTAAATTTGACATCGATCCAACTGCTCCCACCTCTAAGATAACTTCGAGGTCGCTATTGTGAGCAGCTTCAACATTCGGCCTGACCCACGACCTGGGTCTTGAGGCGTAAACACCGCGAACATGGTTGCACATGCCACCGCGGGACACACCCCGTCTCATGCACAATCCTCACTACCGTCATTACCTTCACATCTGCAGTCTGACACACACCTGACTGCACACTTGGCCAGCCGGTAATGAAGCCCATGTGAGCTCGTCAAAGGAATTCAGGTTGCTAACGGTGTGACACTGTAGATTCCATGTCGGATTACCAACTGCTCGCTTGTCATCGCAAGCTTTGATTAGTCTCAACACATATACCTCATCTGCCAAAGGTCCTGATGGCGACAAAGAGGGCAGTGCTATGGGAGAGGCGGAGGACCTGGCCAGGCGGGCATTCACTCGTCTCGGTGCACGGGGAGAGAACCAGGCCATTGTTTTCCTGTAAGCCCCTTGGTGGTCGTCACAGTTGGGACGAAAGCTAACAAGATAACTCAGTGGTGAGAGTGGCTCCGGAAAGACCACCCTTCGTTCTCACATCGTTTCGGCCTTCCTCTCGTTCTCCTCCACCCCTCTATCCTCGAAGCTGTCATACGCTGCTTTCGTCTTCGACACCCTCACGACAACCAAGTCCCTGACCACGCCGACTGCATCCAAAGCTGGGCTTTTCTTGGAACTCCAGTACGATGGCTCCTCATCAGTGAACCCCACCCTAATCGGTGGTAAGATTATCGACCACAGACTTGAGCGCAGTCGCATTGCTTCCGTTCCTACTGGCGAACGAAGCTTTCACGTCCTTTACTATCTCCTTGCTGGAACGAGTGCTGCCGAGAAGACCCATCTAGGGTTCGACAATTCGATCCACGTCTCGACCGCGGCCGGCAAGCTGTCTTCCGCCTCGATCGGCCACAAACGATGGAGATATCTGGGTCATCCCACCCAGCTCAAGGTGGGCATCAACGACGCCGATGGATTCCAGCACTTTAAAACTGCATTGAGAAAGTTAGAGTTCCCCCGCAGTGAAATCGCGGAGCTGTGTCAGATGTTGGCGACGATCCTTCATCTGGGACAACTTGATTTCGTGAGCGGACAGACCACGACGACCGGGGCGGAAGAATCTGGCGGATACTCTCACGAGGGTGGCGAGAAGGTTACCGTCGTCAGAAACAAGGATGTTTTGTCCATCATTGCGGCCTTCCTGGGCTTGAGTGTGGAACAACTCGAGACCAGTTTTGGCTACAAGACGAAGACCATCCGCCGGGAGCGCGTCACTGTTATGTTGGATCCCAAGGGGGCACGGCAGAATGCGGATGATTTGGCCAGGACCCTGTACTCTCTCCTGGTGGCATATGTGATTGAGACCATCAATCAGAAGATCTGCGCCGCCGAGGACAGTGTGGCCAACACCGTCTCGGTCGTCGACTTCCCTGGTTTCTCTCAAGTCAGCGCAACCGGCTCGACGTTGGATCAGCTGCTGAGCAATGCGGCGACGGAGTCCCTGTACAATTTCTGCCTGCAATCTTTCTTCGACCGGAAGGCAGATATGCTGGAACGGGAAGAGGTTTCCGTGCCAGCGACGAGCTATTTCGACAACGTTGATACCGTGCGAGGCCTGTTGAAACCCGCAAACGGTTTATTGAGTATCCTCGATGACCAGACTAGGCGTGGTAGGACAGACTCTCAATTCCTCGAATCGGTAAGAAGACGTTTTGAAAACAAGAACCCCGCTATCACCGTTGGTTCCACTGGCCAAGCCACGGGTGTGGTCTCCCAGCATGCACGCACTTCGTTCACAGTGAAGCACTTTGCTGGCGAAGTCGAATACCCTGTTCATGGTCTTCTTGAGGAGAACGGTGATATGATCTCCGGAGATCTGATGAATCTCATGAAGTCCACGAACAGCGAATTTGTGAGAGATCTGTTTGGCCAGGAGGCCCTACACACGGTTACGCATCCCCAAGAGAAGACCGCCATTGTACAAGCGCAAGTTAGCTCGAAGCCGCTGCGTATGCCCAGTATGGCCAGGCGTAAAAATGGCCCGTCTTCCCGTCCCATGTTCGATGCGCCGCCGCCTATCGAGGACAGAGACGAGATTGAGAGTCAGGCTGACAGTACGTCGAGGAGTTCCGGAAGACGCAAGAGCGCCATGATTGCCAGTGGCATCCAGGGCGCTGCCGGACAGTTCCTGTCTTCGTTAGACATTGTCAATAAATGCCTGAGCTCCCCCAACTTGAACCCTTACTTCGTTTTCTGCCTGAAGCCCAATGATCGACGTATCGCCAATCAATTCGACAGCAAATGTGTCCGCGCGCAAGTACAGACATTCGGCATCACGGAAATCAGCCAGCGACTGAGGAATGCAGACTTCAGTGTCTTCCTCCCATTCGCTGAGTTCCTGGGTCTAGCTGAAATTGGCAATGTTGTGGTGGGAAGCGACAGGGAGAAGGCTGAGGTTGTCCTTGATGAAAAGCGATGGCCGGGGAATGAAGCCCGAGTCGGCAGCACAGGTGTCTTCCTTAGCGAGCGTTGCTGGGCGGACCTTGCAAAGGTCGGCGAGCGCGTGGTCCCCGTCTACGCTGCAGGTGAAGGCTCCGACGAAGGCGGGGACGGTCTGCTTCACCCGCAGACCGCGAACTACCATGATTCCAAAGTCCGACTCCTTGGCCCGGCGGACCAGTCGCCGGGTGGTTTCATATACGGCGAGGAAGGAAAGCAAGGGTATTTTGGTAGTCGCGATCTCGATGGACGCTCCGAGGCTGGTGCTTCTGCCTTCAACTCCGGAGACATGTTCCGGAATTTGGATACCCGTGAGCAGATGTTGGAAAAGGGCAATGACAAAAACATGGAGGAGATCGAAGACATACCTGTGTCTGGTAGTCGCAAAAGGTGGATGTTCCTCGTCTATCTGCTAACGTGGTACATCCCTGACTTCACCATCAAACTCCTCGGTCGTATGAAGCGCAAGGATGTGCGAATTGCCTGGCGTGAAAAGCTTGCGATCAATCTGATCATCTGGTTCTGCTGTCTCGTCGCCATATTCTTCATTGTTGTCTTTCCTTCCTTGATTTGTCCCACACAGCATGTTTACTCGTCTGCCGAGCTGTCTTCGCACAACGGCAAAGATGGACACAGCTCTTTCGTCGCAGTTCGGGGTGTGGTTTTCAATTTGGGCAAATTCATGCCCGCGCACTACCCCGATATCGTGCCCGAATCAGCTCTCAAGAAATACGCAGGCACGGATGCCACCGGTCTGTTCCCTGTGCAGGTCTCAGCTCTGTGCCCCGGCACGACAGGAGAAGTGGATCCTACGGTGCTTTTGGACTACTCAGCGACCAACGTCTCAGGCTCTGCCACCACTGTCAGTTCCACCGATACCAACATGCAGTACCACGACTTCCGCTATTTCACCAACGACTACCGGCCGGATTGGTTCCAGGAGCAAATGATTTCACTCAGATCAAATTACTTTAAAGGTTGGGTCGGTTACACACCAGAGTACATCAAGACCCTTGGTGAAAAGTCCCAGTACATTGGAAGTATCAACGGCAAGGTCTATGATTTGACGACGTATGTTGCAGGAGGTCGGAGAGTGGAAGCCCCGGAGGGCAAGACGGTCCCTGCCGACGTCAACCGCGACTTTATGAGTACTTTGGTCGTCTCTCTCTTCCAGGACCTTCCAGGTCGGGATTTGACGAAGTATTGGGAGAACCTGAAAATTACCGACGTCATGCGCCAGCGTATGCAGCTGTGCTTGGACAATCTCTTTTTCGTGGGTCATGTCGATACCCGTAACTCGGCTCAATGTCTGTTTGCACGATACTTCATTCTGGCAATCTCCATCTTCATTGTTTCGGTCGTGGTTTTCAAGTTCCTTGCTGCCCTGCAGTTTACAAGGAAGAATCTCCCGGAGAATCTTGATAAGTTCATCATCTGTCAAGTTCCAGCCTACACGGAAGACGAAGACTCTCTACGCCGTGCCATTGATTCCATGGCTCGCATGCGTTATGATGACAAGCGGAAACTCCTTGTTGTCATTTGCGATGGTATGATTATCGGGCAAGGCAACGATCGTCCTACCCCAAGAATTGTCCTGGATATTTTAGGAGTCCCAGAATCCGTCGATCCTGAGCCTCTCAGCTTCGAAAGTCTGGGCGAAGGACAGAAGCAACACAATATGGGTAAGATCTATTCAGGTCTCTACGAGGTTCAAGGTCACATTGTCCCCTTCCTTGTTGTTGTCAAGGTTGGAAAGCCTTCCGAGGTGGCTCGCCCTGGTAACCGTGGAAAGCGTGATTCTCAGATGGTACTCATGCGATTCTTGAACCGCGTACACTACAACTTGGCTATGAGTCCGATGGAGCTGGAAATGTATCACCAGATCCGCAACATCATCGGTGTAAATCCTACCTTCTATGAATTTATTCTACAGGTCGATGCCGATACCGTTGTCGCCCCGGATGCAGCAACACGCTTCGTCTCTACGCTGTTGGCTGATACTCAAATCATTGGTCTTTGCGGTGAAACTGCTTTGTCTAACGCTAAACACTCGGCCATCACCATGATGCAAGTCTACGAATACTACATCTCACACAACATGATCAAGGCATTTGAGAGTCTGTTCGGATCAGTCACTTGTCTGCCCGGTTGTTTCACAATGTACCGCATTCGCTCTGCGGAGAGTGGAAAGCCTCTGTTCGTCAGCAAAGAGGTTATCGATGCCTACTCCGAAATCCGCGTTGATACACTCCACATGAAGAACCTGCTGCATCTTGGTGAAGATCGTTATCTTACCACACTTTTGATGAAATTCCATCCCAAGTTCAAGACCAAGTACATCATCGCTGCCAAGGCCTGGACTATCGCGCCTGAGAGCTTTGCTGTGTTCCTGTCGCAGCGTCGTCGTTGGATCAACTCAACTGTCCATAACTTGATGGAGTTGGTGCCTCTGCAGCAGCTCTGTGGTTTCTGCTGTTTCAGTATGCGTTTCATTGTCTTTGTCGACTTGCTCAGTACCGTCATTCAGCCTGTTACCTTGGCTTATATCGCGTACTTGATCTACTACCTCGTCACCGATACTTCGACTATTCCCTGGACCACTTTTGTTCTCCTTGCTGCCATCTACGGTCTCCAGGCACTCATCTTCATCTTCCGTCGCAAGTGGGAAATGCTCGGATGGATGCTCATCTACCTATTGGGTCTCCCTATCTCTTCCCTGGCTCTGCCTTTGTACTCCTTCTGGCACATGGATGACTTCTCCTGGGGTAACACCCGTGTTATCACTGGAGAGAAAGGTCGCAAGGTCGTCATCTCAGATGAGGGCAAGTTCGATCCGGCGTCCATTCCGAAGAAGACGTGGGACGAGTATCAGGCCGAACTGTGGGAGGCGCAAACTTCCCGGGACGATCGCTCCGAAGTCTCTGGCATATCTTATGCCACCAAGTCCTACCACCCCATGCAATCTGAGTACGGGTTCCCGCCCTCGCGGCCCATGTCTCAATTCGGCATGCCTCGCTACTCCTCTCGGATGTCCTTGGCCCAATCGGAGATTATGAGCCGTCACATGGACTTGGAGATGGAAGACCTGTCTCATCTGCCTAGCGATGATGCTATCCTGGCTGAAATCCGGGACATCCTCCGCACGGCGGATCTAATGACGGTTACGAAGAAGAGCATCAAGCAGGAGCTTGAGCGACGATTCGGTGTCGCGTTGGATGCTAAGCGTCCCTACATCAACTCAGGTAAGAAGCCTTGTTTGGTCCTTTGTGGGTTAAATCTATGGTTACTAACTTCTTCACAGCTACTGAGGCCATTCTCGCCGGTCACCTCTAGGTGAAGATCGCATAGCTGTAGTCTTCAACTTTCATGATAAACACGCCCTTGCTACCGTCTTGGCGAGATTTTCCTCCCATAATCATTACTGCTTGTTATTGATCGTCATGCATCGCCGCCGCTTTCTCCCCTTCCCACCTGGGCCCCATTCCGAACCTTCATGTCTATCCGACCTCTTGACATCTCTGACACAGTTGCCAATAAAATGTTCCCACCGGTTTCTCGACTGTGTTGTTATTTCCCATTGATCTGTTTCGCTCCATTTATCTCTTGGCATTGGCGTTTGTACATTACCACATGTGTGGCATATTTTATTCCTGCCTCCTTTCCTGCGCCTCAAGGATGTATTATTTGAGCGGACAAAGATTTTATTCTCCTGCTGTTTCATTGTTACTTTTTGTGTCAAATCCTCTATCTCTATTTCCATCCATATTAGATGAGTCTCGAGGGTTGGTGGATAACTAATATCCCTTTTCCATATTGACGATCATTGCGTACATAGATTGAGGCGAAAAACTTGAATGCTATTTTTGGGGTCTCATATTTAATGATTGTGTAGTAAGGAGTTACCTGGTAGTGTTAACGCTTTGATACGTCTGGAACATGGAACTGATTCATTGGTGGTCTCGGTGGTTGACAAACTCTGAGTGTGGAAATCCGTGTAGTTCATAGGCCGTATCACGAGTCAGGATATTGTGGCAGTATCATTGAGAATAGAACTAGGATTCTTCATTTCCATGCACATATATATGTATGTTACAGGGTATAGACATGCTGAATAAGTACATGGAATCAGGTGTGATGCATTGCACGTTTAGATGTATGCCGCAGTCATGTTCATTATGGTAGGTATGTACTGTACGTTGCAAGATACAGATTCAGCTGGGGGTGCTTGGTGGATTGTATCATTTACACCATGAATCGCCTCTCGGTTGGGTGGATGTGAGGCTTTCTCTTATCTGCTGGGAGCTTCAGCACATAGTGATAGAGCGTGGTACGTAGAAGCGATGGGCAGTCGCAGTGACTGATTGCCCCTTGGGGGTCTTGTCGTACCCAGTTAAGTGGGACTGAGATCTGGGACCGGAAGAGCCGAGGGAGCCCGATGGGAAAGGTCCCTGCGCATGCGTTGAGTGTTCGTCGCTGTACTTGGCCTGCAAGATATGACGTCGGACACGCGTAGCTGTGACGCCGCCCGCCCGCCCGCCTTCCCTTGCTGGTCTGGTTGGGATGAGATTGGGACCCAACCGTGATCAAGATGTCTGTCTAGTCCGCGAGGCGAAGGTAGAAACTTTCCAACAGGGAAAGGGAAACTTAGGGATCGAAAGCTCGAGGGGCTGACCGACGATGACACCTAGAAAGAAGACCCCACGCCCATGTCTAGCCCACCAACCACTGTACCTCTCTCCCCACCACCGGCTTTGCGACCGCCCGCGCCATCGTGCTGCTCTATGCCTCCTAGGATCTGCCACGCGCGACCCATCATGCCATGGCCCAGTCCCTGGGAAAACCCTGCCGCGGCGCCGTAGACCGAGCTTTTCGTGGCAGCGTGGTGTCGCCGCGCGAGGCGCTCCTTCTTGGCCGCGGCGACGCGGTCCTGTTCGCGTTCGTGGCTGATGATCTCGTCGCGCCAGTCGGCCCACTGCTCAAAGTTCTCGCGCTGCTGGAGAACGTGGTAGCGGAGTTTGGTCTTGCTGGGGCGCCACGTGACACGGGTGGTTGTGGGGGTGCTGGTTGGGTCGGAGGTGGTGCCGGTGGTCGGAGGAGCGGTGGACTTCAGGTCGCAGATGTGCGATTCCTGGGTCAGTTTGAGGAGATAGGTGAAGACGTCGCGGCTTTCGGAGGCGGTGTGTTGGATCTTCTCACGACGCGGGGAGGAGACGTGGCTCTGCGTCAGGGGCACGTCGAGCCAGGAGTGCAGGTCCGCCGAGCGTTGGATCGAGTACGGGTCGAGGATGTGGGCGCGGCGGTGTTCCTCGCGGAAGTAACGTACGGCGGCTTGCAGGCTCTCGACCTCGGCGCGGAGGGCTTCGTTCTCCCGCATCGTAGCAAGCGAGAGGCCGGCGTCAATGACCACGCCGCCTTCGGCGGTCGTCGTGGCGCCTGTCGTGCCGGAGATGCGCTTGACCTTATCCAGGCGGGTCTTGAGCTCGTCGCGTTCGGTCTCGAGGGCTTCGATGCCCGCGCGCTGTTGGTGCAGAGTGGATTCCAGATCCGAGTGTGCCGACTGGAGCTCTTCGATCTTCGCCTCCAGGTCTTTGACCATCGAGGCCTTTTTGCTGGCGTCACGCATCCGGGACTCAACCAGTTCGACTTTGATGGCTTGCTCCTCGATGGTCTTGTCCTTTACGCCAAGGGCGGTGGAGGCTTCGTGGATTTCGTTCTTGAGCCGTCGGATCTCCTCGTCCGCGTCGGGGGAGTTTTGTTTGTTGGATTTGAGTTCCTCGGCGCGGATGGTCCAAGGCGAGGGTCGCTTTTCGAACTCAGACGTGATAGAGAGATCGGATGTGATTGAGTCGAGCTCTTCGAGAAACCCGCCCAGGCTGCGCAGTCGGTTGGAGATAAGAGAGGTTGCGTCGCTGCTTTCGCTGCCTGTTTCGGAAGGTTGTGCATAGAGTGTGGAGATTTGGGACATCGTCTTCAGTGCTTCCTCCAGACTCAGAGGCTCAGTTCGGCTTTCGTCGATGATGATGATCACAATCGTCTCGCCGAGTTGTCGCGTTAAAGCAGAGAGATCCTTGGCTGCTTCTTCGGCTTGTTTGAATGGACCGGCCACATCGGGTGAAAGTGCAAGGGATCTGGAACGGAGCTCTTCCAGAGAGCGATAAATCTTTCCCATGGCGACTTTCAACCCACGGGCTTGTGTCACAATCCCTTCCATTTTGTTGTAGAGGAACGCGTTTTCTTCATCGCCACCTTCCGGTGCCGCAAGCTTTGACTGCAATAAGGTCCTCAGCCGCGAGATGGTAGAAGCGCTATGATCGATGTAAGACTGGGCTAGCATGGAGCGCATGCAAAGTTCGTCCGCAAATGTTTCCAAGGTCGTTGGCAGAAGGGTCTCAGCAAGATGGGCGAGTAGGGAAATAGACCGCTGTAGCTCGACTGCACACTTCTTCATGTTAACTTCGTTCTTTTTCAACCCTTCGATCCAAAAGTTCAACGTGCGTTCCACGGGCTCGAGCTCGAACAGGGCGCCTGCGATGCTGCCGAAACTCTCGGCTGAACAGGTGTTGATGTAGTTGACGAAACGATCACAGAGAGCAGCAATCCATTGTAACCTCTCCATTACTTCGCTCGCCACAAAGACCTCTTCAATTGCGGTAGACACCGAGGCTTGCTCTGCAACCTTTTCGCGGATGGTGTCATTCATCAACGAGGCTTTGAAGTTGACACGCTTGAACCGGAGAAGCGCAAGGATAGCATTACGCTCGCTGTCAAAATACTCTGGGAGATACAATTTGAGAATCGACAAGTGCTGCGTTGCTTCTTCCGCCTCCATACGACCCAGTTCGATATCGATTGTCTTGGTTTGCGCCTTGGAAACCGATGCCTGAAGCTTCAAGTTGAGGTCCATCATGGCACGAGAGCGCGTGGTGAGATCAGTAGCTTCCGCTTCGGAGATTTGCTGCGATGCGCGCATGTCCTCCAAGTCGCCTTGCAGGGTAGAGACCAGCTCTCGAAAACGGACCAAGGTGTATTCGAGGTCTTCGATGACTTCTTCCTGTTGCGTGATTCTCCGGTTTTGTTCATTGTACTGACTCTCCCGGTAATCGATTTCCTCCTGAAGCTGTTTCTCTGTTTCTATGTGGTTGTATTCGAGTTCATCGTTGATCTCTTTCAATGCCTCCAAATCTTCGATTGCAGCCTTGAGGTCGTTGATCTCTTCCTGGTAGCGCATGTTTTTATCTGCCAGTTCTTCAATCATCTCCTCGGCGCCCAGTGCGGTTTCAAGCTGCTGCTTCAGATGCTCAACGTTGTTCTCGGACACAAGAAGTTTCTCTTTCGTCGACTCATACTGAGATTTGATAGCTGTATAATCTTCAAGGTCTTGCTGGAGCTCCTTGACTTGGTCTCTCAGCTCGGCCTCCTGCTGCTGAGTCATGTCGCGAAGACGGATCAGAGCCTCGCGGAGACGCTCGTTCGTCTTTTCCATCTGCAGCCATCCGTGGCTTGACTTCTCCTCGGGAGTCATGGCCTGTCCAAGCTCCTCGTTTTCTTCTCGGAGGACCTCGACCTCCAGCGACAGCTCTTCAACCCTCAAGCGTAGTGTCTCGCATTCATGTTTGAACATGTCGGACGTTTCTTCCGCCATCTCACGATCCAACGTAGCCATTTCCAATATTGAGTCATGTTCGGCTTGAAGTCGCTCGACTTCTTCCAGCCGAGCTTCCGACTCCTTCAATTTCTTGCGTAGTTCGCCAATCTCAAGCTGCTGAGGTTGGTATTTTGCTTGCAGCTTCTGAATGATGCTCTCGAACTTATCTCGATCCGACTGCAATTGCTCCAGGTTCTTGAGCTTTTCGCGATCGTCGGCTCGTTTCTTCTCCATCACTCGAAGCTTGGTTTTTAATTCATCAAGTTCTCGCGACACAGCGCCACCGGTCGAAAGACGCTGTGACGAAGGCTGTGACTGCTTTTGGCTGCCACTCACCGTCCGTGAGGCGCCCGGATTAGGCCTAGTAGACCTGAGACCCGGATCCTCCTGATCTCCGTCGTCCTCAACGTCCAGTGTTTCAGCATCAGCATCCTCTGACAAAGGACTCGTTTCACCCTCCACATCTTCCGACGCTCTGCTGGGGCCCATTGGCCGCACTGCATGGCGTTTCGCCAGCCCCGTGGGCGCAGATGCGGTAGCGTGCAAACTCGGTCTTCTTGTCTTGGATGCGGGTGTTGATATCGAGGAGCGGGAGGTGCGATTGATAGTTGATGGGAGCGGCGGAGGGGGCATAGATGTCTTGGAACTAATAGACGGGCGAGCTTTGGGGGTGACTGCGGCGGGTCGCGGAGTGCTGCTAAGAGAGGAGCGATTGGAGGAAAGCCCAGATCCCGACAGTTGCTTCGTCGGAGACTTCGTAGGAGACTATAGTAAGCGCCAGCCATTAGCTTGAGAGTTCTCCGGCCAGCGCATCCGAGGGCATGCATGCATTACCTTTGTTGACAAGCGCTGAACGGCGCCTCGCAGCGCCGAAGTCGGGCTTGCCGCACCGGCACTGTGTCGTTTGGTGTTGGCGGTTGCGATCGCATTGGGCTTCTTGAGACCAGCGGCAATGCCGCTCTGAGCTCTGCCTCGGGCCGGGGTGGTTTGAGCGGTGGTGATACCTTTCGGAGCGGCGGGCTTGGGTGGTGGCCGTGCGGGCGGTTGTTCAATGATCGCGTCGACGGCAGTTGGACGAATAAACATGCCAAATCCTGGCTCGCAGTCAAAGTACCTCTCGCCTTGTACGGCGCCATCATTCTTCCCCGTGGGTTCGTCGAGCTCAATGCCTACCCAGTCGCCAGGCGCGAAGTGTGTTGTGCCCACAAACCGAACGGTGGCCTGCCGACCGTCGGTGAGAGTGACCACATGGCCGGGGATTAGTTCAGTCATATTTAAGCATGCGTCAGGGCAGGAAACCCTGAACAGACGCACAGTTGCCCTTGACTGGAGGAGGGGAGTAGTAGGGGGGGAACGGAGGGGGGAGAGGATGGAAGAGGGGGAGTGAATAGAGTTGGTAACTTCGTACGGAGTACAGTACTTCGTTATTGTTGTTGACGGGACGGAGAGTGGATTGATTGTTGTCGGCCTGAGAGGCCTGAGGACGCGACAGGGGTAGCGGGCCTGAGGCATTGACAGACATCCTCCGCATTAGGGCTCGAGGCCGTCAACAACAACCAACATAAGTTAATCTCCATTGCTTCTTTCTTCTCCATCCCTTACTGTTGCCACATTCTTGAAGCCCATGGCTGAGCTGCCTGTTTTTTCATACTGTTGTATGCACGTCTGTCTCAGCCAGAAGGTGAGGGGCGAACCCAAACATCATACTCTCATTGAGATGAAGCCTCAGTACTTGAATCTAAACAGCAAGGGTTCGACGACTATATAAAGATGCAGTGTCCAGCAATTTTACGGGGAGAGCCAGCGGTCTGCTTCCTCATATTCCGGCCGCTTACTGCTTGTTCTGGTATTCAGCCAGCAATTCCACTGGATCTTTAAATACCCAAGAGTCCTCCTTCCAACTCTACACCACCACAGAGCACTCAATACCTCAGTAAAACTGAGCAAGATGGTCCGCCTCATCTACACAGGTGGACTTCTAACCACCATAGCCAGCCTAGCACTGGCAGCTCCCTCGACCGACGACTGGGCGCAGCGATCAATCTATGTACGTCTCTCTGCCTAATCATGCCACTGTGCACAGCATCCTCATCCCCTCATTAGCAAGTCTTGACCGACCGCTTCGCGCGCCCCAATAACGCACCAGATACATCGTGCGATCCCACCAAATACTGCGGGGGCACATGGGCCGGTATCATCGACAAACTAGACTACATTCAAGATTTAGGATTTACAGCAGTCCAGATCTCTCCAGTCGTCGAGAACATCCCCGAGACCACATCGGCAGGGGAGGCGTGGCACGGCCACTGGCCGCAAGACATGTACGCTTTGAACGCGCACTTTGGGACAGCCGAAGACCTGCAAGCGCTGGCGGATGAGCTGCACCGACGGGACATGTATCTGATGGTGGAAGTGGTACTCAACAACATGGCGCAAGCCGTCGACATCGAAAACACCACTACTTCCTTGGTGATTGACTATTCGCGACTGCACCCATTTAACGAAGAGGGATACTACCATCCCTACTGCAATGTCAGCGAGGCAGGCGATGCAGCCACATTCCAGAGCTGCTGGCTGTCCAGCGAGCCCGTCGCGCTGCCCGATCTGAAGACCGAAGACGCGCGCGTCTCGACAATGCTCCAGACTTGGGTCCAGGAACTCGTGAGCAACTATTCAATCGACGGGCTCCGGGTCGCTGCAACGAACCACATGGACCCTGAATTCTTGAGTGGTTTCACCCGCGCCGCCGGGGTCTTCACGCTGGGAGAGGTTGACTCGGTCGACGCCACCACGATGTGCCAGTACGACGAGGCGGTCTCGGGCCTGGTCAACTACGCGGTCTACAAGCCCATCACCATGGCTTTCGCGCCCGCCGGCGACATGCCTGGGCTGGTGAATAGTCTGCAGACGGCCATCGAGAAGTGTGACAACTACACCCATCTGGCGACGTTCGCCGAGAATCACGATGTCCCGCGGTTTGTCTCCATCCAAAATGATACCGCAGTAAGCCTTTCCTCCTACCTCCCTGCCGCCGACTAGCCCATATACACGTAGACGTCATGCTGCAGTGCATAGCTCTCCCAACCCGCACGCTCTAGACGATCCCCCTCCCCATCCCCTCCCTTCTGTCCAGCGCATATTTCAAACCATATACCAGTCTAACATGATCCAGCTCGCTCAAAACGCCCTAGCGTTCACCCTCCTCACCGACGGAATCCCCATGGGTAAGTCCAGCCCCAAGTAGCTCCGCCCCAGACCAAGCCCCAGGCCCAGCATCCCCCGAACCACCAACACTCCATACTAACCCTCCTGGGACAAACCAGTCTACCAAGGACAAGAACACAACCAAGCCACCCCTAACTCCCCCCTCTGGTCCCTGCCAACCGACAACTCCACAACAGCAACCACAACCCTAACCAAGACCCTGAACCACCTACGCAGCCACGCCCTCCTCATCGACCAAGGCTACCCGACAAACCACAGCGAAACCCTCTACCTCGACGGATCCACCTACATCACCCGGAAGGGCACAGAGGGGATGCAAATCGTCTCGGCGTTTTCCAACCGCGGCAGTACCACCACCAGCGGCAACTACCAAGTCAACGTGACGCGGATGTATCACCCGGGCACCGAAGTCATGGAGATGCTGGGCTGTGAGCGGCACGTCTCGGCGACGGGCGGCGTGATCCCGGTGGATTTCGTCGGGGGCGCGCCCAAGGTCTTCTATCCGGTCAAGTATCTGAATGGGTCGGGGCTGTGCGGGTTCTGAAAGTTCTTTGTTTTCGTTTGACACAGAGGGAAACTGGAGAGATTGCGTCGGATGGAGGGGACAGTGGGCTCCGCTCGGATGTTCAGTCACAATGCTGCAGCGAGGTCACTTGGAGCTGTCCATAATTGACTTGATTGATATATATTGTTTATCAAAGCCAGAGAACACCCAGGAATTCAATACAAAACAGCGTCACTCGTATATTTCATGGCGTCTTCAAAGCCCGTGGGCCGTGTAATTGTACGAAAAGTCTATGCTATAAGTAAGAAAAGAAAGCAGGAATGTATCTATACAGTCACGAAAAAAGGCTCAGGACCGCGACTTGAATAAGTGAGGGAAACAAGTCCTCAACTCCTCCAGGCTGGAGATCTGGAACTGGGAAGCTGGCTCGGGAGGGGCGGGGACGCCCGGCTCGACGAGATGGGCCACAGCCCAGCCGCGCTCCGCCGCGTGTTTGCAATTCGAGCCCGAATCATCTATATCAACCAACCAATCCCGAGGAAATTAGCATGATCCTTTCTTTTTATTTCCAGTTCCAAGGCAATATGCCAGGAACGAAAGACAACCTACCGACAAAATAACATTCCCCCGAACTCGACGCCCGGGCCTCCCGCTCGGCCTTGTCGTACATAACCTGGCTGGGCTTGCACACCAGGGGCGTCTGCGAGTAGTCGCAGTACGTGACGCCCTCGAACAGGTCGTCGACCTCGAGCAGCCGGACGACCCGCTTGGCGTGCGTGACGTAGGCGTTCGTCAGCAGCCACAGCCGCACCTGGCTCCGGTCGATGTCCTCAAGCAGCCGGCGCAGCTGCGGGTCGGGCTTCAGGATCTCGTCCAGCGGCAGCGCGTCATCGACCTCGCGGTTGAAGGCGAGCGGGTCGATCTTGTGGTGCCGCGTGAGGCCCTCGATCGCCAGCCCGTACTCCTTGTAGTATTTCATGTGCAAATGGTGCGCATCTTCGGTGCTGAGGGAGAGGTGCTTGATGAAAAAGGCGTCTGTTGTGCAAAGAGGATTGGAGTTTCGGTTAGTGAGGTGTACAGTGCAGTGAGTGGTTGAGCGTGGGGTTCGGGTTGTGGTTGTTGGTCTCGGTGTTGTAGTCGTGAGTTATGGACTCACTGATCAGCTTTTGCATCTCATCGTGAATGTTGCATTCTGTGCGCGCGCAGATCGCGGGGTCCGGTTAGTTGGTTTCGGTTTACTTTCGTGGAATGGTGGAGTTGAGAATTCGGTGTTGTATACCTCGGGAGTACAGCTGCAGTCATTGAGTGGGGACGGCGGTCAGTCCAAATGAATTTATGGGAATGTTGGGAAGGGAGATCGTACGCAATTGTCAATGTCGAAGAAGAAGATTGGTCTGGGATCCCGTGGCGCGCTGGCCGACTGGTGATTGTTGGTGGTGGTGGTGGTGGTGGTGGTCATTGTTCGTCGGGACTGGGGCAGTTTGCAGTGATTCCGAGGGATTGGAACAGCGCGGAGGGCAGTCAGAAATCGCGGGGTCGAGAAAGGGGTCTGGATAGCGCGATGTGCGCCAGAAGTAAAAGATGATCGATAACAGGCGCGTAGAATGGGATGATTCATAGCCGAACCCTATGCGCCGTGGATAATGTGAGTTCGGGAATAGTAATAACTTGAATATGAGTAATACTGCAATCGTTCAGTAAGATGGATGCTGACTCGTTGTCTCGGGAGTCGGGGAGAATCAAGGACGGCTTTTCCCCGGCGAGTTTAGCGCGTTCGGCGGCAAGTCGCTCGAGTACTCGTAACAGCACGGCTGGCTGCGTCCTTCTTTTCCCTCTCCGCAACTTCACCTTTGGCTCGACACTTGTCTTCCCCTCCCTTCCTCTCCCCACTCTCCCTTATACATTTTAAAAAAGCACAAAAAAAAAGGAAAGATAAGCAAAGAAAGAGAAAGGAAAGAGAAAAAAGACTCTAGCTGGTCCAAGTCTATTGGCGAAGCTGTCCTACTTATACCGCATCTAAAGATTGCAACCTGGACGGGTGACGCAGCAGAACTTGCTCGCTTTAAACCTCAGGTGATTTGATCTATCGACTCTCACGGCCAACATAATTCTTGCCTAGGAGAGTCATTTTCCTAAATTATGGCAGCAGCTCAGCTTTCAACATCAGGCAGTAGTGCACCTACTAGGCTACCTACAACAAATCAGGAGGTGCAGGAGTATGAGAAGATCCTGAAAATAAGTGACGAAATCTTTTCTGGAACTCACCCTAGATTGAAGGTTCCTCAGCAATTTGTGCGCAAGACGGCTTCGCGCAACCCCCCTGCCTCTTCTACTCCCTCTCAGGTAAAGCCAGGAGAATGGCAGAAGGCTTCTCCCAAGGATCAGGTCCCGACCGCCCCTTCCAATGCTAAACCGGCCAACTCTCAGAGCGGTGGCGTTGGGGCGGTTTCGTCGGGTGTGACGGGGGCGTCGCGTATCATCCCCAATCCTACCTCGGAAATTGATCCGATCTTCTTGACGAAGTCGGACGATCTCGTGCGAGCTGAGCTTCAGCTACAGCGTCAACGGGTGGAACGGGCGTTACGGGAGCAGCTGGAGCAAAAAAGGCAGGAGTCAAGGCAGAAGGCTGCTCTACAGGACGCGAAGCCGGATTTCGATGTTTCTGATGTGCTCGTCAAGGCATTCGAGATGGTCAACCCATCGCCGTCGGCCGATGGCCGTGGCAATGGAGAGCCCAGCGATTCCTTTGACGATAATTCGTTCTATTCCAGTAGAGCTCCTGATTCGCCTCAGCAGGGGGAACCGCAAAAACCATCTCCAGCACCTCAATCCAATTCTGAGGAGCTTGCTACTGCGGCCCCAGTAGAGAACTATTCAGATGAGTTGCAACGGCTTGAGGCCCTCAACAGAACTGGATCGGATCAGGATATGCAAGATACTTACCCCGTGGCAGGCCATCGATTACCCTATGATCAAAGGCAGCCGCACCATGGCGAGGTCGACTACGCATCCCGCAAGTACCCGAACCACAACCAACCACCTGACGCGTTCGAAGAACCGGAGTACTCGCCGCCTGCGCCCGGAGTCGCGCCCATGGAGAGGGAAGACAATTACGAGGTTCAGAGGGAGTACGCGGGCGGAACCAAACGACGTGCGCCGGAAGGTCGACCAGTTGAACGAGCCCGCTACGCTCGACGATCTGTCTCGCCTGCCGATGATGTCCGAGTCGTGCGGAACCACATCACTTCGCCTGCCGCTCCACAACCGTCTAGGGTCTCTCCGTTGGCGGTCACCAAGGTGTCGTCGGTTCCACATGCGCGTTCGGACTACGCTCCGGAGCGTCACGCCAGTCCTGAAGTACCCGCCTATCCTTTGACGTCTAGAAAGCGTAGGAGACTGCATGAGGATCGAGACCGGTCTCGTCCGTCGTATAAGGCGCAAGCCACCACGGTTGCCGATGAGGCATACATCAAGGAAGAACCCGTATCGCCTCCACTTTTTGCAGATACCCCACAGACGTACAGAAGCCGCCAACTCGAGGAGCGCCCTGTGTACATAGACATTGCCTCGCCACAGTATACTCCCGTGATCGAGAGAAGGGAGCCGCCTATGAGAGAGCCAGGGTATGAGTATGAAATCTATGACGCTCATCATGCAGATCCTGGCGCTCAACGGACCGTCTCCAGACTCAGTGTGAGACGTCCGATGCGCGACGGTCAAGATCTTCGACGAGTTGCCAGTCTCCAGCATCAAGCTCGACAACCTGAATATGCCCGCGAGTATATTGACCAAGCTAGCCCCCATTCTCTGCGCGCAGGATCCTACGCTATCGTGGAACAGCCGGCACCAGAACGAGTCCGGTACTATGACGAGCTGCCCCCGCCGCCTACACGCCGCTATGTTCCTGCAGGAGAGTCGCCGATGTCGCCTCGACTCCGGGAAGCTTACTACGAGGAAGAGGCCACGAGTCAGATGATGGCGCCACCTCCGCGACGGATCGTGGTTGATGAGCACGGCAATCAGTTTTACCTCCCCGCCAGCCGAGCCCCGCGCGGTGAGCTTTACGATGACCGTGCGGTCACTCTACGCCACGCGAGCCTACGGGCGGCATCCGTCGTTGAAGACCCCTTCGGCGGTCGGAGGTACGTACAGGACATGCCCCCTCCGCCGGCTTATCGACGCGTCACCGAGTACGCTCGCCCAGTCCCGAGTGAACGCCGACCTTATGCGGGCGCCACTCCCGCGACCGTTGCCGCCGGCCCGGATGACCGAAATGTCTATCCACCACGTAGCGCCAGCGTCCAAGTAACCGAATACGCCACCCGCCGACCTCCACATTACCTCGAAGAGGCTGAACTGCCCCGCGAGCGAATCGTACGGATGCCGAGCGTGCGTCCCCCAGCAGGACGGTATGAGGAGCCACGCGAGGTCATCCAACGAGTGGAAAGTGTTCGCCCCGGCGGAGCGCGCGACGTGAGTGTGTATCTGGACGACGGGATCCGGCAGCCGCGCGAGTACGTGGAACGGCCTATGTATGTTGCGACGCGGCCTCTGGCGCGCGAGGAGCCCGTTCCTTATTATGAGGGAAGTGTTGCGGCGAATCCGGAGCGGGTCGTATTAGAAGGTGCACCGCGAGGGGATGTAGTTCACCGAGTTCCTCCTCCGCGGTACTAATTATCTTTTCTCTTTTCGTCTGATGTTTTCAGATGAACACGCCATATATTTTCGAATTTCAGTTTACGTCTCCGTTGGGGGCATTTTATTGTACTTACAAAAGCAAGCAAGCAAGATGACTGGGATTCATGCTACTTATGCATGGAGATGACGTATATGTGAAACTATTTCGAGAATCATTCCTGGAGGGTAGTAGAGAGATAAAAGGTATTCAACCTCAATCTAAACTTCGATGGACGTTCTTCTGGTGCTGTAGTACACCGAGTAAGCAGCTATGCTGATTGGTAGTTTGCTTTCTGCCGCTCTGCTGGCAACATGGATACCGCCTCCGCCGCTGCCGCTATAGTTCCTTGCTCGCATCGCTCACGTCCATGATAATTCATCGCTCGCATGAATTGTCTCACTCATAGAACTTCTTCAATGATATCATTCGATATCATGGTTCCTCGTGGTTCTTCACCTATCATACAACACTAGATGTATCCCGATGTGCACCGTCAAGAAAAGAAATTGGCACCTCTATCTCTCCCACACCATCCCTATCTAGATTCCCTCTACTCCGATTTATATCTACAGAATAGAGCCGTTGATAAACCAAGCTTGCGTGGTTCGCATGGTGTTCTCCTTCGCCAGATAACGCCCAGAGTCTATAGAGCAATGAAGACGGCTTGGACAAATAAGTTGGATTATACGGAGCAGGTGTTTGAGCTACCTATTATCGTATACGATATATGTTCTCAGGCTGGGAGGCTTCCGTAAGGTATTTTCCTACTCCTGTCAGAACGACCTATCACATTTGAGCTTGCAGGGGTATCTCTTCTTCTAGCCTTTTCCTGGAAAATGAGAGAAGTTGGGTTGATAGATACGAGTGCTCGTACATATGGCAATGATACAGAGGTACCGAAGGCGAATTGAAATACGGACCCCCACCGCAGTGGGTTGAGCGATATGAGGCGGTTGATGAATGACGTCGTTGCTGATTCGGGCGTCGAGATCGATGAGATCGGGTAGTTCACAGTAATTTTGCCATTATTGGAAGTAACCACTACACTATATTATTCATTTGCGTACGAACCTGGGAGGAAAGTAGTCATTCGATGATCTTCCAAGTATAAGTTGAGTCGAGGGGTCATCCTTCCTGGTGCCATGGATAAGAGGGCCCGGGCAAAGTCTGGGGTTCAGTTTCTTGAACAAAACCCTCGGGGAAGTTGCCACGAATCGGACGAGATGGGCTCGACTATGGGGAGCTTTTTTTACTTTTCAGGTTTGTGCGATATTTACTGAGTACTGTAAAAAGAAACCAGCTGGTCATTGTGACTAAGCATGTGTGACTTGGATGAAACGAAACCAAATGCCAAATGCCTTTCCCTGTGATGCCTTAAAAGTTATTGTTCGATGTTAGGATTATCCCGTGGGTTCCCGTTGAGCCCCATTGCGTTTCTCTTCAAACCCCATGAGGATTCAACTTAAGACGGGACAAGCTGCTTGATGATCATCATCGTGATAGACACAAAGAAAACGGCCGAGGAAACTAGAACTAGACTAGAAGAGGACGGGGGGAAAGTGTGTCTGACACTCTTGACTGTTTCTTCCTCACCCTGGATTCGCCGGGCGGAAACCAAGTCATGATACACGGTGACGCAAGGTCGGTGGTGTTTCACTCCCCTCCCCTCTCTTTCTCTCTCTTTCCTCCAATCCGGTTTACTGAGTACAGCCCTTTCCCGCTAAGTGGCTGCTGTTTGGAGTATTGGCATGCATTAGTAAGCTTGAGTTGATGGCCTTGAGGGAGGGTTATTCGCCCCTTCAAGTACGGCACATCTTCTGGGTGTAGTATGTAGTTGTCTGGTAGATCGCAAATTCCTGCCCGTTACCGGGGAGAGTTCGTGATCCAGACTGGTATGTATGTATGTATGTATGTACTGCTGTGTCTGGGTTGAGTGTAGCAGTAGTGATTAGCAGTGGCAGAAGGGGCGCAAATGAATGGGTCGATTCAGACGCGTGGCAAATTCAACAACGCGACTCTGTCTCCTGGTGTACAGTGTACACACACATATTATTACTTGAGTAGTTGTGTGATTGTTCAGCCCCAATAGGATTCGAGGTTCAGCCTAGTAAGAGTCGATCCTGTCTGGTCTTGTGTTGTTGGGGGAGAAAAGGTCCCCTCATGCTTGCTTGCTCGCTATCAAGGAAAATCCGGCGAAGAGCTTGATTTGATTATAGAGGTAGGTAGGCCACCACCAGGCTAGACCGGACTCAAGTGATCTGCCCTTGCCCTTTCCCAGCACTTCCGAGCTTGGATCGCCAGTTCACAACCGGGTCTGGGATACCTCCGGCCGGGGGGGGGGGGGGAGGGCGGGGGCTATTATCTTCTCCTGGAGTATCGGCTCGCAAGTTAGTCTGTGTGTGTGTTGCACATGCTTTCTTCACATCCTCCGTTTTCTCCGCATTTCCGTACTTCAGTCCAGTTTTCGGACTGCAGTTGAATGTTGACACCCATAGACTAGTAAGAATCCCGGGGCCTTAACCATGGCTACACGTGACTTCTTAGAGTGCAGTCTCTAAGTCGCCTGCAGCGCCCAAAGGGGCAAGGTGGGTGGACCGTGCACGGGGAATTCAATGCAGCGGTGGATGATCACAACGCCCATCCTTCTCTTCTTCACATGAGGAAGAGTGTTATTTGACCTGACCTGACCCCTCGAAGAAACAGAAGTGGGAATGTCTTTGGGCAGAATTGAGTTTCCTTTTAAATTGCTGGGCACTGTTCAGCGTTTCTTTTCATTGTTATTGGGGTTCCTTCCAGCCCGTTTTTGCCCCAGTATGGAGAACGACGGGATGGAATGTTGTGGATTTCTGTCAGAAATGGCCTGGCAGGGAGTGAGTGAGTCAGGCTTCGTTTCTCTCTGTTCCGAAGTACGACTCGAGTATAACCCCTGCTATTGTAACTGTACTCCGGATTCATCAGGGATAGTGTAGATTTTAGGAGGACAAGAAGGGGGCACTGGGTGGGTGGACTGATCCCTAGTTGGACTAGTCAGGACGATGATGACTACTATTCTGGTAGTAGGCAGGACTTATTAGTATCGACTCTAGTGAGGGTTAGTCTGCTTCTGGTCACGATCGTACTTTGGCTAGACAATGCCAGCATTGGGCCTAGACACTGGGCTGAGTACCCGCCGTGTCCCGCCTGATGAAGAAGAAGGGGAGGAGGGATGAAGATTAGTAGTAGTTATTGGGGGTGCGGTTCGAAGGAGAAGGATCAGGACATTTATAGCACACAGTATGGTCAATTCTGGAAATCAAGCACGAGGTAGCTTCCGATAATAAATTCTCCTTGATGGATTGATAATTCGATTGATTGATCAGGATCAATGATGACTGATTAGTCGACTGATTGACTGGTTGATTGATTGATTGATTGAGTTGGCTGTGAACGGGTCAGTTGGGTGCCTGAGGAAGACACCTCGGCCAGAAGAAGATTGCTCCATCCAATCCAATCCATACATCCATCCATCCATGCCATCCCATCCATGGCTGTGTTCTTTTTTACTCTTGTGATGGATTCATCCAACTCTGCTTGCTGTTGCTGTTGCTGCTTGCTTGCTTGATTGCTTGCTTGCTGGACTCCTCAAGCCTTTCTTCCTGAATTCGGCCAGAAGAATTCCTCCCTCTCTTCCCACCCCCGCTTTGTTCTTCTGATTCATTCTTCTCCCTGTCTGCTCTGATCGACTGACTAAACTTGAATCAATTGTCAAGTTCTCGCGGCCAAAAAAAACCCAACGCCCATTTTTTGTTGATTGATTGACAGCCCAGACAGTCTGCTTTGGACTGCTTTGCTCTGCTTCATTTTCCCTTTCTTTCCCCTTCTCGAATTATTCTGCTATTCCTCCTCGCCGTCTTATCGTTCTCATTTTGGACATTCTATCTTCTCGAACATTGCTTGTTTTATTCTATTTTATTTTATTTTTGGTGTTGTCCGCAGCCCACGCACTATAGGTTCAATCATCTTCGATACCCGTTTTGGCCCGTCAAGGTGGTTGATTGCCTTTTTCCACCCCATTCCGGATTACCCAAAAAGGCGCCCTTCTTCGTCTTAAGTTGTCATTCGAACTCCCTCAGTCTCCTCCCTCCCTCCCTCACTCCCTCTCTCTGTCCCTCTCTGTCTCTCCCACACTTACACTCCCTCCCACTAAACTAACCACTCCCTCCCTCCCCTCCACCCCGACCCATTCTACCTTAACACCACCACCACCTCTTCCTTTTTCCTCCTCTCCTTGTGCGCTCACCTCCCTCCCCCCTCCATCCCCCCCCCAAAAAACACAACATATCCCTGTCGAGACTGGCGACAAACCAAACCCTTGTCTGTCCGCCTCGACTTTTTTTTCTTTCTCCTCATCGTCCTATTCTCTCTCTTTGGTTCCCCCTACTGCTGCATTAGCTTTCTCTTTTCCTTCTTGTCCCTCCTCCGGTTCATTCGCCATTTCCTCCCTCCGCTGCTCGACCCTCCCCCTCCTCTCCCCTCGACTCGTTCAAGGGGCCAGAGACTCAACCTGCCCTTGTCATGCACAAGATCTCCAATTTTACGGGTCAGGCCCGTCATGGCTGGGAGCGAATGACACCCACTTTCGGCATGTCTCGACCGCACACCGATATGAGCTCCCACTCCCTTCGTCGACCGCACGGCGCACCTCCGATGACTCCGCCCACCGGCATTGACCCTACCGTCAACCTCTCCTTCAATGTTCCATTTTCCTCCACCTTGGCCGGTCCCGATGCCGACGATGTCCTGCACGCGAGCCCTGGTGCTCTTCAGCGCTGGTCCTTCCCCGAGGGCACCCCGGACGGAACCCCCGTCCACCAGCTTCCCGTCCATGCCAGCAATGTCGAGGCCCTGCGGAGGTTATGTCGCCAGATCACCGAGAGCAGTAACGGTCGAGTAGAGGCTGTTGTCACGTCGTCCGAGCCCAAAACGGTCCCCTCACTACAACGACGACCCCAAGGATTGGCGACGAATGTCTGTATCACCGGCGATGGAGAGACTGTGCGCAAGATGCGGGCAAGGGTCCTGAACGAGACTCCAATTTTGTTGGTACGGCCCCAATAATGGTCCTGTTTCGCCACGGCGACTTTTACTTGCTTGCTTAATACTGATGATTCCGGTCTAATAGCGTTGTGCGACCGTGGATGTTGACGTCCATCTTATTATTGACGGATCGACCAAGAACATCCGTTCCAGTGTTCTGGAGCATCTCGACACCCTGGCTGCATACACTGGCACCGATATTTTCCTCCTCAACCCCAAGATTCGCGACAATGATAGTGCTGTGATCTCCTCTTATGGCTACGCGTCGGATAATGGGCTGGACCAGCGGTTCCGGGTGTCCATCTACGGTGACATGGAGAGCGCGGAGCATGCCAAGACTCGCGTGTTGATCATGATTGATCAAATTGTAGGTGCTTGTTATGAACGAAGGAGACGGTCGGGATACTAACGATGCTTAGCTCAAACGTCATGTGGATGCCATGAAGCTGGAGCTCACCATGCACACTTTGGTTTGCGGTCGGACTCGCAAGAACATCAAGTTGATCGAGGCGGCAACCGGAACGGCCATCTACTTCCCCCCGCCATTCCCGCGCATTTTTGGATACACGCCCCCCGGTGCCCACCGTCGCAGTGAGGACGAGGTTTACATCACGGGTGACACTCAAGAGCAGATTGCTCGCGCCAAGCAGAAGTTGCGGGAGCTGGTAATGGGGGTCAAGATCTATGTGAAGGATGTCATCGTCAACTCGAACAAAATCGACAACATCTTGCTTGATCGCCTCGACAAAGTCCGGAAGGTGATGGAGATGAACGGATCTTACGTCCACTTTCCCCAGCTGGGAATCCAGCGGGGTGTGGTTCGCATTCAGGGCACAGAGGTTTTGCACGTCGAGCGCACAGTTCGCGAGATCATGGCTTTGGTAGGTGGTGTCATTGCTCGGGCGGAAAGACTTTCCATCAGGTGTCACTGACAGATCATGATAGGCCGGCCAGTTTTACAGCGCCTCGTGGTGGATTATCATGCCCGACCCGTCCCAAGGTGGATTACGCGCCCCACCCGCCGCCGACGTTCGTACAATGCTGTCCGACATCTGCAGCAATTCGGGTGCCGAGGTCAGCTTTGACAACTTGACATTCACCATCAATGGATCAGATGATGCTGTCAAGGCAGCGATGATGGTGATCAACCAAATCCCATTTGTCCAGCGGAGCCAGTACCAGATGCGCGTCAAGATCGAACTTGCGAATGAGCACAAGGAGTTTGTTAGTGGCAAGAAGAATGGCAAGATCAACAAGATCATGGGACAGAGTGCGTACATTGATTGTGACTGGCCGCATGAGCGAAAAGGCTGACCCTTCTAGGCAATGTGCAAATCATTTTCGATGGTTTCAACGAGTACAACTTCTACATCGACGTGTGCGGCAACCAGTACGAATCCACCAAGAACGGCCTAGATCTTGTTGAGCAGGAGATGCCCGCTTCGATCTCCTTCCATGTGCCCGATCAATATCACAAGCGGATCATCGGAATCGGTGGTCAGCATATCCAGCGCATTATGAAGAAATACTCGGTTTTCGTCAAATTCTCGAACGCCATGGACCGCGGCGGAATGGGCAAAGAGGACGATGATATCAAGGTTGATAACGTCATCTGCCGGACTCCTGCACGCAATGCCCAGAGTCTCGACTTGGTGAAGCAGGAGATCATGGACATGGTCGAGAAAGTCGTAAGTTTACATTCTGTCTGACCACCGGTGACCCTTATCTGACGTGTGGACAGGATGCCGAGTATGTCTCGGAACGAGTGGTCATCAACAGGCTGTATCACCGTGAATTGCTCGCCCGCATCTCTGAGATCGACGAGCTTGAGAAGAAGTGGAACTGCAAGATTGAGTTCCCTAGCACCGAGCTTGCTAGTGACGTCGTGAACATCTCTGGACCGGAATACCAGGTTCCGCAGGCGGTTGACGCCTTATTGGTATGTACTATCTATCTTTTCCGTTGTTGCAGTTCTAATTACTGTTATAGGGAATGGTCCCTGAGAGTCACGAACTCCTCTTCCAAAGCTCCGCAGAATTGCGCGATTTCTTCAAGTCCCCTGACTTCCGTGAAGATGTCTGCGCAAAGTTGAAGGAACAATACGAAGTTGATACCACCGTGGATACAACTTCGGACCTTCCGACATCTGACAGTGCCTCGGGGTCCTCTTCTCCCACTTTCGGGCCTGAAGATCGCGTGGTGCTCGGATACACTCGCAATAATGCCGGCGGACTGAAGGATGCGATCGATTTCTTGATCTCGCGCCTTGTGGCTCACGGACTCGACGCGACGACAGTCAAGGGCGCCATCCCGCGACCGAAGTCTGACTCGTTCGAAGAGTCCCTGCCTTTCTTCGACTCCAAATTGTTGCAGCATGCTCCTGCTCCCCTCGTCACCGACTCTCCTACCCGACCCAACTTCTCCGATGAAACCAGCGAGCGCGGGTCCATTTTTGAGCGACTGCGCAAGCCTGGTAGTATCTCTTCCTTCTCCTCGTTCATTGGACGCAAGAACCACTCGGCTTCGCCAGGGTCTTTCTTCAAGCATGCGTCCAGCAATGCGTCGAAGGCATCCTTGGTTTCGATGGAGTCCCGCGACAGTGGCTATCGCAACCCATGGAACGATTCTGGCGTGAACCTCGCCGAGGACGACCTGCCGGTTCTCGGAAGCTCTCACAGCCACAGCAGCAGCAATGGCTGGCCCGCGCGCTTTGACACGAAATTTCCATTCGGTACCGCGCCAGGGGACATGACACCCAAGCATGACCCGCGCGCCTCTTTTGACAGTGGTCGTCCTAGTACTTCCAATTCTACTTCTGGATACCCGGCCCCAATCGGGCCACCGCGTTAAAATCAATGTCAATTTGCAGCAGTATACCCCAAGAGACTTTCTAGTGTTTTTCTTTTGATATTATTTTTGAGATTTGTTGTCAGCGATTTGTGTTTCGGATTCTTCTTGATACCACAGAGTGCATGCATGCAATCAAGACGTCACAGGAAAAAAAGATATAAAACAGGAAAAGGAGGCAAGACATTCAAAGAATACAGGATTGTTGTGTTGATATGCGTCACCTACTCCTGGTCTTGTTGGGTCTGTCCTCCCGGTGATATTCTCCTCTCTGTCATTTATTTCTTCGCCAGATGTTTGTCTTCTTTTATTTTTTTTTTCACTTGATCTTGTTGAGTTAAGCCAAGGGTTGAGGGATACCCATAGGGGACCTTGGAGTGAGATATCATACGGGAAACAAATACGCGGCTGGTGGATTTTGCTAAATTCTTTTTTTTCTTGCATTGACACTGTTATTTCCCCCCTTTTCAGACATGATACCAAGTGAAACGAAGGTGTATGCAAGGATTGACATGCTGCCCTTGGACAGTTTGCGTTTGATGGATTCGATTTGGATTGTTATATACCTGAAGATATCCAGATGTTTCGTGTTGCGGCAGTGAAGTATTTATGTTGTTCAGCTTAGTCTACATTCTCCGCATGATTCGTAGGTGCTGAAGATTCCCATTGTATAGATCCTTATTGCATGCAAAACATCACTACCCTCTACTGTAAAAGTCCGAAGAAGTGCAACAGCCCAGAAACTAAACGAGCGTATGGTAGGTCAATTATGTTCCATCTATCCCACTGTAGATAATCCCACTATCATCCTTGAATATCAAACGAGAGAAACCACGGAGAACAGACATTATGAGTAAGCGAGAGTGATGGGGAACGGTGAAGGTAGGAGGGGGGAGGGTATCGAGAATCAGCAGCCTGCCTGTCTTATCTGGGAGAAAATGAATGGGTTGTATGCTTCATGCTTGAGAAATAAAGCGTGGGAACCGACATCAGTGATCCGAGAAGAAGCGAAATGGAGAAGCGGGGGGGGGGGCAGCATATAATCAGAGCATTAAGGTATTGACATTGGCGTTGGCATTGGCATGGGCATAAGGGCATTGGTATCAAACGAGATTTGGGTTGGCTGGGGTTTCGGTAGGGGTATAATGAGCGACATGATGCTGGACGGGATTTGCGGGAGATGGCCCGGGTGAGGAGGCCGTTCAGGGGGGGAGGGGGGTCTGTTATGTATCTTGAGGGTTGACGATTAGGGTTGAGAGTGTTGGCGTCTTGATTAGGGAATGTTGAAACGTTCAGAAAGCAAGGCCAACGGCCGAGTGGCGGTAGTTCTCGTAGTACTGGGATTGGCGCAGGTCTTCGTACTCCCCTTCTTGGTGTTGGGGTTGGTCCTGGTGGGCGTGGGAGTAGTGAGACTGCCGCTGCTGCTGGTGAAGGTATTCGCTCTCGAAGATGGTGGGATACATGCTGCGGTCTTCTGGCAGGCGCGGGGTGAATGGACTGCCTAGCTCTTTGTTCGGGATTCCCTTCGCGGCAAATGCAGCAGGAGGAGCCGGGCAAGAAGAAGTGGCGGTGCTGCTCTTGAAGCCTCCTCCGGTTAGATTGGTGATCGAGGAAGCGAGCGTCGATCCGCTGAGGGTGCGCGAGCGAATACGGAAGGGGCTGTTACCACCTTTTTGGGACTGGTTTTCCTTGTTCAGCCAAGTGGGAGGGGATGGGGCTGGGGAGTGGTTTTTGGTGGTTGGACTGCTGCTGTTGCTGGCGTGGAAGAGCCATTGCGTGACGCGGCCGGAGCGGGAGGGGGTTCGCTCGCGGTCGTCGGAGGGGGTTCTGGGAGGATGGCTGTGGGAGGTTGTGCTTCGCGATGACGGGGAATTTTCTCCTTCTTCTTTTTCTTCTTCATCTTCCTCCTCGGTGGTGGGGATGCATGGTAAGGGTCTGTCCTGCAGGTTGTTGGGGTGGGGTGGTGTTCTGGGGGGCTTGGATGCTCCTGCATCGTTGGACTGACGGCGTGGACTTTGCTCGTCTGTGTTTGTGCCTGGCACGATAGCAATAGCAGAAGAATCACGGCTCGAGAAATGAGGGATGAAGGGACTGCTTCTGCTGTTGCTGGTGATGGCGGTGGTGGCCTGTCTCTCCCCCAAACCGAGATATTCGTGCGCTGCGAGGGACGAACGACGTGAACCAGACCCCACAGGCTTGCGGGGCAGCTGGAACGAGGAAGACGGTCTATGCTGGGTTCGCGGCTGAGGCTGAGACAGAGGCAGACGAGCTTTCTCGCCGGCTAGGGCTACGGCTCGCGGAGGCCGGGTGATGATGGTCGGGGAACGACGATCGGTCTCGAGGGGAAAGTCATCGAAATGAGGCAGCGTTGGAAGCTGGCGGCCCGGGACCTTGAAGCTCAGCTCCAGCGGAGTGTATAATCCGCCGTCTGCGGCTGCAATATCAGCATCAGGCAGAAAAGTCGACACTCGTCGGAAGTCGGACGGAGCGCTGATGCGGATGGGCGGTGCGGCGGTCGATTTTCTCTTCAGAGAGATGCTGGCCCGGTTCTTGCTTTCGAGCATCCATGAGGGGAAGGATGGGGTCCGGGGTTGAGGGCGTGGCGGGGTGGGAGCTTCATCGTAGACGAAAGGCTTCATCGGGGGAATGAGACGCGGTTGCTGGGTGTGGCATATCTTCATCTCCCGTTCGGCACCTGTAGGGGGAAGAGGAGGAATCTCAGTCAGTTACTCCGTCCTGGGTTGTGTTAAGCTGGGCTGAGTGGGTTGGGTTGCGTTGTAAGGTTGTAAAGTAGCCGACTTAGGGCTGTGTGTTTTTGTGTTTGGAATGTATATGCTCCAGGCTAGACCGATGGATGGACATTACCTTTGCGCTGCATGGCTTGTTGGTGATGGTGGTAATTCTCCTGGTCATCCCCGGAGTGCACACAGAAAGAGCAGGAGGATATCCAGCCAGTGAACATAGATCCTGCTTGTTCAATTGCCTGCTTCATGGCTGCCAGCGCATCAAATGTGTTGATCCATCATCCAGTGGATCCGGCGAACAGACAGTGGGGAAGAGGAAAGGCGGGGAGGGGACCAAGCAGAGTGAAATAGAAACACGAGATGTCAGACAAGCCTGCTGACGAATCTGAAAATAAGAATGAAAGCAAGAGAAATAAAGGTGACAGCCACCAGCTACCACAGAGCGGAGGAAAGGAAAGGAATCTCAGGCCTCCAGGGAGAGAGAGAGAGAGAGAGAGAAAGAGTAGGGGAGAAGGAAAGGGCAGACTGGCAGACAGACAAACAGACAAAGAACCAGCAAGATAAAGACCTGGTGATTTAACTTCCTCCCCGAGACCAGACACATACACCAAGAGACTAACTACAAACTACGAGAGATTGCTTCAGATAGAAGCTCGAGCATCAGCCATTTCCTCTGGACTAATGAGGGGGCAGGATGAGGCAGAGGATGTGACGGTCGTGGTGCCATTCCTATTGCCCTAATCAAATGAGGCACACCAATAGCAGGGAAGCAAAAGTCCCTCTTCTTCCACTCTCCCCCCTCCTCGCCAGCATGTCGGGCTGTCGATCAGCCATCATTGATGATCATTGATGACCATGTCAGTCCTCCTATCAATCCTGGAGATAGCGTGGTGGGCGCGTAATGGCTTGCCGTCATTTGCTGGGGGAACCAACCATCAGCCCGAGTGACAGGAAACCCCCGTCACATCATCACTTGCTCTGGGCTCGTTACGCAAATGCCCCTGACAGAAAAAAAGAGGGTGGGTTAATTAAGAAAAAAAGCACATGGCTCGGGTACACTAGCCTCCTCTTCAATCATCGTACAAGCCCTTCCTTTCTTTATACAGTACAGGTTTCCTCCACATCACAAAAATAAAATGATCTCGAAACTATTTCCAGGCGCAATCACCACACATGCAAGTTTATTGGTCCTAAAGCTCGCTCTTCGCTACCTACTGGCCCCAAACATTGTCTTCTTCCAGGTCCCCGTAGGCCCAGCCCTGTCTCCTGGATTCCTCTTCCTCATCATTTGCCTCGGGGTGAATTAATGCGTGGAAGTCATCGCCATGCCGTTCATCTACCGGTTCGCCCGTTGGTCTCCTACAATCGGTTGTTAGTGCCATATACCCTTTGCTAAATCAGAAGATACATACTGGAAGTGCCGGTGTTCGGGTTCGACCGTCGTGGAGCCAAATGCCCTCTGCGCCAGCTGCCGTTCCTCTTCCTCAGCCTTCTGATCTTCGACAACAAGATCCACGATTTGGCTTGGGTGAGAGGCGTAGGAGGCTGCGGAGTTGGCTCTCTGCTCAGCGTAGCTTGCACGCGGGCTGCGAGAGGCTCCTGCGCTACGATGGTTGTTATCGACACTAGAAGGGCGCGGCTTTTTCTGCTTGCGGGATTTCTTGACGACCCCTGATGTCTGTCGCTGTGGTGAGGCTCGCTGACGTGCGAGGCGCTGCTCTGCTGGCACCTCGTTCGCGGTGATCACGGGGTACTGCTCCAGTCAGCTGACCACATCTCCTCGTTTAGGGGATGAAGTGACCTACGTTCCAATCCCCAAATTCCAGCGCTCGAGCGTTGTCGAACAGCCTCTCGTCATCTTCATCCAGAGTTGTCTCCTCCATCTCGTTGTGTGAATGCATGCGACTCAGCGTGCTACTGCGTCGGTCTCGGCTGCTGCCTTCCGACCCGGCCAACAACGGTGTCCGGCTGTTGATCTCCCCAGGGGTCGGGATCCAGTACTTGGCTTTACCACCACGTTCATATCTTAGACCATGCATCACACGCCGGACACGCGAGTCAGATTCTGCATGTGCGATAATGTGGTCCCCCGAATCGAAGAGACGGTACTCGTAATTGTCACCACGTATCGTCATCTTTGTATCCTCAATAAGATCACGGACACCGAAGGCGTCACGAAGCGCGTATTTGACGGGCATCCGGGCGGCGGAGATCGTCGAATCAGCATAATCATGCCAGGAGAAAGCGTACCAATGCGTGAGAGCGAAGAAGGGCATCTCAAAGCAGATCAGGCTGTCCTGAATGGCAGCCGCAAGGTTGTCCGGTGTGTAGCCGGCAACCCCGTTCGATAAGGCTCCCAGCCATTGCAGGATCGACAAGAAGAAGCCTTGCCAGTAAGATGCGAAAATAATAAGCTTGACACACAAGAACTTAGGTACCGGACGAAATGGAGCTAGATCGTTATGCAAGCAGACCCAGAACATGGCTAGAGAATAGAGACTGACGGTAACGCTAACGTTGTACACAATACCTGTCCACAGATACCCGGAGGTCAGGCCTAGGTAGCCCTCCTGATAGGTATCGGTCGCTTTCATCACAATAGATATAATGGCCAGAATGGGTTTGAGCCACGTATACTGAAGGATGCCGCGTTTGACGGTCAGAAAGGTCTGAGGGTCAGAAATGTCGACTTTGGGTAGTATGTGGTTGAGAGGCCAGGCATGTTGAACAGGAGGTCGTCCATGGGTCATGATGATCAACGACCGTTCGCCGCCGAGGAAATTGATAAGCAGCTGGAAGAATGTGTAGATGGTAAATGCCTGGAGAGTATGCTGTTAGCCCGTGACGATGGGAATCGCCAGAACACAGAGATCTACCTCATAAACATCACGGATCGGATCCAGCCACATTGCTGCTTGTAAGGATATGATGCTGGCCCATGATGAGACCGCGTATATGGGGACCCTGAGCTATCAATCAGTTCCACTCGAATCTGAGGCGAAAGTGGGTACACACATCAACAATATGCGGACAACATAACGCTGGAGTAATGGTTTTCGATAATTTTTGCTAACAACCGATCAGCGCGTGATCTAGATATACGAGCGAATAGGATATCGTACGTTTGGAGCCATATGGACCTGTACAGGGTGAAGCGATTAGCATATGAACCATGATGATGACATCTGTCTGCCTGGAGGTTAAAAGGGAAGGGGGGAGGGGCTGGAGGACGAGGAGTCTTCGTACAGGAGAGAGAGCAGAGAAGCGACCAGCGAGGATACACCGGCGACTATCACTACAGCTCGAGCTAGACTCGAGCCTGTCCCACCGAAGGAGGAAGTGGTGATGCTCATCGTCAACGAATGTCGCGGTTGATTGTCCGCGTACGCCTGCCTATGTATGCGACCACCGCCAAAGCATTCCGCAAGTTAATCCCAATGATGTTTCGAACTGGGCATGATCCGGTCAACGGGGTGAGAGATAAAACAGTTATCGGAAATCTTCCAGCGATTCCTTGTCGGTGTCAAACAAGCGCCCCTCGCATGCTTGATGGCTAGCAGCCAGGAGTGTCGTGTGCGTGTTGTTGTGCGGTGAGAGAGAAGTTGCGCAGCCTGGAGACGATGGGGGCATTCCTTATTCATCACTGGTTCCCCGTCCCGTCCGTCATTGCTCCTCTTCCTCCTCACTGACTCGGGAGCTCCTCTTTTCCCCCCCGTCTTGGTAGACACCGCCTAGACACCGCCTAGACACCGCCTAGACTAACAGGCTTAGTCCCGTCTAGCCCACTTCGGGCCAAGCTCCCTCCTGCCCCCTACGTACACTTCGATTACTACTCCGTTCACAAGAAGTACATTCAGTTCAACTACCTTGATGAATGTCAGTTTATTGATTATCCTACTCCGTACCAGGAGTTGCAGTCGCTAAACCTCCCCGCACTCAAGGGCAGTCTTTCCAGTGTTTCTCTGTCCATGGACGTCTAGCTTGAATCCTTATTGTCCCTGCTTGGACTTTGCCGCGGGCGCATCGCATTGCCTGTTTTGCGGCGTCACCATGTCCGCTGGTGGTGAACGTTTTTGGTGACTGCGAATATGGCCGGCACAAGCCTGACTTCTTTATCCCTGACCCCAGATCCAAGCTTTAATTGGTTAGTATCATCGATGCAGCAGACTTTCTGCTTAACTAATGATAAACACATAGGTTCTTCCTCCTGGAACTTATTGTCTCCTGTATTCTGTGAGTGTTCGACACGTGCGATCGCGGAGAACGGGCTACTAATCACTTCGCCAAGCGTGCTCTTCTTCCTGCTCTACTTCAATCGACTGTTTGCAACCCTCGTATCCTACGGAATCCGCGCATATACCTGGCATTATTACCGCGCCTATGTCGATATTCGAGCCCTGCAGATCTCACCCTTGGGCGGGAGGATTTTCTTCAAAGGCATCCGATACCACGGCGTGAACGAGACTATCTTTGTACACGGAGGGTTTATCACATGGCACTACTGGAAACGTACCGTGAGACGGACGGACGTGGCGGGCCTGGAATGCGATGATGGAGCAGCGAAAAGAGAACGTGACACCGGTGTCACCGGGGTCACGGGCGATGCCGATAGCAGGAAAGCGGACAGCGGGGAACAAGGCGGACCGAAGAATGCGGATTCTCTTCCTTGTCGCATCACAGCAAAGGTCTATGGTCTCGAGTGGTTCGTATACAACCGGGCTCCTGCTTACGAGGGCATACTGGCGGGATTCGATCCATCGAATTCGTCTTCTTCGGCTACCAAACCACAATATCCTGAGAGCGATGCGCTGGATCCGCGCTTAAAAGAAGGAAATCTGGATTCATCTGTGGCCGGATCTGCTCGCGCCGAAAGTCAAGGGAGGCCAGCTACAGCTGGATCGCAGGGCACGGCTGGGTCCGAGCAGGAATTGGGGGATGGCATAGTAAGGTTCCTACGACTTTTGCCGATAAGGTTGGAATGTGACAAGGGTGCCATTGTCCTGGGAAACGAGAACACGAGATCGGTTTTGACGACCACTTTCGACAGTGCTACTGGTTTGATCGAGGCCTGCAATGCTGGGGCGCTCGACCTGTACCGACAGGTGTTTTTCTTCAATTTCAGCCATCCGGTAATTCAGATGCGCCCAAATCCAGATTTCAAGCAGAACCAGCTGGCTGCTGCAAAGAGTCTTGGGTCAGCCGAAGAGGATCAAGCTGGAATGAAGCGCAAGCGAAATCCTATCTTCAACTACAGGTTTCAGAAACGACGAGTCTGGCACAGTATCCGTGATCTGATACCTTACTTTCAAACGTCGGTAGAATCATTTCATGTGCATCAGAAGCATGCCAGTTCCGGACTTAGAAATTCAATCGATTTGGGCAGTGATACGCGCTGGATTGGACTTTCCCGATACCTGGACGAAAGCGCGCAAGATGACCACGAGGAGTGGAGCTCCGTTGAGTATGGTCGTTTCTCGACAATTCTTGACAGTCCTGGAATGTCCGTGGCTTACTACTGGGATGTTCCGGGGTGTGTCAAGACCTTTCCACCATCGGAAACTTCATCGCTGCCGGATGCGACGTGGAGAATCAACAGAGCCCCGCCTCCGGAATGGGGCATAGATGTCAAGATCAATGGTGGCACTGTCAACTATGGTCCCTGGGCCGATAGGGAACGAGTCGGTCTGCAAAACGTGTTCTTCCCCAATGCGTTTCGGAGCTCGGAGCCGTCCGAGCCCCTGAATCCCGGAGAGACGAGAAAGACCACAGTGTTTACCTTAAGAGTCGAGATCAATGATGAGCTCACACTGCGAATTCCTACTAGGGAGCCATCGAAAGACTGGCAATGGAAAGGTCGTGCTGATACCATAAGAGGTGTCTCGAAGTTAAAGAAACAGAATAGTAGGAGGCAGTCGCGTGGCGCAGAAGGAGAAAAAGGCCATATTGGTCCAGACAGACGACCTTTTGGGTGGTTGTCACTTCGTGTGGCTGGTGACTCGACGATCCGCTACAGCATGGATATGTTAGCTTCTAAATCAGGATTTCAGAGCCGGCTCGATCTTGACCTCCGAGAGACCAAGCTGATGTCCAGTGTCAATCACGCGTTACTATGGCAGTGTCCAAGGCATTTGATCGCTTGCGACCTGTCCGTTCCTCTCTCCTGGAATAGCATGCGTACCTGGAAATTTGATTTCCACAGCGATGATATGGAGCTGTTCTTGCTCCGAGATCACATCTTCCTTATCACTGACCTTGTTTCCGACTGGGCATCCGGGCCACCTCCGGAGTATAGCACATTTGTCCCCTTTATCTATAAGATGAACCTATCTTTCTCGAATTTCCAGTTGTTCCTGAATGTTAATGATATGAACATAGTCAACAATCCGTCTGACTTGGATGACAACCGCACATTGGCCATCAAGGGCAAGAAGATGACCTCGAACATCACCATCCCCTTGAATAAGTATAGGCCCGAGGAAAATGCTATTTCCTTCGATGTCAACCTCGGGAATGCTGGTATTGACTACTTGACCCCTGTATGGGATACTATGCATTCTTTTCTAGCGAACAAGTCCACTGCTGCGCTCGAGAAGCTGACCATTGACGGCGTGTACAACTATTACCTTACTACATCTCCCGACTTGGTGGATACACTGGTTCTGAACGTTGACGGCTTTTCTCCCAAACTCTACCTGTTTGGATTTCTAATTCGGTCCTTCATGACCATCAAAGAGAATTATTTCGGCGAGGAGATGCACTTCAAGACGCTAGAGGAATATCAGGAGCTTGCCTACCCACAGGAAGACGCCGGAACCCAGCTTCGGGCTAACCCTCACAGGCAATCGAATGACCTAGACGTGATTGTGCACGTCACTGTTGATAACCCCTACGCTCTTCTTCCGGAGAACATCTATGACCAATCGAACTGCATAAAGCTCACCGCCGCGTCCTTGGAGGCAGATTTGCGATTCACAAACTATTATATGGATTTGCATTTCTCCATTGCCCCGCTAAAGGCAGCCTTGGAATCAAGCAGATCTACGAGCCCGCCTACCGTATCAGACACGCAGCTGTTCATTGACGGCGTGTCTGTTTATGGCCATCGTTTGTTTGGTCTTCCCCCTGCAGAGCCAACGTATGTTTGCAACTGGGACTTCGACGTTGGCCGTATCATCGGGGAATGCTCGACAGATTTCCTTAGCTGCTTGATAGGAGCGCTCAAGAGCTTCGATTTTTCATTCGACAATGAAGAGAACGCCCTTCCGCTGTTGAATCCGTTGCAGCTCCATGATGTTACTTTTCTACGAGCTAAGGTTGAGGCCGTTCATATCTCCATCCTATTGGAAAGGGCAGCTCTGGTCCTAAGTACTGGTCTCGTGACAACAAAGTTCAATGACTGGGCGGACACGAGGTTTTCAAAGCGCATGAGCCTACTTGTCCCTGACCTCTCGGTTGCTGCCATCGACTACAATTCCATGGGGTCATCTGGAAGCTTGCCCAATAAAACTATAACCCCTCTTGCTCTCCTCGAGTCCACTTTGAACCTCAGAATGGTGCAGCAGAAAGCAGATGCCAACGGAAGTCGCAAATTACAACAGGAACATGTTAAGCTTCATGATCAAAGAACACAACGCACCCCTTGGCTAATTTTTGACTGGGAAGACATTGAGCCTCGCTCACTACAGGTGGCTGGTGATGACTTGTCTTCACCTACAATTGCCATACCTACCATGCCCGAGCCAGTCAGCAAGTACCGTAGTGTTACCGATAGCCCATCCTCACTGCGCCGATTTTCGACAACAGAAAGCAATCGCAGCTTCAGGAGCTTTTTCGTATTATCGGAAGTATCGAGTGTGAAGAGCGGCCGCAGAAGGCAACCCTACAGCTCTAATTATGTGGCATTCCCGCTCGCAGACCGAAAGAAGCCGAATTCTTCTCAATCAACAGTCCACGGCAGGGATGTTAATCGGCAACGCGCTGTCCAAGACTGCTCCGAGGCTGCTCTAGCTGGAAACAGCGATGCGTCAAGCCCCTGGTCTATGCCTACGTTTTCCTTTCACAAGATAACATTAGATACCTCCCAATTACCTCAACGACCAGCTTCGCGTGCTAATTCGGTACAAAGTGACTATGCTGATGTCAAGCTTGGTCATCCCTTCTTTCCTGAAAATGATGGAACGACTCACACAAATCTCGCTATAGAGTTGCCACTCGGTATCAGGAGCTTTTGCTCTCCCGAATTTCTTCACGTCGTGTCTGCATTGGTTGAGAATCTGCAGCCGAATCACCCTAGCGATATCATTGACTCTCTCCAAAAGGACATCATTTCAGACATCGTGGCATACGAAAAGTCGATGAAAAGCCCGCGGAAATGCACCAGCATTGCTATCAGGGCCCCTTACTTGCTTGTCAAAGTAGTGAATCCCGGCTCTGGTGTCACTGACGAATTTAGCTTCCGAGATGAGTATAGCATAGTGGTCTCGCATCTAAAAGCAGAAATTAGGACCAAGACCCAGAGGCGAAAGGGAGACCTTGTCGCAGGAGTCGATAAGAGCTCTACTGTACATGCAGCTGCAGACGGCCTTTCGGTCTCGGTGCAAGGCTGTCGCGCCGATGCTTATCAGGAGAAGGCCGAACTGAGCTGTGTCCTTGGCGACATAAACTTCTGGCTCGTGACAGGATCTATACAAAGGTCCAACTTCCAAGTCAGATCTTTCGAGACTGTGACTTCAACCAAATCTGTGGAGCACCTTGCTTCCCTGGTCCGCAGAACCACGACTATGATCGACTCCATCGCATCATCTTTCAAGCATAGCCTCTCTATTGGCGAGAGGCGATTGTGTTACCTCGTCTATTTTCTCACCCAACAGGCAGCTAAAATTCCTGATCCCTCTTTTCTCGTACGTATTTCATATGTGCTGAGAGTTGCGCGAAACCATTTACGGCAGCATGATTCATGGAAGATCATCTCTCGTCTACGCAATGTGTATAAGCACTTGCCACCCGCTCAAGCGTCTAAATTGACCGACAAATGCATGTATGGAGATTTTGAGCTTCCATCCAACGCTAAAGACCTGGTATTGTCAAACTTCGACCAATGGCGAGCCTGGGATTTGGCGCACGCCGAGAAGAGTTACGTGATGAGAAGCGTGTGGAATAGTTCTGAGTCTGATACCACAGAAACAGCGGCTTCCATGCTCTTCTCTTCGACAGTGAAACTTTTCCGTGTCTCCATTGATCCTGGCCCGAGGGAAAGTGATTTTGGAGTACAGGATCTAGCAACTGCTGTCTCGCTGAACGTTCCGAACGATAGCCTATCGGCTGAAGATAAAGACCACAAGGAACTAATAATTGTGCAATCTTACTGCTCGTCTTCCGGCCTCCGCTTGCGGTGGGAGATTCTCGACCTTGTGGAAGGGGTTCTGAAAACCATGTCTACAGTGACACTTGAGTCCGCAGCACCGGCACCGAAGCACGACAACGGCCCAAAGAAACCCATCGAGTTTCAGCTTGTTCTCGGGGCTGACCTGGGCTCGATCACGCTTGATGGTATCAACGTCAAGCTAGCGCTGGCTGGGAAATCGCTCAGAAGCTCTCTCGTTCATAAGACTCCGAGCTCCGGAGTTACTGAAATGACAAGCTTCTTGTGGAGTGCTAGCGCCTGCTACTCCGAGATATCCAGCAACTCGAAAGTACTGATGATGTGGAAACTTTCGGACCCTCATATGTATGGCTCTCGAGTGTCCGAGGAAACCGAATCTGGATTGGACAACGAATGGATGGTCGCAGCGTCCTGCAAAAAGCTTCGCTACAACATGAAAGAGGACCCGCTCAGCCTTGCGCACATAGCCGATCGACTCATAGAGGATGAGGTTCGATTCGTTTATGAGCTTATCAACAGCGTGGAGTTCCCGGCACACCAGCAGGGCCCTGTAGCCCCCACGAAGCCGGACCGCAACATATTCCATGTCGCAGTATTTCTGGACGACTATCGGTTGAGTTTCTGTGTTCTACCCTCGCTGACTTATATCATCTCTGGCGAGGTGGCGCGAACCTCTATAACGCCCAGACGAGGATCTAAGATGGAGATAGACTTTGATTTGAAGAGGAACCTTCATACTTTCCTATCCAATGAGGGCGGGCAATGGCACTCTCTCTCAGCACTCGAGATCCCTCCGATCAACGGCCGGATCATTGCCGATCTCTCGCCTGGCCGCACGGAGATGGAAGTGGATGTCACTATTGAGGTCATTCATCTCGAGGCCAGCGCTGTGCGGAGTCTATTGGGCGCGCTGACAAGGCCAGAAGTTTCACATTTCATGGGCGATCTCAAACAGAATGTGGACACCTTACAGCTTCATCTTGACCATGTCCTTGCACTCAGAAAAGCTCCGCCGCAGCGGAAGGACTCTTCAAGTGACCACATAATTCTCTACAAAGCACGCATGACCATGGCAGGAACCAAGATTCATGCGACAGCGCCAGCGCTCAACGGAAACCATTACTCGGCGGATCTAGACATCAGACTGGGAATGGTGCGTCTACGCCTGGACAACGGCTTGGAGGCCGGACACCTGATGGAATATCCTGAGTTCCACGTCGACTCTTCGAATCTAAGCTTGGATTTGAAGAAGCAAGATGTTTCAAGAAGCCGATCCTACTGTAGCTTTGTTGTGGACGCCAAACTTCAAGGAACATCTATGCAGCGTAACAATGGCGAGATGAGGCGGGTGCTACATTTAAGCAGCACGAAATTCAATGTCGATCTATTCCCAGAAAGCGCTGCACTGCTAGTTGACTTAGCTGCTCATCTCCAAGAGCGCATCAAGACCTTGGACCTCTCCCATGAAGTGAAACGATTTAAGAAGCTACGGCGTCGGGGACATGCAGAACCGGAACGAACATCCTTGGAAGTTCCTCGGATCCAGGTAGACGATGCCAGTTCGTCTGATGAGCTCTTCAGTGCCATTTATTCCTTGGACTTTCACAATATTCAGCTTGGATGGAACATGATGACGATGTCTTCTGCGATACCAGAAAACAAGCTGGCTGATTTGGTATTCTCTATTAAACGGGTTGAGTTGTCAAACAAGAAGACAAATGCTGCCAAGCTCCGAATCGAAGACATGCAGTTACAGATGGTACCTGTCCATGGTAACCGGCAGAAGCGCTCACTCAACTCGGCCCTTTTGCCGGAACTGGTTTTCAACGTTGCATACGCTTCCGTGGGCAAGGAAGTTCGATTGGCCTTTCAGGCTGCTGGAAAGTCATTGGATCTGCGAGCTACCTCGGAGTTCATACTTCCGGCCAGCATGATACGTGATTCGATTGCCTCTGCTGTCCGGACCATAAGGGAGGCCAATAACATCCTGGTCTCGAAGCCATCCGGAGATAGCGTGAAACTCCGTCCCATCTTTGGAAACAAACGCTTCCGGTCTGTGCTAATTGACGTTGACTTCGCTGGAGCCACTGTATCCCTGCAAGGGAGGCATACAGAGGATCAACAGACAATGCTGACTGCAAGTTTGAAGGGGAACCAACTTCCTCAGTCAGGATATGGTCAATATGTTCATGGAGATGGCATGGCCACGGCGACTTTCAAGGCCCCAGGAGTGGCACTGAAAGTGCTATTCGAGGATAATGGCCGTGAGGACCCGGCTCTTAACGCGGAAATAAAAGTCGATGCGTCCACGAATGTGCTTTATCCTAGCCTCGTTCCTTTGATCAAGCAGGTAACAACGACTGTCAAAGAGGTCATGGGAGATCATCCAAGGGCCAGACGGCCTTCGAATGCGGTGATGCTACAGTCGCAGAAGCTGATGTCAGAAACCCCGCTTGCAAATACAGATCCGGGATCAATTCTTGGCCGTTGCAAGTTGAATGTTGGGATCTTGATTTGCAGGCAAGAGTTCAGCTTGAGCTGCCAACCCATAGCTCGTGTGGCAGCCACTACGCAATTTGACAGCGTCTATGTTACGATCAATACAGTGCAGTCGAACGAGCAGGAGCGGTTCCTTGCTCTCCTGGTGGCTTTCAATTCCTTACAAGCATCAGTGAAGCATGTCTACTCCAATGAATCGACTGCGAGCTTTGAAGTGAAGTCTATGGTCATGTCAATCATGAATAGCAAACATCTGGGAAGTTCAAAAGGCATTTCAGCCGTTCTTCGAGTCAGTCCCATGAATGTTGCACTCAATGCAAAGCAGGTGCAGGATCTATTACTATTCCGCGAGATTTGGTTCCCGTCCAACGATGAGATAAGTCCCGGGCCTGCTTTCCAGTCGCAATCGCAGGACACGCAAGCCTATATTGTACAGAGGTACCAACAGGTTGCAGCAACCCCTGCCTTCCCTTGGAATACCACGATCGCAATTGAGAAGCTGGAAATACAGCTTGACTTGGGATCTACTTTGGGCAAGGCGCAATTTGCAATCAATGACCTCTGGTTGTCGACCAAGAAGACATCTGATTGGGAGCAAATCCTCTGCGTCAGCTTCCACACAGTGGGTATTGAGAGCAAAGGCCGGATGAGCGGGCTCGTCGAACTACAGACTTTCAAGATCCAGACCTCGATCAACTGGCCCCACGATCAGCAAGACAACAGAACCCCACTCATTCAAGCGTCCATATCCTTTAATCAGCTGGATGTGAAAGTCTCCTTTGATTATCAACCTTTCCTCATCGCTCACATCTCTCGGTTCGCGTTCTTTATGTACAATGTTCGCCCTACGGCCGATGCGCCCAACGAGCGGCTTTTCAGCATCCTCGATGGAGATCAGGTGCAGGTGTTTTGCACCAGTATGACTGCCTCCCAAGCCTTGGCTCTCTTCCAGGCTTGGCAGCGACTGGTTCAAGATAAGCAAGCAGCGTACGAAGCATCTCTACAAGACATCGAGCGGTACCTGCGTCGGAAGACCTCTGTGTTTTCGGAGAAGACCGAGACAAGCTCACGTGAGATTTCCAAGCCCGCTAAGAAGGAAACGGAAGAAGCACCCATTTCACTGCATACCGGAGTGGTGGTCAGTATCAACGTGGTCACCATGGGCGTCTTCCCGCGCTCATTCTTCGACAATCATGTCTTCAAGCTGGAAGCACGGGACGCCCAGGCTCGGTTTGATGTGTCACTCGACCAGGGCAAGATCCATAGTGCATTGGGTCTGACCTTAGGCCAGCTGCGGGTTGCTCTATCCAATGTTGTTCGTTCAGGCTCCATGGATGCAGACGAGCTTCTACTTGTCAGTGAAGTTGGCAATCGTGTCACTGGATCCCGAGGAGGCACGATCCTCAAGGTGCCGCGACTGGTGGCTCGGATGGAGACCTGGCAGGTGCCAGGATCCCACCAGATCGAATATATCTTCCAAAGCACGTTCGAAGGCAAGGTCGACGTCGGATGGAACTACTCCCGCATCAGTTTCATCCGGGACATGTGGGAATCGCACTCGCGCGCGCTGGCCTCCCGGCTCGGTAAGCCGCTGCCTCCGTCCGCGGTGCGCATCACGGGGGCGCTGAATGCCGATGGGGGCGGCGGCGGCGGCGGCGGCGACAAGAACGAGTCGCAGGAGAAGATCACGGCGGTGGTCAATGTGCCGCAGTCGAAGTATAGCTATGTGGCGTTGGAGACGCCGGTGATCGAGACGCCGCAACTGCGCGACATGGGCGAGGCTACCCCACCGCTGGAGTGGATTGGGCTTCAACGGGACAAGCTGCCCAACATTACTCATCAGATCATCATTGTTACCCTTCTGGAACTGGCGAAGGAGGTGGAGGATGCATATGCAAAGATACTGGGGTCGTCGTGATGCCATGCAGCTTTTCCTTATGCTGTGACTTATGTCGAGGCTGTGCGTGAACCGGTGTTGGTCTTACCTATCTGTGCTGGACAATTGGCTGCGGGGAGAAAGGACATGCTTATTGGTACGTGCCTTTCGCTCAATTAATCACTTTAGACTGTATATAGAACTTTTTTGTATCTCTAGCGTACAAGTAATGTATATACTAGCTTAACAATAACCGGTGTTGATCTGTGAAGGAGAAGAGATGTCCCATCCGTTGACTTAGTGGCTATTGATAGAACGATTCATAATGCCTGAGGCACCGAAACAGGTCGGAGGAAAGCGGCACAAGGTGGAAGACGCAGATTGTGGTAACCACCGGCCGGGGCAGGCTAGGCTGTATGATCATGATGGGTGTACAGTACGGTTGCTGTACGGAGGAGAACTGCTGCATCCAATGCATGCACTCCCCGCCATCCTTAACTCCGCCACCCAATTGTCGGCGAGGCGGTGAACATGGAGGGGGAAGTTTGCCTGTTAGCGACTCAGTGCCCATGAGGGGCATTACCATACCATACCGTATACTACCTACTACCTACTAGCTAAAATTCCTGCTTCATCCGAACAATAATCGCTACAATGAACTGACCTACAGTGCAGCAAGTCAGGATGATAATAATGATTGAATGCATGAGTGGCAGAAGTACCTAGTGTGTCAACCACTTCCACTTTCACTGCCACTGCACCTTTCGCCTCCAATAAGACCACTCCCACTCGCCTGATACACGATGGAGATTTTTCCTCCGTGCTATACGTCAGACTAGCAGTCAGCGGCAAATCATCGAAGAGCTCCATCGGCCCAGCATCTACGGTCCAACCAGAGCAGACACAGCTCCGAAATCATGATATCAACCCAAGCCTCCAGGCTGGTTTTTCTTGCCACCACCCCGGGAGAGAAGCATCCATTTTGTGTACTGGATCTTTGGGTAGGTCGGGAGTTTAATTGTGTGAGAGTAAGAAGTGCAGTGCAGAGCACAAGAGCTGAGCTGAGCTGAGCAGAGCTGAGCCGAGCTATGATAGCTCACGTAGCTGATTTGTAGAGGGGAAATTGTAACCATGGTCTGCTCTGATCCTTGCTATAGGAGAGACTCTATCTACTCGTACAATGTACAGTACTGTGGTAGTCACGGGTAAGCAAGTATAGCCAGCCCAGCCCGTGCAAGCCTGTCGGGAGACGATAGAACTATTTCGTACGGAGAAAGAACTGCCTGAATCCTCGGGTGTAATTCAATGGGCAAGATGACTGACTGACTGACTGGATGACTGACTCCCTTCTCTGTGGTCATTAGAAATAACAATCATCTCCTCTGACTCTTCCGTGAGTGCCTTCTGATGGTCCAACTCCATGGAATGGTGGATGGAAGGATATGGAGGATAATGATGATGGCAAGAGAGCGGGCACCCAAAAGGGATATGGTATGGTATGGTAGGAAATATTAAACATGTACCAATTACCAACCGGACAGTATTATTACCACCTCGTGGTGGGGGGGCCACCACCCGCCACCACCCACGTTGCTCGGATCAAAACGGTCACAAAACGAGGGGCCGGGCAAGTTGACCAGCAGGAAAAAAAACGCACATCCCAGATTTGAAATCGGCCACAAAAAATCCCACCAGCAAAAGAAAGAAAAAAAAATACTCTGCAAGCCCCACCAGCCGCCCTCTCGCTTTCCTCCCTCTTCATTTCCCCTCTTTTCTCCTCCTCTTCCCTTTTCCCTCTCTTTTTCCTTTCCTCACCTTCCGCCGTGAAGCCATCATTCTCTCCCTCTGTTAAAGGAGTTTCTTCGCACATAGGTCCTTTTTGTCCTATTATTCACAGGTCGAGCTAGCTCTCGATCGTGACCCTTGTGTGTCGTTTCTTCTTTTCCCTTTTCCCTCACATATCCAACCCCGCCTCTACGGCCTTGATCTGAAAAATCAGTCAAGATGGTTAAGTATGTTGTCCTTATGCTGCTGCTACCCATCTCCCCGTTCCCCGACATCGATCCCATCATGAATGATCCGTTTAAGGATGGGGATGGTTGTTGTTCGAGATGAGAATATCATGAGAATATCATGCTAACAATGTCCTGTATAGCTTCACTATCGAAGAGGTCCGTTCAGACAAGACACCCCCGCATCCGCTTGCATGATCCTATCTTGCAGTTGGGGAAGATGATGGGAAAACTCTGTGCATGAGAACTAACACCATGTAGATCCGCGGCCTGATGGACCGTCCGACCAACATTCGGAACATGTCCGTCATTGCCCACGGTATGTATTGAACTCACCACCAAGTATCAATTGTTGGAAGTGGAATGCTGACAGACCTTCCGTCTCTCAGTCGATCACGGAAAGTCCACCCTTTCCGATGCCCTGGTCCACCGTGCCGGTATTATCTCTGCCGCCAAGGCTGGTGAGGGTCGTTACATGGACACCCGTCCTGACGAGCAGGAGCGTGGTATCACCATCAAGTCCACTGCCATCTCCCTGTACGCCAAGTTCGATGATGAGGAGGACCTCAAGGAGATCCCCGGCTGCAACGGTGGCGAGTTCTTGATCAACTTGATCGATTCCCCCGGTCACGTTGATTTCTCCTCCGAAGTCACTGCCGCTCTCCGTGTCACTGACGGTGCCCTCGTCGTCGTCGACTGTGTCTCCGGTGTCTGTGTCCAGACCGAGACTGTCCTTCGTCAGGCCCTCACTGAGCGTATCAAGCCCGTCCTGATCATCAACAAGGTCGACCGCTCCATGCTCGAGCTTCAGATCTCCAAGGAGGACCTCTACCAGTCCTTCTCCCGTACCATTGAGTCCGTCAACGTCATCATCTCCACCTACCACGACCCTGCTCTTGGTGACGTCCAGGTCTACCCCGACCGCGGTACCGTTGCTTTCGGTTCCGGTCTCCACGGCTGGGCCTTCACTGTCCGCCAGTTCGCCGTCAAGTTCGCCCGCAAGTTCGGTGTCGACCGCAAGAAGATGCTTGAGCGTCTGTGGGGTGACAACTACTTCAACGCCAAGACCAAGAAGTGGACCAACAAGGCCCCCGAGGGTGGTGAGCGTGCCTTCAACCAGTTCATCTTGGACCCCATCTTCAAGATCTTCGCTGCCATCAACAACGACAAGAAGGACCAGATCCCCACTCTCCTCGAGAAGCTCGAGATCAAGCTCGCCAACGACGAGAAGGAGCTCCAGGGCAAGCAGCTCCTGAAGGCTGTCATGCGCAAGTTCCTTCCCGCCGCCGACGCCATGTTGGAGATGGTCTGTATCCACCTGCCTTCTCCCGTCCAGGCCCAGAAGTACCGTGCCGAGACCTTGTACGAGGGTCCCAAGGACGACGCTGCCTGCGTTGGTATCCGCGACTGTGACCCCAAGGCTCCTCTGATGCTGTACGTCTCCAAGATGGTGCCCACCTCCGATAAGGGTCGTTTCTACGCTTTCGGTCGTGTCTACTCCGGTACCGTCCGCTCCGGTCTCAAGGTCCGCATCCAGGGTCCCAACTACGTCCCTGGCCAGAAGACCGATCTCTTCATCAAGAGCATCCAGCGTACCATCCTGATGATGGGACGTTTCGTCGAGCCCATCGAGGATGTTCCTTGTGGTAACATCGTCGGTCTGGTCGGTGTTGACCAGTTCTTGCTCAAGTCGGGTACTCTTACCACCGATGAGACCGCCCACAACCTTAAGGTCATGAAGTTCTCCGTCTCTCCCGTCGTCCAGCGCTCCGTTGAGGTCAAGAACGCTCAGGATCTGCCCAAGCTCGTCGAGGGTCTCAAGCGTCTGTCCAAGTCCGACCCCTGTGTCCTGACCTACATCTCCGAGTCCGGTGAGCACGTCGTTGCCGGTGCTGGTGAGCTCCACCTCGAGATTTGCTTGAAGGATCTCGAGGAGGACCACGCTGGTGTTCCTCTCCGTATCTCCGACCCCGTCGTCCAGTACCGTGAGACCGTCAGCGGCACTTCCAGCATGACTGCCCTGTCCAAGTCCCCCAACAAGCACAACCGTCTCTACCTGACTGCCCAGCCCCTTGACGAGGAGGTCTCCCTCGCCATCGAGGCCGGCAAGATCAGCCCCCGTGACGATTTCAAGGCTCGTGCCCGTATCCTTGCTGACGAGCACGGCTGGGATGTCACCGATGCCCGTAAGATTTGGTGTTTCGGTCCCGACACCTCCGGTGCCAACTTGCTGGTTGACCAGACCAAGGCCGTCCAGTACCTCAACGAAATCAAGGATTCCGTTGTCTCCGGTTTCCAGTGGGCCACCCGTGAGGGTCCCGTTGCTGAGGAGCCCATGCGCTCCATCCGCTTCAACATCCTTGATGTTACTCTTCACGCTGATGCTATTCACCGTGGTGGTGGTCAGATCATCCCCACTGCTCGTCGTGTCCTGTATGCTGCTACCATGCTTGCCGACCCCGGTATCCTGGAGCCCATCTTCAACGTCGAGATCCAGGTTCCCGAGCAGGCCATGGGTGGTATCTACGGTGTCCTTACCCGCCGCCGTGGTCACGTCTACACCGAGGAGCAGCGCCCTGGTACTCCCCTCTTCAACGTCAAGGCCTACCTGCCCGTCAACGAGTCCTTCGGTTTCCCCGGAGAGCTCCGTCAGGCCACCGGTGGTCAGGCTTTCCCCCAGTCTGTCTTCGACCACTGGTCTGTCCTTCCTGGTGGATCTCCTCTTGACGCCACCACCAAGCCCGGTCAGATCGTTGCTGAGATGCGTAAGCGCAAGGGTCTCAAGGAGCAGGTTCCTGGCTACGAGAACGTAAGTTTTTTCTATTCTATCATGATTTTGGATTCCATGCTAATTCTGTCTGCAGTACTACGACAAGCTGTAAACACGTTCCAAGCAAGCCGACTAGGTTTCAAGTCTGTGATGGTTGGAATCCTATTATGAGATTGACGAACGCAATACCCTGTCTACGTTGAGGGGGAAGGAAAATGAAAATGAGGTGAAACAGCTTAATGTCGTATGTGGATTGTCGAATACCTAGAAGTAGAATCCAGGTGTGCACGAGCATTGCTTTGGCTTTTTTATTACGTTTACGACTGCGTGAGCTTTTCCAATAGTTCAGTTGCTGTCCCATAGTTGGACATTAAAATATGAGATGGCAGTTCAAGTTCAATTCTGTGTTATTAGAACAATCGTAGGTGTAGCCCCTCTGAAGGTAGCCTGTAGACTAGTTTTTCGTCAGAATCAAGCAACTGGCGGGCTCTCGCAGGGCAGTCACGTGGTATTCTGTCATCCGCGTCGCTCGCGTTTCCCCGGCTTTTTCGAACCGCCAGGCTTTGTCGAATATCTATCGAAGCCTTACTACCAAGCCATGGTTTGATCTGTCGTTCGCATCGCTTTCGTCCCATCACTCTTGCAGTCGCTGGATAGTGTCCCTCCCTTGCAACCTCTTTTCGAGTTCCTCGGTTCCAACTCTCGGCGTCAAACGGCGAGGACGGACGCCTGCCTGTTTGATTGTCTCAAGACCTTCGAGCCACAAGCCTCTCTCTTTGGTGACAATCGGGCCAAGATCGCCGACCCTACCCGACATCATGCAACTTACCGAGAACGAGGCAGCGGAGGTGAAGAAATGGGTTGTCAGGAAGCTAGAGGATATGTAAGTGTTGTCTCTGTCCGCAAAGAGGAACCGCCACGGCTTTGGGCGCCAATCTGCCTTGTCCGCGCGCGCGCGTTCGCTCGAATTTACACTCGAAGACTAACGTCTCGTCGCTTGCCAGCTCTGATGCCGATTCCGATGTACTTGCCGACTATGTTCTGGCGTTGATCAGGACCGATGCTCCCGACGAGGATATCCGGAAAGCTTCGGTGGATAACTTGGAGGATTTCCTCCGTGAACGTTAGTTCTTTTTTTCTTTTTTTTTTTTCCTTTGCGCTATCGGCTTTGAGATGAGATGGTTTTATTGTGTGCTCGGTTGGATGAGTACATTTTGCTGACGTTCTCTGTTATCTTCGGGTAATGTACAGACACGGTGAAATTCGTCGACGAGCTCTTCGCGACCTTTGCCTCTAAACCGCAACCCGCTGCTGCTGCCCAATCGTCATATGCGCAGGGCCAGTCGCAGGATGCGCCCGCTCCTCAGAACCAACAGCAGCAGCAGCAGAACCAGCAGCAGCAGCAACAGCAACAACCGAGTGCATTCAATCCTCCGACTGGTCCTTCAAAGGGTCCCTTCGGAGCACAGCAGATGGGCAACAATTTCTCCGGACAAGCGCCGGGTGGTGATAACCAGCACAATTTTAACCGCAAACGTACGTTCCAGGAGGGCTTTCAGATGGACGTGGACCGCGAAGAAGTCCCGCAGAATCGCAATTACAAGACTCCCCGCCGGGGACGTGGTGGTGGCCGAGGGGACTGGATGGGTGGCAGGGATGGCCGCGCAGGAGGGCCCGGGCAACAACAACCACACACCTTCAACCCTCAAGCCCCGGGATTCGTGATGCCCCCTACGTTCCCTCCGTTCGATCAGAACGATCCCATGGCGGCGATGATGGCGCTACAGAGTATGGGTTTCCCCCAGATGCCGGGAATGCCGCCGATGCCGATGCCACCTGCGGGCGCTGGGCAGCAGCCGGGTGAGATGGTGCCGAAGAGCTCGGAGCGGTGTCCTTTCTACGAGACGCAGGGGATCTGCTACCTTGGGACTACGTGCCCGTACCAGCATGATACTGCTGGCGGAGCGTCCAAGACGGATGGTATGTATTTGACTTACCTTCTAAACGGCGTGCGTGACTTAGGACTGATTTTGTGGGAGGCGCAGAATACGATCCCAAGTCTTCGAGCATTGTTACGGACTACCAGAGACGATCGGATGGGCCGCCTATGCGGGGCGGGGACCGCGGTCGTGGCCGTGGCCGTGGCGGCGACAGAGGTGGATTTGGCGGCCGAGGACGTCGGTCTGAGTTCTCCTCTGCCGGTCCCAACGAGGATACGTCGATCACGACGATCGTCGTGGAGCAGATCCCCGATGACAAGCTCGACGAGGCGACGGTCCGGGAGTTCTTCTCGCAGTACGGCGAAATCGCGGACCTGTCGTTACAGCCACACCGGCGACTCGCGCTGATCACCTACGAGAACCACGCGGCGGCCAAAAGCGCCTGGTCCAGCCCGAAGGTGATCTTCGATAACCGGTTCGTCAAGGTCTACTGGCACAAGCCCAAGGGCGACCGGAATGGGGACTCCCGGCCTCACCATCACGCCGACGCGGGTGGCGGCGACTCGGAGGGCCCGGCTTTCAACCGGGAGGAGTTCGAGAAGCAGCAGGAAGAAGCCCAGCGCGCCCACGAGGAGAAACTCAAGAAACGCAAGGAAACCGAAGAGGCCAAGCAAGCCCTGGAACGACAGCGCGATGAGTTGCTTAAGAAGCAGCAGGAGGAGAGACAGCGACTGATGCAGAAACTCGGCGGCAGCGGCGCCGCCAGCAGCAGCAATGGCGACGCTACCGGTGGTGGCGGCGCGTCTTCCGACGGAGGAGATGGCCGGTCCCCGTCGGCGCAACCGGAGCATGTCAGCGAGCAGACCAAGCAGCTTCGGGCGCAACTGGCCGCTCTGGAGGCCGAGGCCAAGAGCCTGGGGATCGATCCTGCTGCTGGTGGTGGTGCTTCGGGGCCGGGCTACCGCGGCCGCGGCCGAGGCGGCTACGGCCGAGGTGGATTTGCCCCTCGTGGCCGGGGCGGCTACGATCCCTACTATCGGGGCGGTGGTGGCTACCGTGGTCGTGGTGGCATGGCCGGTCGTGGCGGTGTGCTCCGGCTGGATAACCGACCCAAGCGCGTGGCTGTCTCCGGGGTGGAGTTCAACTCCGAGAAGGACGAAGCCTTGCGACAGTTCTTGATTGTAAGTATTCCTCCTCAAGCTGTGCACAGTCATCCCATCTGGTCATTCTAGTTACTTACGTCATATATAGGGCGTCGGCGAATACTCCTCCATCGAACCCAACCCCGACCAGTCCGACTCCCTCATCGTGGCCTTCAAGGAACGCTACCAGGCCGAGAAGTTCATGTTCGGCCCCCGCGACATCCCGTCCGTCGGCCAGGTGGAACTAGCCTGGGTGCCCAACCCGCCCATCTCGTCGTCCTCTCTTCCTCAATCTGGCGGTGGTGGTGGCTCCGACGCCAACAAGACCGGCTCGGACGAGGATACGTTGATGGACACCGCGCCGATTGCGTCGGGGGTGCCAGATCAGAGCTCGGGCCGGAAGGACGGGGGCCATGACGTGGATTATGATGTTGCGGAGATGGACGATAGCTGGGGGGTGGAATAATTTGACCGGTTGGTGTTTCGATAGGGTAGTCGATTCGAATTTATGTTCTTAGATGGGAGCATTTAGCTTTGAGCTGAGTTGATACTCTGAAATGTGGGTTACGTTTTGGGGAGACAAAATATGAAGACATTTGAGCCCTTTGTTTGAATGTGAACAGACGAATCTAGATGGGTGGTTGTAGCTGTTGCTGCAACTTGAGAGAATTGAGAACCTTCTTCCAGGCCTCTATTGCAGAGGCTGTCTCAATGCATATCCTGCTAGCTATATCGGGCAAGTTTATGTATGATAGGGCAAGGATAATTGATGTTTGTTAAGATATAACCTGTGTTACATGGTAGAGAAAGTAACCATGCTAGGGCTGTATATAATCTATCACAATGGACTTGCACAGTGACAGACAGACACTCCGAAGGCATCTTACCAACTGCCTTGGGCTGTAAATACCCGATCCCTGCCCATCGAAGCCATTCAGGAGTCAAGTCAATTTTTCAGTCAATGTTCAGTCACCATGTAGTAGTCTAAGTAACTTAGTTGGACCCAAGCACATGCTTAGTCACAACAGGATAGTTAACTCTTTAATCAGCCAGACCTAACTAACTAACCAACCAACTAACTAAAAGGGCAATCCATGTGCCAATACACAAGGTAGCTCTTCATTCACCTTCTTCTCCCCGATATCGAGTATACCTCAACTACCAGCGAATCTCCCACCTGCTCTCAATGCACTTCATCAGCAAAGCACTGCGCAGGACCCTCTCTCGCCATGGCCCCCTTTATCCCACCCACCACGAGATAAAAGTGCTATCAACCCTCTATCAGCACGCAGGGACTACATCCCCCAAAGTCGCCGTCACACGCACCACCTCCCGGCCTCATCCAATCTAGACCCGAACCCCGAGAGTAAGTACCACCGACTCCGACTCTACGGGACCGAAGATCTCGTCACCGGACTCGACACCCTGCTACATCTCCTCCGTAACCCGGCCGCGGCGCAGGATGTCCGCCATCTAGAGGTGCATGGAGCTCGCCAAGTGACAGATCGCGAAGACCCAGATATCCAGAGATCCCCGAGTGAGACTCAAGAATTGGCGGAAGCAGATATACAGAATTTGGGGGCCGCTATCGTCAAAGCTGGGTTCACTGAAGGCGATGAACCGCAGATGCTGCTAAACATCCTACTGCAAGACCCTGCAGGGAAAAGGCTGTCTGTGACACTCCAAATCCTTTTTCTCTTCCCTTTTTTTCAAACGTTGACTAAGATATCGACCATTCTCACTAGGCAATGCTCTACTTATAGCGGTCATATTGCATTCAAGCAAGCCCTTGCCGCACTTCTGATTGCGATCTCACCCAAGCTGGAGTCACTTGCCTGCTACCACATCGGCGAGTACGACACCGCCGCTCCATGTTTCTGTCTTGTGACTCTGTTTCGTCGGGCAAATCGGACCTCCCTACGCTGCCTTACCTCCGAAATCTCCAGAAGTTCACCTTCCTCCCCGACCACGACTTGCCCGACAACGACGGACTGGACTACATTCTGGAGTCTTATTACCACCGCATCAACCTCGTGCGGCGGCTGCCGGCGCTTAAATCCGTCGCCTTCACGCTCGCGACATGGAACAACGAGGCCGGGGTTCCCTCCTCCCCCGAATTCTTCAATTTCAGGGAGCTAAGCTTCACGCACTCCATGATGCACGAAGCAGACCTATGCTGTCTCATCGGCGCCGCCAAGGCCCTGAGCAACTTCCGATATAAAATCGGCGGCCGGAGGCTTCCCGAGGGCGGGCAAGCAGACCGTGCATCTATCGCCAGTACTCAAAAGCCTGTGGCGGAATCGGCGTACCCTCGAGGGAGTTGATCTCGATGTCAAGGAGAATGTGTCGTGGGGGTGGGGAGGTTATGGGGCGGAGGGGGTAGAGCTTACTTTTGAGGAATTTTATTCAGTGTATGAGGAGGATGGGGATTAGGAGTATAAGGAGGCTTGGGCTGAGGAGCCGAAGACGCTGGATGTAAGGCTCGAGCCGCCGCCGGCGGATATCTCGCTGGCGGATTTTCCGAGGCTGAGGTGGCTGGGGTTGGGGCCGCATACGCTTTGCTTTTTGGCCAGGGGCATAGGCCCGAACCGCTGGAGAAAAGGTGGGAATGGAGGAGAGGCGTTCGCGCTGGGAGATCGGTTGCCTCGGTCTCTGGAGGTGTTGCGGGTGTATGGATGGGGAGAAGAAGACGGAAAAGAGGAGGATCCCTGGTTCAGGAGTCGGGTCGGGTTGCCGGATTTGGATGTCGACGCGGAACTGGGGAGGCTTGTGGCTGAGAGCCGTTGACGAAATTGACGGTGGAAGGGTTCGATCAAGTGATTCCCAGGGGGAGGGATGTTCCTGACTGGGCTGGGGAGGAGCATCCGTTTGTTTGGAGGGGGGGTTGATTAGGGTGGGTGGGCTTGTTGAGGTTATCACTTGGATGGTGGTATGGCGGTTGCGGAGTGTACCTTTAAAGCAGTTTGTGAGCAGGCTGTTTGATTACTTGTGATATATACTCTAAGCCTGGTTAACCGCCTTTATTGTTGGTTGTACAGTATATGTATATATATATATTGTAAGCAAGTGTCGACGTCCTCAAGGTTGATTTAGTATAAAGCTTCGGCCAATCGGCGTTCGTCAACTGTGGACAGGTCCTCATACTTCTGAAGTAGTAATGCGACGCGAATAAAGAGCTAGAGCCAAGATGTACATAATTTGCTGAAAGCACCTTCCAAACTGCCTTAGACAGTATACAAATTCTCTCTGGCCAGAGACCTACGCTACTTTGATTGTCAACAAATGGTTGGGAAGAAGGATTCCACCCACTCACTCCTTTTCTCGTTGGGGCCAACCATGTTACCAATATGCTTAGTCACGATCAGGACAGTCAACCTATCCTCCCGTCACGGGTCTAGATATATAGATCGATAGATACCTCGGTTCATGCCTAGCCACTAGTTATTATACTATACCAACCCATAAACATACATACCCATCAAGCAAACCCAACCCTAGACCTCCTCACCCATTCCTTTCTTCGAAAATCCAAATCCCCCCAAAATGACAACAAAAGGCAGCTGCTTCTGCACCGCCATCCGCATCGAATGCACCAGCCCGCCCCTCACCACGGCAAGTTTTACCTGTCCTACCCTTACCCTTACAGCAATCCCACCCAACCCAATAAACCCAATCCTAATGCAAACAATGTGAGCCCGCAACAGGGCCTCTGCCACTGCCACGACTGCCGCAAACTCACGGGCTCCGCCTACTCGCACAGCGTCCTCGTGCCCACCGGTGCCTTCCGGGTGGTCGCCGGCACGCCCAAGGCCGTGGCCAAAACGGCCGATAGTGGGAATGCGGTGCGGAATTACTTTTGTGGGGATTGTGGTTTGTCTCCCCCACCCTTCCTTTTGGTCTCTTCTTCTGGTTTGGGTATGGGGGTGGGTTAGGGTTTGGGGGTAGAGATAGTCGTAGTCGACAGTCTGGGGAGGGTTAGGCTAACGTATCTGGCGGGTAGGATCACCGCTGTACGGACACAAGATCAATGCTGATGGGCGGCCGGCGGAGGTGACGGTTGTGAGGGCGGGGGTGCTGGATGATGCCGAGGTGTTGGAGAGGAGGCCCGACGCGGAGTTGTTTACGGGGAGGCGGTTGGGGTGGGTTGGGGCGGTGGAGGGGGCCGGGCAGGTTTGTGGGATGTTGGATTTTTCTTAGTTGTTTACTTGGGTATTCTTGAATGTAGATGTGTGGGTTGTAGGGAGGGTGGAGTTTGGATTTCGGGGCATGGAAGGATTGTACAGTAACTAGTTGGTTGGTGGTGTAATGCACCTTGACATCGCTGTGGTTAATTAAAATCGAAGTAAGTCATGTCTAACCAGATGCTCTAAGTCAGGACTATTGTAGCTCGAAATCAACGCTCTAGGTTTGTACAAAAGACTGCCCGCGTCTATCCATACTTTCCGAGTCTCAAGCCAATCATCCCATGCAAAAGAAAAAAACTTACTACCGTCGAGATCGGGCTATTCGGGCTGCATCATCCTCGCTGTCACTGTCCATCTGGTCCAGCATCCGGTCAATTTCGTCGCCCGCCTGGGCTTCTAACCCCGTGACTTCCTCGGCCGACCTGGCGCGTGGCTGACCATGACTATGGCTACTATTAGGCCGGCTCCACGGTACGCGCAGACTCGACTCCTGCGACCCTTGGCTGCTCCGCGGGACGTTCTGGTGCCGATGAGGCCGCCGGGAATGCTGCGAGTGGGTCGAGTGGTACCCCGAGTGGCCGGGGCTGGACATGAATAGCAGCGTCTCGATCGCGTCCTGCTCCATTGCGCTACTCCGGGCGCGGTCGTGCTGCTCATCCGCCACGCCACCATGGCGCGCGGAGGGCATAGCGCCGAACGGTTGGAGCGGAGGCGTCCCTGGTACTAGGATGGTGTCTGAGTTTGCGCTGGACTGGGACAGGCCCACGTCCTGGTGGGAATGATGTCTGCGATGAGTGAAGGTGGGCGGGCTGATGAGCTCGTTTGGATTCGGACGTCGACGTCGGTTGCCGTGACTGCCTCCCTTAGAGATGATATCTACAGGCGGGGCGAGTTTTGGACGACTAGAGTGGTCTATATGAGAATGAGAATGATGATGATGATGGTAGTTATGATGACTCCTCGAAAATCCCGCATGAGGAGATGCAGCAGCCTCCGACCAAGCCGCTGGGGAGAGCCGCGCCGACCCAACGAGCCGGTTGAACCCAGCCGTGCCATACATGTCCGGCGACGACATCGTCGTGCTGGCAGGCGAGCCCAATCCCTCTGGGTGTTGTGCGTCGACCTGGTCGAGATAGGCGAGCTGCCCCGATCGCACCAGCGAGTCAATGCGCGCCGTCGGCGGGAGGTCCTGGGCCTTCTGCATCTGTCGGCTCTTCTCAATCTTGGCCGCCGCATACGAAAGGCGAGTGCGCAGGTGCACTGACAACTGAACTCATATCAGCAACCCACAGCACCCCACCAAAAGTAGAAGGGAAAAATTACCGCTGCGATTCGGCTTTCGCGGGAGAGCGACCCGATACTGCTTGACCGGAGCCTCTCCACCCCTCTTTCCCCCGTCTTCGACGTCTCCGCAGGAGACGCAGCAAACCCTGTCGCACGCTGCTTCCCCGGCGAGCCCTTTCCAGAAGGACTGTGCGATAGCGAGAATGGTCGGGGCGTGGCCTGCTGCCCCGCGATCGCTTCCTCGATGCTCAGCTGTCTGCCTCCCGACACGGACCGGACCGAATTGGATACCTTCGACGGCTGCGACACAACTGATGAAGTTCCCCGTGAATCCGACACTTGTGACGAGGAGAACGAGGAACTGTGTCTATCATCGTCATACAACGGGAACTCAGGTGTCGGTGTCAAGTGGGCTGTGGTCGGGCCCAGCAGCGAGGATGGATCCGTCGACGACGAAGACCCCCGCGCAGAATCTCCTTGCAATTCGGGGTTATTGGCAGTCTTACTGAAACTCAAACCACCGTCGTGTCTGCCACCCCTTGCATCATGCCGAGAGTCAATCTGTCGCGACGAAGAAGACTGCGCGGAGTGCACGTGGTGGCGCGTATCCAGGCGCGGCGCTCCGCTGCTCATGTTGGGCCCGGACTATAGAAAAGCGGGCAGAGCCACGAAAAGAGGACCGACTGACTGACTGACTGACTGTAATAATGCAGTATGTTTTCTTTGTCTGGTAATGTCTTGGGAGCAGACGATATGTTTTTTACGGGGGAAGCAGGGCAGATATGATGAACTTTCCTTCCCATATCCCCAGAATGAGGGCAATCAGACTTGGAAATCGCTGAAGTCGCAGAAAGTCCGCATAAACTGATGTGTCTTATTCGCCGTTTGACTTCCCGGATTTCCAGCGTCGCGGATATTTTTGGCGCGGGAATGTCCCGCAGCCCGACCCAGTCAATCAGCCAATCCACTCTGACTGACACACTCAGTGTACTCGAGTTCCACACGGTCCTAAGTCCTCACTCGGGGCGGGATGTGTACTGGGTTCGTGGCTGTCCTGCAAGGAGGCAGATGTTGTGGAATCTTCGGACGGTCGCAGCAGGATGGCAGGCGATGCGGCCAGATGCAGCAAAGTCTCTCTCACACGTCTCTGACGGGAGCCTCAATCCGAACACCAGGTCGAACGGCCGAAGGAGGACGACTCGAGGGGTAGAAGGTAGAGAAAGGCCATAAGAGAGTGATCGCGGCTTGCTGATTAGATCAATTGACAAACAGGTCAACAATCTATCAAGCTTGTCCATGGGGGAAAACACAGGGACTCCCGACTCGCAGACGCCAGGCGACGACAAGTCGGAGGGCGACGCGTTCACAGCGCAGTCACGTGGTGATAACTGTAAGTGGATGCCTCGAAGGCCAGGCACCAAAGCCGGAGGATCTACAACACCACCACCAACGAAAAAAACGTCTTGATCCAAAATGACACCAAGTCAATCTATTTCTTCCTGGTATAGAGCAAGCATCAATCCCAAGAACAAGTAACAGTGAGTATATGTTCAACCATGTCAGAGGAGAAATAGGGTCCAAGCAACAAAACTCAACGCCATCCATCCCATGCAGCATGCACATAGATACACATGGACATTATTCACAGAAGCAACTTTTGATATAAAATCGGTAAATAACCTGACCCTGAAAAAGAGCAACTAGGGGCTCTACCTGCGCTTCTTGCCACCGCCACCCCCTTCTCCGTCTTGGGCCTTCCGCTTCTTACCTTCGCGACGCCAGTAGTCATCGCGCTCTCGCTTCTCACGCTCCGCCTTCTTCTCCAGACCCTCGGCCACCTTGGCGCGGTACACCTTACGGCGCTCCTCCTGCTTCGCCGCGCGCTTGGCCTGCTTCTCGTTGCGCATGGTGTTGAGCTTCTGCATGAGGTCGCGCGCCTTCTTCTCCTCGCCCCCGAGGACCACCGCCCGCTTCTGCATGTAGGTCTTGTCCTTGTGGTGCTTCATCTTGGTGATCTGCGACTTGAAGGGCAGGTCCGTGGCCAGCTGGCGCGGCACACGCAGCGGGTTGAAGTGGCGCTCGGGGCGCTCGATCTTGCGGTACGCCGAGTCCTTCTCGAGCGGGGTGGGGATGCCCTTCTCGCGGCGGACCTCGCCTGTGAGACGCATGCCGTGCCAGCCGCTGTCCGCCGCACCCTCCTCGGCCAGATCCAGCAGGTTGGTGACCGGGTTGTAGAAGCGGTGGGGCTTGATCGGGTACCAGGCCCGCAGGAAGACGATGTCGCTCATGAGGATCTTGTCCTCGAAGGTGGCACGGAAGTAGCCCTCGGGCTTGGCCAGCGCGCGCTTGATCTGACCGCGGATGCCGGAGACGGTGCGGATCGAGGCGCCCTCGAACTTGGCAATCTCCAGCGAGGAATTAAACATGTCCTTGATGAAGGCGGTGTTCTTGAAGATCTTGTAGGGAACACCCGTCAGCTTGAGCTTCTTCACGATCTCGGTGTGTTCGTCGACGTTCAGCACCACACCGGTGGCGGCGATGCGGAACCCAGGGGCCTTGTTGGAGAAGGATTGCAAGCAGCAGAAACCGGTGTTGGGCGCCACCAGCGGGCCGTAGAAGGTAGCGAAGCAGTGCATGTGTTCCGGGGTGTACTTGAGCATACGGTTGCGCGTCCGACTGTCGGAGGTGCTGTAGATCGGCAGGGACTGGAAGCGGCGCCAGCCGAGAGAGAAGATGAGGGGATCGCCGCTCTTGAGGATCTTCTTATGCCAGCGGTGGCGCTTGATGCGGATCTGGACATAGCCGAAGCGGTCCTCGGTGGGTGCCAGGCCACCCACAATGACGGGGTAACGAGGGTTAAACTTCGTGGCGAACTCGCAGGGCACCTTCTCGAGAACGATACGTGCATATGTGCCGGCCTTGAAACCTTCCGCTCGGGCGCGGGAGGCTGGGTCGAGTAGGTCAAACTCGGCGCGGTTGATGTCGAGCTGCTTCTGAAGCTTAGCCTTCTGCATGTCGTACCAGTCGTCCTCCCCGAACTCCTCATCCCCTCCACCATCCTTGCGCGAGTTATCCTTGGAGTTCGCGAATCCCTCGCGATCTTCTTCCTCGAAGCGAAGTCGTAGCTCTTCTTTCTTCTTCGCATTGCGCTCACGCTCCGCGTCCAGGTCGACGGGGCCCTCCTCTTTCTCACCCTCCTCTTTCTCACCCTCTTCGTCGTCGGAGAGACCGTTAAAAGCTTCGCCCGTTTCCAGGTCCTCGAATTCACCATCTCCTTCGTCGTCCGAGTCAAATGCATCGTCCACATCCGAATCATCATCGTCGCCGTCACCAGATAACTTGGCCGTGACGAATCTGCTTCTTAGGGATTCGATAAGCTCTTCATCCTGCCACTTCTCTTCCAGCTTGGCGTAGTCAAACTCAGGAATGTGACGGAACTCCTCCTCTTCCTTCTGCTCGGCGCCGGTCTTCTTGAAGAAGGTGTCCTCTTCCTCATCATTGTCCTGCTTGTCCTCATCCTCGTCCTCGTCTTCGTTCTCATCACGACCGCTCCATCGAGGCATCACGTCCTCGGGGGCAATGGAGTCGTCGTACAGCATCCGAGACAAATCAGTGATGCGGAATCTCGGGCGCTTCGAATGAAGGGACTTGGCATTAGCAAGCATGTTCTCTTTCCAGCGGGCATTCTCCTCATCGTCAGAGTCCTCTTCCTCGTCACTTTCCAGAATCTGGTCCTCCACGGATGAGATGGAGCCGAGATCAGAGTCGCTATCAGCGAATTCAAGGTCACCTTCGGTCTGGCGAGCATTGCCATTTTGCCTCTCCCTGAAGTTAGCTTCGAAATCTGCGGGTGCGGAAGCATCGATCTCTTCATCCTCGCTCAGATCCTCCAGTTCATCTTCATCCAGCTCTTCCGCGTCATCCTCATCTTCTGCGCTCTCGAAACCTTCGTCTTCATCGTCAACAACATCGGCATTGTTGTTCTCGCCGTCTAGGAATCGAGCGTGGCGCTTGTGCTTTCTTCCAGCAGCACCATCCTCCTCGTCTGCCTTCGCAATGGCTTCACCGCCACGGAAGAGGCGGACACCGCCGTCAGCTTCACCGAGAAGCTTGCGCTCACCCTGCAGGCCAACAACCAGTTGCTCGCCAAGACCGCGCTCCTCGTCATCGGACTCGTCCTCGTTTCGCTCAAAGTTCGAGGTCTTGACGTCAATGTAAACGGCATCCTTATCCACCAACACACCACCAACATCAGACATGGGCGCGAATAAGAGCTTTTGCTTATCCCCCAATCGGCGCCGGCTGGTCTTGCCATTGGCTTTTGCAGCCTGCTGCTCAAAGAAGGGTGTCGGGCATGGATCCGGCAGAGACTCGATGCCGGAGACCGTCAAATCACCGACTCCCGGAACGTGCACCCGCGCTCCCTGAGCCGCGAAGTTGGTCCCACGCAGGTAACCGTAAAGAGCTATCGTTCTATCACATTTCGGGTCCTCCTCAATCTGGGTGGGTGGCGTGATATCCAAGAAGCGATCTGCGAGGGCGTAGGGGTGGGAGTTACGCCATACGAGGGGTCGAGGGTTCTTCATAACGGACAGGAAGCGGGAGAGATTGTGGACTTCGCGATCGGGGTAACGACCGTTGACGACTCCGGAGAGGTAGAAGAGCTTGGCGCCATTGTAGAGTTCGCTCCAGAAACGGTGCTTAAGGCGCTTCTTGGCGGCCTGCAGAGTGCTCTGCTTCTTGAAAAGGTCGAGATGGGTCAGGATACCGAAGACGTTACCGGGCATACCGTGGGAGCCAAGGACGTTCAGGAATTCCATGGTCTCCATCTCGAATCCATAGTTACCGTCGATCATCAACAGCACGATATCGGCGATCTTGGCGACGTCGATCATGCTGGCTAGGGAATCGGAGGGCGATTCGAGGAAAGTGAGACGGCGTTTCTTCGACGTGACTACAGTCAAGGGGCCTTTCGGTGTGCTGAGGGTCTGCTTCGTGTAGCGACGGATGAGGGACTTGATAAGGGTCGTCTTGCCCACCTAGATCCAGACTGTTAGAACTTCCTATTCCTGGGTCTCCGCATGTGAAATCCCGCTGGGATACTTACTCCAGGTGGTCCGACGACGGCAACAATGAGAGGAGGTGCCTCTTCAGGCAGGCGATCCACGAGGGGCACATGAAGCCTCTTTTCTTTGATCTAGACAAGTGAGGTTGCAAGGTCAGTGGCGTTGTCAAAAGTTGTATCGTTGCGGAGGGTGGGTAGCGCATACATCGTGCGATCTCGCGCCGGCCTTGTTCAATTTGCCGGGATTCGAGAAGGCAAAAGCTTTAGGATTCGGTCCTGTGAAAGTGACTTCTGTCAGCTACCTGATCACGTTGAAAGGACGATATTGTGGCAAGCCGATAACTTCATCACGGAGGCATGCGCAGGAAGATCCATTACATACCATCATACTTTTTCTTCTCCTTGGTGGCTCGATGCGACCTGTTGGATTGCTGCTCCATTGTGGGAAAAGTCAGAGGTCTAGAAGACCTCTAGAGTAAAATCCTTTCCCCGCTTGATTCGAAGCCGTGACGCAGCCAAAAAAGTTGAGCGCAAATCTGCAAGACTGCTCCGAATGTCTTTAGAAAGCTTGGCTACCAAAATTATTATTCCCATTTTCTTTTGCCGGAAGAAGCTTTTCTCCGAGTCCCGGGATCTCTCCCGCCTGGAGCACACCAGCGGGCGGTAGTCACCAGCAGAAAACTGCGCCAGGCAACCATTCAGGCTGGGAACTTTTTTATGACTAATTGATGAGTTATCGATAAACTGCCCCCCACTTATCGTCCGGCCCGGGCGAGATTCGATAAGGTCTAAACCCCACTATGTCGGCCCGGTGTCTCGTCGTCGCCATTGCCGGAAGAGGTCACGACTGTGAGATATGAGCGGGGTAGTATGGGGTCGAATACGATGGGTCATACTCAAGTACGACTAGGAGTGCGATTATCGGCATAGGTCCCAGGGCCACGATGCATTTAATGGCGCCGGGTTCCTTTTCCCGAGGTTGTTTTCTAAGTCAGAATCCTAATTCCTAAATATTGGTTGCATATCCCAGGGCTTTCGTTCCCATTACAAACTCAAGTAGATCCAGAGGAAGAAGCACCCGCGAAATATGGCTCCTGCACGTCGCCCACCGCCCGCATACACGGCTCCCCCAGACTCAGGGGTCCATGCGATCTCGCAAGTCTACAGATCCATCTCCAACACGGCCAACGATCCCTCCCAGCGCGTCCTCGAGTCATCCTTCACGATCCGACCATGCTCCGGGCAAGCGTGGGTGGTCCCCGCCGGCCACATCTGCCGTCTCACCACCCCGAAGGGGCCACAGGTGGGTGATCTGAACATCTGGAACGCGAACAACCCCCGGGAGCGACTGTGGGCTGCACGTACCCGCCAGATCCATGCCTCCCACGTGTCCGTGGGCGACCGGCTCTGGTCCAACCTGCCGTACCTACGTCCCCTGGTCTCCATCACCGGAGACTCGCTCGCCGGCGGCCAGCTCCATGAAATCCTGGACGAAGAGGGCAAGAAGAAAGAAGGGAAGGGCTTTGGGACCACGCAGTTCGGCGGACGCGTGCACGACCTCCTGGGCACTCGCTGCGACCCTTACGTCAACCTCGTCATGGGCGGCGAGAGCTTCGACTTCCACTGCCATTCGAACCTGACCCGGGCGGTGGTGCCGTATGGGCTGACCGAGCTCGATGTGCACGATGTGCTCAACGTGTTTCAGGTGACGGGACTGGACGAGCAGGGCAAATACTTCATGGAGACTTCGCCGGCCAAAGCGGGGGAGTATTTTGAGTTTTTCGCGGAGGTGGATGTTTTGTGTGCGCTTTCCGCGTGCCCTGGAGGTAAGTGAGAGTCTCTAGTAGGGGGTAGATTGTAACACAGCTAATGAGGCTCCGCAGGCGACTTGTCGGAATGGGGCTGGGAGGAGAAGGCGGACATGGGGGCTACAACTCGTCCTTTGGGGGTGGAAGTATACAAGCTCGCGGACGCGACGGTGTTAGAAGGATGGAACGCACCCCAGAGTCCCAAATATCTGGGCGCACATGGCATGAAGATGCCACAGAGGGAGGATGATGGAACGGGGTATGTTGGACTGTAACAGGGAAATCAGGTCTCTGCAGCTTAGATTATCGCTCTGTACGTTTAGTAGTGTAATGCTTCCCAATTTGCACACAGAAATGAAACTGATAGATGCGGCATCCAAATCGCATAGTTTACAATTGATCTAATTTGATTTGTTCAAGCGTTCGACGACACCAAGGATTGAGGAACGGGTGTGGCCAGGACGACCACTCCCGCCCACGGAATTGATATCAGACACGGTTCATTGACCTCGAATATCCCTGCACAGTGATACCTCGCTCTGGAGCTTTGAGCAAGTCGGAGTGAGAGTTCGATCCCATGTGCCACGATGCTTGTCCAGCTTATCGCGCGGGGCCGGGGAGCCATTGGTGTCAACAAATCCCGCACCGAGAGGATCGAGAGAGCAGCGCTGGCCATGAAAAATGCCTCGTACAAGAGAACGCTCAGCTAGCTATCCTGCTTATCTTTGCTTTATATTTCTTCGATCAAAAGAGAAAAAAAAAATCTGCAGAGATAAGGATACGAATGGTAGGATAATTGCAATTTGTCGATGTCGAGAGATCCCGTCGCGACAGGCCTGTCATCGAAAAAAGTGTCTGGAACCATGGAATCGCTACTACCGCTGACTTTGAGGCTGAAACGAGTGATACAAATACCAGGAGCCCGGCCATACGCTTGACCATGTTTGCCATTCAGCTGATGCAACTACTCCTCCGAACCCGAAGTTTTGACTGTTGTATGATTGTGCTTGTTCGGATGTTCTCTATTCTCTAACATTCGCCGAGCGGTTCCCGGGCTGTCACTATCTCACACTATCAGCATGGACTCAGAATCTGAGGCTGAGAGGGCGCCTACTGTAGGCGAGAAGGTCTACAAAGAGCCTTCGCAGCCGTACGAGACGATTTATAATGTTCGTCCTTGGAACAATTGTCTCAATCAGTCTGAGAAGAGAGCGAGCACGGTCGAGGAGCATGATGATGACCCCGGCCTACGCAAGCCAGGCGATTATAAGCAGAAGCAGGTATTGTTGACGTCCTTGTGGTCATTGAGGCTGGTCAAAGTTGACGCGAGCAGGTGTTCAAAGGCAAGATGCTTCTGTGGCTCGCATATCAGTCCATCGGTGTGATTTATGGTGATATCGGGACCAGTCCGCTTTATGTCTATTCATCGACATTCAACGCGCCACCTTCGCGAGAAGATCTCATCGGCGTCCTCTCCATTATCATATGGTCCTTGATTTTGATGGTGACTGTCAAGTACATCTTCATTGTGCTCCATGCTGATAACGACGGCGAGGGTGGTACATTCAGCACGTACTCTCTACTCAGTCGCTATGTTAGTTCGTCATCTTCAAGACATGTCAGGTACTGGACTAACATGCTGGCTTTAGATGAATATAACCCATCGCGATCCTCGAGAAGCCTCGCTTGTCCAGATGAAAAGACACCTGTCGAACGATCTTGAAAGAGCCAGCAGATACGCCAGACATAGCCTCGAGACAAGCAAGTTTGCAAGGCATCTTCTGAAAGTGGTGGGCGTATTGGCGGTTACAATGGTCCTGGCCGATGGCCTTCTCACCCCAGCTCAGTCCGTCCTAGGAGCCGTGCAGGGCATTGAGATCGTCTCCCCCAACATTTCCAAAGGCACCGTCATCGGCGTGACCGATGCTATCTTGGTCGTATTGTTTCTGATACAACCGCTTGGCATCACAAAGATGACGTTTGCATTTGCGCCAATCGTGATTATCTGGCTGGGGTTCAATGCTGTGTTTGGCATCTACAACCTCGCGCATTATGATGCTGGTGTCTTCATTGCCTTCAACCCGGGTTACGCCTTCACCTTCCTGGTCCGACATGGCGAGTCTGGGTGGCGCATGCTGAGCGGAACCTTGCTCGCCTTCACTGGGGTTGAGGCTCTCTTCGCCGACTTGGGCGCTTTCAGTCGGAAAGCAATTCAGATCAGCTGGCTGTGCTACACCTTTCCCTGTCTCCTGTTGGCGTACATAGGGCAGGCGGCATACATCAGTGTGCACCCGGAAGCCTACTCTAACCCGTTCTATAAAGCAGCGCCGCCGGGTACTATTTATCCAGCCTTGATTATTGCCATTCTCGCGGCGATCGTTGCATCGCAGGCCATTATCACTGCAACTTTCCAGGTATGGGACTCTTCTCTTGTTGATGACAATGATTGTGATGCATGTTCTGATGCAACAGCAGCTTCTGGCACAAGTGATGAAGCTATCCTACTTTCCCCAGATCAAAGTGGTACACACGTCCGATGTGTTCCACGGTCAGCTCTATATTCCGATTGTCAACTGGCTCTTGATGGTTGGGACGATCCTGGTAGCGTCGATCTACAATAACGTATGTTACCTCTCTAATCTGCTATGGCTCTTTTCTCTGACGCAACGCAGACCACATCCCTTGGAAATGCATACGGTGTCTGTGTCATCTTTGTCACGTTCTTTGACACCTGTATGGTCTCGATGGTAGCAATATTCGTGTGGCGCATCAGCCCATTCATTGTCTTCATGCCTTGGCTGGCGATCGCTTGTTTTGATGGGGCATATCTTTCATCAGCACTCACGAAGGTTCCTACAGGTGCATGGTTCACTCTAGCGCTAGCGACCATTCTAGCACTCGTGTTCCTATTATGGAGGTTTGGGAAAGAGCAGCAGTGGTTTGCCGAGGCTGAGGATCGGTTCCCTACCTCACATTTCGTGAACAAAGATCCAGATGGTAGGATGCGTCTCACCGACCGCTTCAACGCAGTCCCTTTGAGCACCAACCCCGGGGTCGGGATCTTCTTCGACAAGGCAGGCGAGACCACCCCCATCGTATTCAGTCAATTCGTCCTCAAGCTCACCTCTATACCGGAAGTAATTGTGTTCTTCCACCTGCGACCCCTTGAGACGCCATCAGTCCCCGTGGAAGACAGGTATACCGTTTCGCGGCTCGCCATCCCCAACTGCTATCGGCTTGTGGTCCGTTACGGCTACAATGATGAGATCATGACTCCGAATCTAGCCAGTACCATCACGGATCAGGTCCGCAGATACCTTATCGATAACGGGCATGGCATGGAGCTGGATGGAGTCGCAATGAGTGCACATCGATCTCCGAGCACGGAAAGTCAAGGAGAAAGTGGCTCGGAGGCAGCACAGTCCAGCAGCCTGGTCCGATATAGTTACCCGTTGAACAAGCTCGAGCGCGCATGTGCGCATAACATCCTCTATATCACTGGTAAGGAGCAGATGAGGATCAAGAAAGGCACCAACTTGTTCCGTGGTCTGGTGCTGTGGATCTTCTTGTGGATCAGAGATAACACCAGGGCCAAGATTGCATCTTTGGGTCTCGAAGCGGAACGGGTGATAGAAGTTGGGTTTTTGAAGGATATCTGAGGCTGCGTAGAGTGGTTGATTACCAATAGGAAGTGAACCAAGGTAATGGGGAATATCACGACAGACTGTACAGAGATCACGAATCAACGAATCATAGGCACGAACGACACTGATGTCCAGTATTGAATTCATGCTTGATGTCTCGGAGTTCGCGAGTAGTATAGTATGTCAGAACAAGTTTTTCTGACAGACTGATCTACCGGAGGGGTCCCTTGTCGTCACTGTGCATGAGATGGGATAAGATCGTTGATCCTCACGAGAGATCCCAATTGGGACAAAGGCGTTGAGCTCGGCTGAGCCGAGGGGCTTTGAACCAGGTGTCCACGTGACCCTCCGATAGCGTCATCGCGCATGCGTCATGGCTTTTCTGGTGGGGGATAAACAACCGTCTTATCGCAATGGGTGACTTCACTCCGCTTGTAGCCTGATCAGTAGTAGACTTGACAATTAGGATAACTTAAAGTTGACCAAGTGACACACATGCTGTCAGACATGGCGCAAGTAGTAAGAAAGGGAAAGAAAAAAAAACGAATGCCCCTCCCCCTCTTACCTGTAAAGTCGACTAGTTAGTGGCTGTAACCAACACCACCACCACCATCATTCCTACCATCACCCCCTTATCAGCCGTGCGGGCAACGGGCAACTTCCCTCCCCCCGCAGAAAGGGTTGCCTATTCAGACTAGAACCACGCAACAGAGTATAAAACCTTCTCTCGTCCCACCCCCCCGGGCACCGCTTTTCTTCCCTCTATCCACTTTCCATAAACCACTCCCCCATCCAGCCATCATTCTCACTAGATTTTCACGGCTCTCTGCCTTTCATTACACTGCAACCAAAATGCCTCTTTACAACGTTCGTTGCGCTCCACTTCCCCGCTGATCCCTCCCCCCTATTCGGAAACACTAACCATTGTTTCAGGTCACCCTGAAGAAGGACTCTCCCCCCGAGGAGTTGGAGAAGTAAGCGATCCCCTGCCTTGTTCAGTGACTTCCTGTATGAACACAAGCTAACATCCTCTTCTCTTGTCATCAGGGCCAAGCAGCAGGCCACCGAGAAGGGCGGCACCATCAAGCACGAGTACTCTCTCATCAAGGGCTTCACGTAAGGCAGCCACACCCACCCTCCCGCTACCCAGCTACTCCACTCCGCACAACCCACACTTCCGAAACCACCTCGAGAAAGCAGACTAGCTGACGACTACGTTAGTGTTGAGTACCCCGAGGACAGCGTCCTCTCGCTCGAAGCCAACGAACACGTGCATGTCGAGCAGGACGGCGAGGTGCGCACTCAATAAACGCCCTCCGACTTTCCCTCTCACTGGACTTGCGGACCCAATGAAGGGAGATCAAAGGATGTGTGTCATGTACGAGTTATGAAATCATTATAGTTCACTGTAGAGCAAGGAGGCTTAGCATCATGAGTGTGAGGACCGGATTGTCCCGCTGTGCGGTGATTCCAAGCTGAGCACGGTGTTGTGTCGTTTGCTTCTTTTCTCTTTTTATTTTTTTATCAATGATAACATACATCGATTGCACTATATTTTTTTCCCCAGCGTAATGACTCTACAAGTCTTGTTGTTCGCAACCCTACCGTCCCTGGCCAGCCAGGATACAAGTCGCCAAGCCCTCTTCTGCAGCCACCGCGTGATAGTGCCGCTGATGTTAAATCTCAGTGTGATAATAATACAGTTTCTATACTGATATTTGACGATTTGCTGTGTATTTAGCAGTATATATATATATAACTAATCACAACAGAAAATGTCTAGCTATTGCTTAGCTGCTTCCACGAGTGGACCCCAGGAGAGTTGTACTCTGGCTGACCAGTGAAAAGCAAATTGCTAACAATTCAATTGCTATAGCCAATGCAGGTCTGCAAAATGGAAAAGGCGAGAACGACCACAGCATGCCTCGTCTGCCCAGTGCAGAATTATGGACATTTTCGAAAAACTATTCCTCTTCTTCTTCGCCATCAGAACAGTACAGAACTGGGTCGAAGATTTGCCCAAACGCGGGTTTGGGCGTAGAATTCGACTGAGTCTCTTTTCTTCTCTGTGCATGTATTCCCTTAACGGGGGGTGGTCGTCGGTGACAAAATTTACTGCTGTCTCCATTTGGCTTATCATGAAATTGTAAACAATGGCGAGGTCGCTCTCATCTTGCTGCAGTAAAGGTATCCCGTCTGACCTTCGCTTGTGGTAGCACATGGCTAACCAGGCGGATCAGCTGGAGTTCTGTATTGCTGAAGGCTTCCTTTCTTTTGACCTCAACGCATATGGCAACAAAAGTCTGAGAGGCCGCGGCCAGATTGCCCGAGCCTCCTCAGTCGTTCTTATATGTAAGGTAGCGAACACCAACACCAGAGTCGCCAATCACCACGCTGGTGATCTTGGTCACGCAGTCGGATGACGGATCTCAGGGCGTGATACGTGATATGTCAAGCTCGCTCGCGGGCCGTCACCAAAGGTGGTTTGCCCCCACCGCACAGAACGTAGTAACCTCTGTATTGTGGAGGAAAAGAGGCAGCCGTTCTTTCAAAGTAAGTGCATCACAATCCAGTCCTAGATTCGGGTCAAATAAGCCTTGCTGGTTGAGGAATTGTAAACCTGACACCTTTCCAGAGCGGATTAGCTGGTGGGATCTAAAAAACAGGAGGATCAAAACCTACCTTGCTGGTGGATCAGTAGCCATGATGCTACTCTATCACTCCTTTTTCCTTTTGTCTTTGGGGCTTAACGATCGACCGGGAGGGTAGAAGTAGGATATTAGTATCTGATTGTCTAGGCAGGTGGATGTTGGCAGGTGGGAAGTGGTAGGGAAGATAGTGGGAAAGATGGAGATGGAAGAAGGAGAGAAGGATGGGAGGAAGAGAGAACAAGTAGAAGGCAATATAGTATCTAGGTGAGTAAACGATAGAAACCCTGAATACGAATTCTATTGTGAATCTATAGATTCAGATAGTGGAAGGTGAATACATACCAGGTAGTTATCAACAGCCTTCCAGCCCAAGCAAGGGAAGCGTAGACTATCCACTCATATAGCAAGAACTAAGCATTAACATAGTACCCTATGTTATAATACAGTGGTTAGGAGATCGAGCTACACTTCTGCATGGTATCGGTTATAGGTACCAGTTTGAAATAGTAGTAATGATAGAGACAAGGCAATAGGAAGGCAAGTGGAGCATGCAATCAGGTATGACCGCCTGTTAGCGGTAATAAATGCACCGGGTCTCTTAGTAGCGACTGTGACCTTTTGCAGGGGGAACTAATCTTATTGTTACACTACATATGTCCTGATAGTAGCCTTGCAATTCCAGTAAACAGGCCGATGAGATGGACTATACGATTGGGAAGATAAGACATTATCGGCTATTTGCGGGGACAACTGGCTGCAAACCAGCATACCGCCTTTCGGCAGAATTTGCGGGAATCCCCGAATCCCCCAGCAGGGACGCAGTGAGGTCATTACTGGTAAGTTAACCTCCCCGATTTGATGCTGAAGGATGGCTACAAACCGTGATGACACTACCACGGGCTTTACAGATGCCGTCTGTGGGTGACAGACTCTTACGCACACAACTATGCACCCTTTCTAAGACACGCCCGTGGTCGGCGTCATCTCTCCGACACGTCTCAACCTCTCAACACCCCTTCGCATATGGGGCTAACGATGAAGTCGCACGTCTTGCAGCCAGTCGCCGACGGCCACTGACGCTGACAGACTTGCTCAAGTAAGTTGCCCTCTTGGATACTACAAATGCGAGATTGCATCGAAACTACAGCGCTGTAGATACTAATGCTGGCGTCTGCTTCAGACACGGAAGACCGCCGTTATCCAAGGATGCCCTCCTCGCCTCGGCCAACTTCACCCTGTCCCTGCTTCCAGCACGGCTGGCATCACGAATCGAAGCCCTCCGGAACCTCCCCTTCATCGTCGTTTCGAACCCCCATGTCACGCAGATCTACAACAACTACCTCCACTCACTCTCCACCCTCCTCCCTTACCAACAGCGCCAGGTTACTACCGTGGAAGAGCTGACCAAGTTCGCCGATGTCCTGGCCGACCTGGTGCACACACACACCAACACAATCCCGATCCTCGCGCGCGGGTTCCTCGAATGTCGCCGCTACATCGACCCCTCCGATGTCACCCGCTTCCTGGACACCCACCTCCGCGCCCGCATCGGCACCCGCCTCATCGCCGAGCAACACCTGGCGCTTCATTTCGCCTCGCAGCCAATCCGGGACAGCCACCACGAAACCAATGGACAACGAGAACCGCAATCATCCCCACCAGCCAAGGACGCTGCCGCGGCTCCGTCTAACTACATCGGAGTGATTGACACCGCCCTGCAACCGGCCCGGATTGTCAAGCTCTGCGAGGACTTCGTCGGCGAGATCTGCGAACTCAAATACGGCGTGCGGCCCCGGCTCGTCATCGGCGGCCAGCCGGACGCCTCGTTCGCGCACGTCCCGGTCCACGTGGAATACATCCTCACAGAGCTGTTGAAGAACGCCTTCCGCGCGACCGTCGAGTCCGGTAACGGCCACGAGCCCATCGAAGTTACCATCGCCGCCGCCCCGGACGTCCCCTCTTCCCATCATCACCACCATGATTCCCTCGCCAGAATGACCACGAAAGGCTGGCAGCAGCAACAACCACTGCAACCAGAACACCCGTACCCCCCACAATCCGAGGCAGACCTAGGCTTCGAAATGGACAACACCGTCGTCGGCACCGCCGACGCCAACGAATCCATCAAAGCCTGGACCACGCCGCCGTCCGCGCAGTGCATCACGATCCGCATTCGCGACCGCGGCGGCGGCATCCCTCCCGAAGTGCTGCCGAATATCTGGTCGTACAGCTTCACGACATTCTCCGAGTACGATGATCACAACGGGGGCTCAGAGAGCAACGAAGGCATGGAGGCGCTGAACACGATTGCGTCCACCAGTGGTGGAGGAGCGAATGGACACTTAAGCAGTATCGCCGGACTCGGGTACGGGCTGCCGTTGAGTCGTGCGTACGCGGAGTACTTTGGGGGCAGTATCGCCATCCAGAGTCTCTGGGGTTGGGGCACGGATGTGTATTTGACGTTGCAGGGGGTGGGGAACGTTTCGTGATTTGTCAGCTGTGCCTTTCGCAGGTTGCCTGGATGGTGAGGATAATGGGCGTGTTCACTCTTAATTGTTCTGAGGAACTTGGTTAGAGGTAGGTAGGTAGGTAGGTAGCTAGTTAGGATACTACGGTGTGATTTGAAGCTAGTTGGAGTCACCCTGCAAATGCTGTTTTTCTGGGTGAAGTTACCACTCTTGCCTAAGATCCTGGCGGTAGCTTACTAGACGGAGCAACAATCCTTTCACTACCAATCCAAAAGGAAGAAATAAGTAGAATAATGGAAGATTGTAGACCAGTCCCAGCGACCGTGTTGTCTGCTCAGCTGCCTGGTATTCATTCCCAGAGTCAAACCCACCTATAGAGTAGAGGAGACTTTTTCCCTGTTCTGGCCTTGTACACTCACCGTCCGTGATCAGACCTACGGGCAATATTTATACTCATACTGCACCCCGTGGATGTATATGGTTCTAGCTGGTCCTGGTAGTTAGTCAATCATGGACTAACGAGAAACTCGAGATAGAAGCTTCTCATATGTTTGTTTGCCTCTGTAAGCAATCCTTATGCAGGACCATCTGGTGCTTCTTATAGAGATCTAGCACTGAAACCGACCGAGGATAGTTCGGGAGCTCCGCTCAGCCATGGGAGTCAGAAATTTGACTGGCCTCGACTTTTACCCAAACAAGTAATGACACCCCGAACCACCACCTCGAGACACTTGTAATCATCTCTTGTATACTCCGCACAGAGCCATGTAAACCAAAGCCTCCTCAGGCCCGAAAAGGCCAGACCCAACACGAACTACGTCCACTCCTTCTCTACTGTTGGAGAAATACCTTTCAGAAGAATGGCTATTGGCCTGGTCTATTGACTATGCGATGTATGGCAGGGCGAGAAAATACAAGTTTGACTTGGAGCCTCGAATAAGGTTTCAGTACACCCGGAACATGGCCCCGCGCGAAATTGCAGCTTCTTGTTCACATTAGCATATACAGGTCAACAGAGTATATACACCAGAAAAGATCCGAAATTAGACAATGAGGTAGATATCAAGAAGATGTCGTAGGGTAATAGCAAGTATAGGTTTAATCAAAATCCTCCTGCACCACGCACACGTTGAACAGCGCCAACCACGCCCTTCGCCCAGCTGAAGCGACCAGGATCAGTGCCAATGGATCCCTCAGGAATCTCATTGGTGGTGGGATCATGCCAGCAGCCATCTTCCGGGCTGACTGCGCCGTACAGAGCCGTGTTCTGGTTGCGGTCAATAGCCTCCCTCCATGCTCGGCAGACAATCGGTGAGTCGAGAAGGAGGTTCACTTCTTGGCTGTGGTAGAAGGACTGTGTGTCGAGGTTGCCGTTTCCTATATGATGATGTTAGATCACAAATAACTCACGGTCGCAACACAAAAACGTCTGATATATGAGGCCTACCCTGGATGGCCACCTTATCATCAATGATCATTAACTTGATATGGCAGCTGCGCCGCTTGAACTTGTTGTGAATGGGCTTGGTCTGATCCTTGGCGACGTAGTTGTAGATTCGAAGTCGGGAGCGTAGTTCATCGGTCTCCAGCGATTTGTACATCCGATGCGCGATCATTTCGTTTGTACCATTCTGGAACGGAAGTAGCTCCCCAGCGTCATTGTAGCCCAGACACAAGTATGCAGTGACCGTTACGCCGCGAGCCTTGATAGCCTCCTGCAGAGCTTGAACGATGGGTTCTGCGTTCATGTTCGGAGTTTGAATGAAGATCGATTCTTGGGCATTATGGATGGCGGCGAGGAAACTGCTGTTCTGAGGGGTATGGACGCTCGTGTGGTTCGGTGCTAGTTTCGCTTCGTTAATGACCTATCTACTGCTAATGGCACGCGACTGGACTTACCCCCCCAAGGTTCTCGGTTGACTACAGCAATTGGGAAAGGATCATGGGGCGGAAGAACAATATAAGGCTGCATCTGAAGCTCCTGATCGCGTTCCGAAGCGTCACCCGTCGTATTGGGCTGAATCGTAGTATCTAGGTCGCGGTTAGCAATCTGCAATGAGAGTTGCGAGGACCGACATACTCAAACGACGAGTGACAGCTTGAACTTTGTTTTCACCGTCACGAGGCTCAAGTAGCCCATTCATTCGCTCTGCTTCATGTTTTAGATTCGTATCATAGTGAGACTCCTGTACGGTGAGCTCAGGAAGAGGACCGGGTGCGGGTGCTGCATGGTCCAGCTCCACGGTCGACTGGCAGGGGATCGCAGCACCCGTGGCTGGCGACGCGAGCATCGGCAGAGTGGGCTCCAGGGGGCGACCCCAAGAGATCAATGCTGTATCGTAGAGACCATCGACGATGGGCCCCTCGACGTGAATCATCATTTCCAGGTTATCATTGTCCTGGACGTTGCTGCTCTGTAGCAGCGCGATTCGACGATCAACTACCATAAACTTGGCATGGAATGTGCCAAACACTGGTCGGTGGTAGTTGATGACCTGCAGGTCTATATTAGGGATCTCCTCGGACGAGGGAAGCTTCACCTTCCCGCCGCTGTACTTCTTCTCGGGTACGGGCAGATGATTCTCGAACAGTTGCTGCGGGTCACCCCGATCGTACACCATCTTCACAATCACCTTCTCACCGCGTTCGCCTGCTCTTTTGGAAAGCTCACGGAATGCATTGGTGATAAGCGTGGATGCGTCGGAGTGGATCCAGAAGTTAGTTGCCAGAAAGACCTCCTTCTCCGCTCGCACGATGCAATTCGCCATGTGTCGACACAAATCTGGCAAGGGAGCGATAATGGTCAAGGGTACAACACCATGACTTCCCATCAATGGCGGAGAGACGACGCCCACCATTGGGTTCTTATCTAACGCACAGAGAGCATCGTGGTAAATCTTGTATCACAGTAGTCAGCAATCATCCCCCGCCATCTCGAAGTTCATCGAGCTGACTGACCTGAAGGAAAAGCTTGCTTGGCTGGGAATTACCCCAGGTCCCGCACTCCGCCGCCTTTTGCAATTCATCTCTATCGGTCAAAGACTCCTTCGAGTCGGAATGATTTTTGGATTTGTGATCGTTGTAGAGGCGGTGAAACACTTTTGGGGGTGTCTGTGAGGGATCACGTAACAGCTCGGATGTAACGGTCTGATCTTCATGGCAGAGCCTGTAAACACTGTCCGGTAGCATGGTGGTGCGAAACTGATTGGGACTTTTGGGCTGACGAAAAAACCAGATAACAGTGGTACTCAGACATATGGAGAAGAGGGCCCCAGATAGCTTAATATAGAGCAGTAAAGTGGATGAGGCACCATCGTCCGGTCGCAAAAGGGCCGCCATAAATAATCACTGACGCACCGGCAAACTGTGACGTAAAAGTAGAAGTGCTAGTATTGTGATGCCTACGCACGCGGCATGTCAGCAACTAATTTGTGTGACCGACCAAACCTCTTTTACCTAGGCTGTGTTCTGGTGCGATGGTTCGCAAGCTATCATGGATAAATAATAGTGATAATGGTTCCTTCAAGTCCATGGAAGCTGCACATTGCAGGGGTTGCTTTCACAGTCGCACATGGGAATGACGAAAAATGGAGCAGTATTGTCTTGCTGGGCTGAGCCACCACGTCATCGGCCCCAGTGCCAGATGGATCCATTCCACTCGTAACCGGCTTGGCTCTGGAAACAAGCTCCAAGAAAGGGCGGGAACCCGGCAAACAACTTGCATAGGGCTGATTTGCATCTGATGTAAGAAAGAGTCGAGTTCCTCGAAGAACATTGGTGCAGGTCAGTGCATATGTTGTGTATGTACAGTAGTACTTGACTCCAGTGCAGCGGGGAAGGAAGGGGTGGTACGGCAGAATGCTTCTCCTTCCCTCCTCGCTTAGAAGATTCACTGCTGCTACTTACGGAGTACAAAGTGGCTTACTCATACCTCAGAAAGTCAATTCCATCATTTCCCCTCACTTACAATCCACAATCCACCTTCCATCGTCCCTTCTTAACCTCGGGCTTAAGCTCCACTACTCGGACTTCAACCCGAGCCCTTGCTTTATCAATCAGTCAAAATGCGTTCTTCTCTGCTACATCCCCCTCACCCTCCCACTTCCCCCGCTTGTTCTCATCTATATCGAATCCTGAACCCCAGATCTTGATTGAAGTCATCACCATGTAGGTGCAATTCATGAGTGAATATCCAAGCGGGCAATCGCTGACGGTTCTCCGGCGGCAGGGTCTACACTGCATCTTTTGCCTTCTTCGAGGCTCTGTGGGAGGTATGCTAATTTGGACCCCGACGACCACATCTCTCACAGCAAGAGCTGACTCGACAGGCCGGCGTCACTCATGTCTTCGTGAATTTGGGTTCCGATCATCCCTCAATCCTAGAAGCCATGGTCAAAGGCCAGAAAGAGAAACCCAAGGAGTTCCCAAAGATTGTAACATGTCCTAATGAGGTGGGTTGATTCCTTATCGCCAGGCCATCGGCTTCAAGCACCTCCGCACTAACCCCGCAATCCTTCGTTCTTGGCAGATGGTGGCTCTCTCCATGGCCGATGGCTATGCGCGTCTGACTGGCAAGCCTCAATGTGTGATTGTTCACGTCGATGTGGGCACGCAAGGGCTCGCTGCAGCCATTCACAACGCTTCCTGTGGTCGTGCTCCGGTTCTGATCTTTGCCGGTCTTTCTCCTTATACAATTGAGGGTGAGATGCGAGGTTCTCGCACCGAATACATCCACTGGATCCAAGATGTTCCGGACCAGAAGCAGATCGTCTCTCAGTACTGTCGTTATGCTGGAGAAATCCGATCGGGCAAGAACATAAAACAGATGGTGAATCGGGCTTTACAGTTCGCCACAAGCGACCCTCAGGGCCCTGTCTATCTGGCTGGTGCTCGAGAGGTCATGGAGGAGGAAATAACCCCGTACTCTATCAATCAAAGCCAGTGGGTACGAGTTGCTCCACCAGCACTACCTTCGGCAGGAGTGGAGTTGATTGCTACTGAGCTTGCGGCTGCCAAAGAGCCATTGGCGATTGTAGGATACTCGGGCCGCAACCCCCAGGCAGTGAAGGAGTTGGTCACTCTAGCCGACACATTCAAGGGCCTGCGCGTTCTAGATACTGGTGGCTGCGACATGTGCTTCCCAGGTGACCATCCAGCATCTCTAGGAATGCGGTTTGGAATCCATGATGCGATAAAGACGGCTGACTTCATTCTCGTTGCCGATTGCGACGTACCATGGATTCCTACCATTTGCAAGCCTTCCGACACCGCCAAAATTGTCCACGTCGACGTGGATCCTCTCAAGCAACAGATACCTGTGCATTATATCAACTCGAGTGCAACCTACCGGGCGGAGTCTGCAACGGCGCTCAAGCAGATCAACGACTTTATTGCATCCAGTCATAAGCTACAACAATCTATTAACACGGCAGAGAACCAGGCACGGGGCGAACGTCGTGAGGAAGAATTCAGAAAAACGCGCAAGGCAATCGCCGATATGGCCGTGGTCCCAGCAGGCGGGGGCGGGGCGCCATTGAACGCGTCGTATCTCATATCCCAGCTCCGGGAGGGATGTCCTGTTGACACCATCTGGGCGATCGAGTCCGTGACGCTGACCGGGATCGTCTCGGATCAAATCGCAGCAACTATCCCCAAATCCTGGATCAACTGCGGCGGCGGTGGTCTGGGCTGGTCTGGTGGCGGTGCTTTGGGCATCAAGCTCGCGACCGATCTTGAACACGGGGGGAACAACAAGGGCAAGTTCGTCTGTCAGATCGTAGGCGACGGCACGTACCTCTTCTCGGTGCCTGGCTCCGTGTACTGGGTGGCGCGCCGCTACAATATCCCCATCCTGACAATTGTCTTGAACAACAAGGGCTGGAATGCCCCGCGGAGGAGTATGCTGCTGGTGCACCCCAACGGCGACGGCTCCCGGGCCACCAACGAGGACCTCAACATCTCCTTCGCGCCCACTCCGGACTACCCCGGGATCGCGAAGGCGGCCTCGGGAGGTCAATTCTGGGCGGCGCAGGCGTCAACGGTTGCGGAGCTCCGTCGGTTGCTGCCTGAGGCCATCAAGAGTGTGCAGGATGGCACCACGGCTGTGTTGGAAGCGCAGTTGGATGGGACGGAGGGCAAATACGTGGCAAAGCCAAAACTTTAAGCTTTTGAACTTGAATTGTATGTGTAGCAAATATGACTTACATGGAAGTCTATATATCATTGCAAAGAAGATCGATGATTCAAGAAACTTTAGTCCTCGTCAGATTGCCTTAGTCGCGCTTGAATTACAAAACAGTCGAATTAACCCAATGCTTCTGTCTTTGACGGGCTGACAGGGCACCCAAAGTGTTGCCTTGAGAGGACTAGACGTATGCGCTAGAGCGCTCAAAGTAACACCTGCCATGTTCCCCTGTTACTTGTGAAGAGCGAGCCCTATCTTCCAAAAAGGATGTGTCAAGTGTGTTTGTGCTACTACTCTAACGGCTGTTGCGAGCTGTACAATACGAGGAGTGAACGTTCCCAGAGGATTCAAGCAGGCAAGCAAACAGTCAATGCATTGTTCCTACTTACTAGATGAGTTACCTAAGTAAGGAGTGTTCACAGTCTTAGCAAATCCGCCCCCACGCCTGATTCGGCGCATGTTCCACGCAATTTTCAGCCTACGACTAACAAACGAAACAGAATCGAGCGAAGCGATAGCAACCAGGCAAATCAGTTGATGATAGTTCCCGAAAAGCCATCCAGATCAGACGGGGGCGTCGGAGTCCTTGAACTTGGAGAGCTTGAGGACGTTCTTGGCGTTGTCCCTGCCGACACGCAGATAGCCGTCGCGGCCACCGAGGATCTTCTTGAGCTCGTCGGAGTTGTTGTCGAACCATCCGCAGCCGTTCTCCAGCCTCTCGTAGGGATAGTCGACGCTGAACATGATGCGGTCGACGCCGATCTCCTCCGCGACGAAGCGCAGGGTGTTGGTACTAAAATGGCCGCTGGTGGTGACGTAGATGTTGTTCTTGAAGTAGTGGAGGACGTCGCGCTCGCACATGGTGTCACCGTTCTTCTTGGCGAGGGGCCGCTCGACGTCGTTGATCCAGTGGTTGGCGCGCCAGAAGTCGAAGGGGATGCGCTCGCCGAGGTGGCCGAGGATCAGCTTGAGGTTGGGGAAGCGGTCGAAGACGCCGTTGGTGATGAGGCCCATGACGTGGCGGCCGACCGCGTTGCAGAAGCTCTGCGGCGGGCCGACCAGGTACTTGCGGTTCTCGTAGTGCTCCTTGTAGTTGTCCCCCGTGGGCGCGGCCGGGTGCAGGTAGATGGGCACGTCGAGCTCGACGGCCACGCGCCAGAACTCGTCGTACTCGGGCTGGTCGTAGTACAGGCAGCGGCCGCGCTGGTTGGTGTGCTGCACGTCGTTCAGCAGGGCCCCGTGGAAGCCCAGCTCCTTCACGCAGCGCCGCAGCTCCTTGCCCGCCTGCGCCGGGTCGTGCATCGACAGCGCCGCGAAGGCGCCCAGCCGGTCGCGGTGGTCCTTGATCTTGTCCGCGATGTAGTTGTTCACCTCGCGCGCGTGCGACTCCGCCTTCTGCCGCTCCCGGATCCCCTGGATTCCCGGCACCGTCAGCGACAGCACCGTGTACCCGATCCCGTTGTCCTCTGAGATCTTCAGCCGCTCCCCCGTGATCGACTTGATCTGCCGCAGGTAGCGCTCCAGGTCGTCCGGCGCTACGTAGATTGCCGCCTGGTCGCGGCTCTGATCTGCCTCGGACGGGATCTCGAAGGCTTCCTCGATGGTGACCTTTCCGCGCATTTTGGTGGGGGGCTTGGGGGACTTGCGTAGAAAATTGATGAAGGACAAAATGCTGGTGTTTTGCGTGATGTGGTTATAGAAACAAAGCTGGAAATGTCGATGACTTCGGGAGACACTGATGTCTTGACCTCTCGAATTTGTCCATACTTCAAGGGCCATTATATAGATCAACTTGGGGATCCAACCATGGTAAACTTGATATGATGGCCCATGACGAAGAACGCCGGTCCTCAATTCCATTTTCCAGCATTGTGGCTCGATGAGCTCGGAGTTGAGCTTCTGGCTTGGATGGAGAGGGGTCGGATGGTTCCAGATTCAATGTCGACTCTCGGTCAAGTCTTCCCAGGCCTTTCGTCTTGCGGAGTAGAACTTTACTTCATCAGCGAGAAGTTGGATGAGCAGTTGGGTGAGCAGTTGTGCGAATATTGCATGTGATGGTGAGCACGATGTGATGCTTGTCTTATTCCGGGTTGACTGATGTGGCTTTCGCGAGAGGGGAAGTGAGGGGAAGTTAGCCATCTCGATGCGGAGCACCAGTTCTGAGGCTGCACTCCGCACGTAACTCTGAAACTCATGCTACTTATCCATACTGCATCCGGTTCTGTCAATGGTTTGCGCATTACCATAAAATATATTCCCGATTTACATTGCTTTAGAGTGCTAGCGGCCCACCTTTCGGGTGGCATATATCCATAATCATTATCTGAGTATGGTGCTGGGTCAGCCTCTACAACACTAGAATCAGGGCATTAATCGGGACTTTCCAGAGGCTATATATGACAAAAGACTTAAGAAACTATTTTTAGTTTTAGTTTCAGATATCCTCGCTAATTATCATATTGATATTCTTACATATTTGTAGTACTATGCCCGACTCCAAGCTCGATGCTAAGTTATTGGTGCTCTGGTCCGGATACTGGAGGTCATGAATGGCCCTCACCCGTAGATACTGTCCCATTCCAATCCACCATGACCACCATTCGTCATAATTCCTTTCATATCATACACTCTCCCTCTGCCTCTAACCCTGTAAAGGTCCGCAAACTGGAGATAGTCCGCTGGATCCTCAAAGAACGTCGCCAAATCTGATCGCTCTAGATTCGCGCATTGCTCATCCGTATCCTGAGCTACTTTCAGCGCAGGCAGCAGTCCACGCCGCTCCGGCACCTGTTCCAACCGGCGTGGTTGAGCATCGTACTCCAGCGTCCAGAGCACCTTGCCATTCGCAGGCCACCCGTAGGTTGCCTGCCGAAATCTGCGGAGGCCTATGTCCAGCGAATCGCCGAAGTACGCCTCCTCGCATCTGTCTTCATTCTTCCAACTCAATGAAAGGACGAGAATTCCGTGGTAGACGGATTTTGGGGCTAAAAGGTAGTATTAGCATTAGTCAAGGGGTCGGGCGAGGTATTTGTATTCCGGGGCTACTTTCTCAACTAGGGATTCACAAGAAGAGTACTGCAGTACAGGTCTCAATGATGGAGAGAAAATACCGTACCCTTATTTCCATTTAATGACCCACGCACTCTGCCAGAACTGGAAGTGATGTTGAGAACTGCAGAGGAGAGAAGAAGGCTGCCATAAGGATTTGTGATGGTTAAATCGTTGCCTAGTCGGGTTCGTCTTTCTTGTCTGAGAGAGCGGAAATAAAGCATATTAATTGACCTACTGTAGAATCCTTGTGGAAGAGCTACTTGAGCATGATTCTAAAGATATTAATCAGACCTTCACTCACTTATACCTACTTGGACTCACTAGGACCACTCTCAAACAAGGACAGTATGGGGTACTCGATTGATCGAGTGTTTTGAGCCTTATATCCGAGGAATCACGGTCTTCTCTGCGAGGCTCTTCCGGGTCGCGAACGACCAGGCCACCGATACAGTATAAGACCCCACGTACTGTACACTAATGAAGTTGCGCCTGTGATTATTGTAAGACTAGGCGCATGCACGGGGTTTCCCATTACAAATCAAATCATATTGTCATATTTGCGCAACAAGGGTACTGTGTATTGAAGGGTTTTCGGTTATAGTTCCTCATTTGACTCATTTGGCAGCGAGATGATACCATGGGCACTTGAAAGTTGTAAGGAACCATGGCTGATCGGATCTCCGATAAGTCTCGCTCCGATGCCGGCGATAGCCTTATCTAGGCGTGGGGCTGTCATACTGCCGATATGCACCATTACCACTTCTCAACTTTCCCCCTCCAATTGTCGTCATGTTCTACCCTTGGGAGATCCCTGCGTGAAGATCCAGATTCGCAGGGATTCAGTGAAGGGATTGCACATGATACAATGATCTGTGATTACCCCAGGTTTTTTGCAGATGCGGGGAAAAGCATCAAATCCGTATCTGTCGGAAATAACTCGAAATGTATGCCGGGCGGTACTTGGATTACATACCGTACATACATTACCCCGCCACGCCTTACCGATGACAGCATTCGCAATTCGATAGAATGATTTTACCATGCCTTTCCAGGGTCAATGCGATTGATCCACCTGCTCCTAAGTTATCACCCTCACTTGCCAATCACAATCGCCAAGGGAAGCTGCTGTATCTCGTCCTGCAGCGCAGGTTGCTATCGTGGACAAATCGCCGTTGCAGTGCGCGACGCTTGCCGGCGGAACCGGTCCGCCCGAGCTTTTCTAAAGCGGAGCAAAAAGCGGACGGGCAGCTGTCGGAGTGTGTGACTCGATTTCCTTTCCTTCTCTTTATTCTCTCTTCTTTCCCACTCATCTTCCGGTGTTGCAACATCTCTTTTCCTTCACTCTGTTCTTTCTGCACTTTTCCGACACAAAGTGCGAAACATACAACAATACAATCCACTTGCAGCCTATCCTTTCCAGCTTCTAATTCGACCATGAGCCCCGCGGCCGTTGACTCGGGCTCGGCTTCCGCTGCCGTACCATTGACAGTCGACGCCATTCCGGCCCTCAGAGCAAAGAGCGCAGAGATTCCCTTGGGCGTTGCGCCTGCGACCCATAGTGACCTCTTCAAGAGCCCAGTGCGTCCGTTTTCTGGCTTTTGCTAATGGCGCAAGGAACTAACCCCTCCTCTACCATCATCAGCACTGCTACACCAAGCCACAAGCCAAACGCTGGGATGGTTAGTACCCGCCACTATGTTCCTCGGACTGAATCCTGATTTGTTCCCAGATATCTTCTCCATCGAGGCAAAGGCTCGGAAGGTTCGTCCGTCAAACCCCACTGGCCCGGCTGCACATTTCGAAGCTAACCTGTACTCGTTGGATATCTCTAGACCTCAACATTGAAGGGTGCGGCGCAGTATCTCAAGAACCCGGGCTTGATTTCCCTCGGTGGTGGTCTTCCCTCTCCTGAATACTTCCCCTTCGATGAACTCTCCGTGAAGGTCCCGACTCCTCCTGGCTTCTCTCCCGAAGAACGCAGCAAATCCGGTGCCGTTTTGACTGCAAAGAAGGGAGACACGCGTGACGGAACAAGTTTATACGGTGAGTGTTAAATGACCACTTTCGTTCTTGAGAAGTTCATCATATGGCTGAGACTGTTTTCATCAGACTTGGAGGTCGCGCTTAATTACGGCCAGGCCACGGGATCTCCGCAATTGCTGCGGTTCGTCACGGAACACACAGAGGTATGTTGCGGAGGAGTACATCACACTGCAAGAAGCTCTGTTAACGACTGATTCTTGGCGATTAGCTTATCCACAACCCCCCTTACTCTGATTGGCAATGCTGTCTGACGCCTGGTGGTACCTTCGCCTGGGATGCTATCCTCCGCATTCTCTGCAACAGAGGTGACTACATCATGATGGAAGAATACACTTTCTCGAGTGCCAAGGAAACCGCGCTTCCTCTCGGCCTTAAGGTAGTCGGGATCAAGATGGACGAACAGGGTCTTCTGCCCGAGGCACTTGACGAAACTCTCAGCAACTGGGATGAGGCGACTCGCGGTGGCCGTAAGCCTCGCGTACTGTACACCATCCCAACGGGACAAAACCCCACGGGTGCAACTCAGTGGACTGAGCGGCGTAAGGCTGTGTACGAGGTCGCTCAGAAACATGACATCTTCATTGTGGAAGACGAGCCGTACTACTTCCTGCAGATGCAGCCTTACACCGGCGCCGACGGCACTCCTGCACCGCCCCCGGCCAATCACGCTGAGTTCATCAATTCGCTTGTCCCTTCATATCTGAGCTTGGATACTGATGGCCGCGTTTGCCGGATCGAATCTTTCTCCAAGGTTCTTACTCCTGGATCGCGTGCCGGATGGCTGGTTGCTCCGGAGCAGTTCATCGAGCGCTATATTCGTCACAGTGAGACTACTGCCCAGAACCCGAGCGGTATCTCGCAGATTCTCCTCTTTAAGCTTCTGGACGAGCATTGGGGCCATGCTGGGTACCTTGACTGGCTGATCAACCTTCGTATGCAATATACCGGTCGCAGGGATACCTTGGTAGTTGCCTGTGAGAAGCATCTCCCACAGGAAATTGCGAGCTGGGTCGCACCCGCAGCGGGCATGTTTGTAAGTGCTCAAATACCTTATTGAGTGGATTTCAAGCTGATCAGTTTTCTAGCACTGGATTGGCATTGATTGGCAAAAGCATCCCGGCCTCGCGGCAGGCAAGACTCGTAATCAAATTGAAGAAGAGATCTTCCTTGCTGCTGTTGACAACGACGTCCTTGTTTCCAGAGGTAGCTGGTTCATGGCCACTGAAGTTGGCGAGGGCAAGATGTTCTTCCGCGCAACTTTCGCTGCCGCCAGTTCTGAGAACATCGATGAAGCCATCCGACGTTTCGGCAACGCTCTCCGGGTGCAATTTGGTCTTTAGACGCGTAACTTCTTTTTGATACCCTGGTTGGATAAGTACATACGAGAAGAGGTTTAGCATGTAGGCGACGGGGGGGGAGGTACTCGGGTGCTCTAGGCATTTGACATGCCTTTTCTTTACGACCTTGGCTTCCTAATAATCTCAAAGCTAGAGCTAGACAGACATCTTACATGCAATCTATCATCACTTCATGATCATCACTTCATGACTATGACTTGCATGTGCTTACTGCAGCACGATGTGGTCGGTCCGGATCTGAATTCGTAGCCCGAGCGAAAAGCATAGCCGCGTAAAAACATTTTTCCGCCCCTGATCCACAAGTCGAACGATTGATTAGGAACTTTAATCGAACGTTGCTCAACCCTGATAACGCGTTACATGTCGGAAATCCGGTCCATGGTGAGATAATGGCGAGCTATTTTGACAATTTATAATCCTAGACTGAGTCTTACAGCATTGATACCCCTAGTGTTTCTTTTTCATCGCCTGTTTTCCTGTCATCTCTACGCTTAATCTTGGACTCGTTGTATCCTCTCCCCTTTGTTAGCCAGCTGGATTGGCTTACTAGGGAGCTACTTGTTGGTAAGTTCAACCTCAAGCCTCCTGTGGAAGAGCATATCCCCATTACGTGCTATCTGTTTTGCTTTATTGGGATTCCCTGGCCCAGGTCAAGCACAAATTCTATCGCTCTGTTACTGCTGAGTTCCCATCCATCACGTGACACTATACAACCCCATGCCAGCAAGCCCCTCAGCTGGGATTTGAGTCTGTAAGGTTACTTTATCATAGATGAACGATCTCTAGCGTGTCGAAGATTGCAAGATTTTTGCGCTGTGTTGTTTCTTATGCCGTAGGTATGGAATACAGAACTAACTGAGCTATAGATCAGCATATCATTGTACATTGTGCCAACTCAGCACGAACCCACAAGGTGTGCTTTGAGAGGCCCTTGCGTCCTACCTAGTATCAACTCTCGGTGATTCTTGGTTTGATCTAGTCGAATTTACTTGAATCTTCTGCCGGTTTCTATCCAGCCACTCACTGGCGGAAGCCGGGACATCGATCAGCAGGCTGTTGTTCCAGTGCATTTATTCACTGTTGACATCTGAGCCGGAGCGGTCTTTCTCAGTTTGAAACCACGCTAACGCCTCTGGGACTAGCGCTCACGTCTACACATATCACGCGTGGCAGCTGCCGATATACAGGCATATATCAACACAAAAGGAGTATCAACGACGGGTGAGTATCTACAAGTTTACAGACCGTTCTGTCAACCCTCAATTGCAAAATAAAGTATAAATATGGATAGAGACTAATATGAACATAGTATACGTTCTTTTCTCCGACAGAAATCGACTGAAAACTGGGCGTGGAGCTCTAATTCGTGTCGCTACACCGAAGTCTTCGCCGTGCTCGTTTTGGAGACTTGACGACTGGGCACATACACCACCGACAGGCGATACAACTGCCTCTGGATCAGTCAATTGATTAAGCTACAAGGTGTGTGACTGCCAGGATGAATCCTATACCCCTCCTGGCTCGAATTTCTTCGAGCCTGCTTCCTTCTCTTCTTTCTCTTCTTCCTCGTCACCAAACCTCCCTCTGTCATCAACCTCTCCATATGTCAACACCATCCTTTGAAATCATCATCGTTCAACCCCAGTTCATCTCCATCACTTGATGATTCCATCTCCACTACATATTCGTTCTGCTACTCTACTCCCCTGAACCAAGACCTCCATCCTACCTCTACCAGCATAGTGGGTTGACATGGCTGGGTCAAGGCTCTCAGAGCGATGTAGAGGCATCTACGGGTTTGCAATCATCGTTTGTCATCTCGTCGAAAGCGTGCTAACACTCTCTGCCTATCGATAGAGCGTCGCCCGATCTCGCGCTAGAACTCCCAACAGAGGTTCAACAGCCTACTGTTGGAAGATACCAAGGAAGGCACGAAAGCCAGGACAAGACCGCAGGGGAGAATCCAGAACCTGAGACCAGCTGTCAGTCTTCCATCGCAAACCAGCCTGCGGTGGTTAGCTAATGAGATTGCAGTTCTACTAAGCGAGTCCAGTTCAGACTCAGAGGGCGAAAAGTACGTTCAGACGATTTCGACTACATAATTATAACTAGATTTCAACACTAACACGACGGGACCAGGAACCCGAAACCTTACGCGGTCAACCAGACTCCGCCACTAGATCCGCCCACAGAAGAGGAACAGAAAGCCTCGAGGCGATTTAAGTGGCTCCATAAAAGACAGAAAGGTTCGAAGGATTCGAAGGGCTCCAAGGGCTTCAAGGGTTCGACAGGGTCTGGGGGTAGTAGGACTCACAGCCATCGGAAGTCAAGCTCTGAAGAGCAGACCGGTGTCTCACAGAAGGATAAGCGCAAGAAAAACTCGAATAATCTGCCACTCATCGAGCGGCTTGCACTTGGAGACGCTAAATTACTTATTGAAGAAGCGCAGGCAATCTCGACCCAGGACTCAAAGCCTGTAACAGATCATTCTTCCGAAAGCAGTGCCCCTAAGCGATCATCTCTCAAGAGACTCTTCCATATCCATTCGAGGAAAAGCCAAGGCGACAGCGACACTATCGAAGGAGAGCATTTGACGTCGGCAGAAGAGTACTTGTTGTCCAACAATCCACTATTCTCAGGTCAAAACGCACCTGGAAGCACAAGCCAGACACCACCAAGTAACTCTCATTCCCGTGAATCCAGCGGTGGGCCTGCAATTCGGCGCCTGCTCTGTTCTGAGATTGTTCGGCCAGCAGGAGACCCACACTTATCGAAGCCTCAGGCACCAGTCGAGGGTACTCCAACATCACCAAGGAGTGCGTCGCCTGACAACATTATCTACCTCACCTCCATCTTGTCACGTTCAATCTCTCCTTCTACTTCCACACCGACAAAAACACCCCATTCTACTTCTACTCCGCACCCTTCCCCAGAGAGCAGACTTGACACATCTGGTGACACATCTTTATTCGACGAGTCTCTGTCCCGGCACCGCTCCGAATCACCCCTAAGAATAAAACCGACACTCCCGCACCTCATTCCCCGCTCGACAAAATGAATCCACCGCGTGTTTCTCGTCTCCTCGACCCCGCCATGGCGGCTATCACCAAGCACAAAGCGGAAGCGATCAAACTCGCTCGTGAGCAGAGCTCTGCAGTCCAAGAGATGTGCCGGAGAGCGAAATCGGATGTTCCTGCTTACGAGTTTGAGGAGCTGATTGGCAAAGGCTCATATGGTCGAGTTTACAAAGGTCACCAGCTTCCCTCCCGCAAGCTCGTCGCGATCAAGGTTTTGGACATCGACTCCATGGACTACAAATCTCTGCGGGACTTTCGAGACGAATCAATCAACGATTTCATCCGTGAGGCGAAAGTGATGAAGCAGGTCAAAGACTCTGGCGCGAAGAACATAAATGAACTCATCGAGGCTATCTCTATTCATTCGCAGCTGTGGCTGGTTTGCGAATATTGCCCTGGTGGCAGTGTTAGAACCCTGGTAAGTTTCCGTTATATTTTATTCGGTCTGATGTTCTAACATCAGCACTTTGTCTCGTCTCTCTTCCACATTTCCTAGCATCCTTTGCAAACTGATCACTGACGATTTCTCCTCTTAGATGCGAGCCACTAACGACCGCTTGGAAGAAAAATTCATTATCCCTATTGCACGTGAACTTGCCGCTGGTCTCCGTGCCATCCACAATGCTGGCATCATACATCGAGACATCAAAGGTATGAGATCACTTGGACTAAGCCCCCTCTTTGAGAAAGTCTACTGACATTCTTTTTCTAGCCGCAAACGTCCTGATTCACGAAGAAGGAAAACTCCAGATCTGCGACTTTGGTGTTGCCGGCGTCCTTCAGTCTCAGTTGGACAAACGCTCGACCTGGATCGGAACCCCTCATTGGATGCCACCAGAGATGTTCTCGACCCGCGGCGAAGCTCACCAATACGGAAGTGAGGTAGGTGACACGTGTTTCGCATAGACAGTATCATTGCTGACTGATCTAGATCGATGTGTGGGCGTACGGATGCACGATTTTCGAGATCGCCACGGGCAATCCTCCCAACTCGAACCTCCGAGAACGCATGCAGATCGGGAGACAGCTGAACCGCAGCACCCCCAAGCTAGACAATTCGAAGTACAGTGACGGCTTGAAGAGTCTCGTATCCTTTGCCCTGGAATCAAACCCCGTCTCTCGACCTGCAATGGCAGACATTCTGACCCATCCATACATCGCTGATACCGAGGAAACCCACCCCACTTCGTCCCTGAGTGAGCTTGTCCGCATGTACTATCAGTGGTCTCAGCGGGGTGGACAACGTATCTCGCTGTTTCACCCTGGCGGTGCTGCCGCTGCAGAGATGCCAGATACCGAGCCTAGTGACGAGGACTGGAATTTCAGTACCACTGATGGTTTTGAGCGTCGCTTCTCTGTGATTGATCTCGATCAGCTGGCGGCCTCTATCGCTGAATTAGAAGCAGAAATCAGCCCGACCACGAAACCTCAATCTATGCCAGACATCCCTGATGAAACGAGCGATCAGGAAATGACAATTGAAGATAAAGCGAACTTCGATGAGCGGGTTCGTCGTGGTGCCGAAGCCATGGAAGGTCTTTTCGATGAAGAAAAGCCAAGCTATACTTATGAGACAAAGAATGACTTCGTTCCTATTGAACCCAAACCCCCCGCATCCGACCTCCCCCTGCGCACAGACACCGATCGCTCTTCCGTCACCTCTACCTTCATCGACATTGACATCGGATCCTTTGACTCGTCGCACTATGCGGCTGGAGCGTCATCTGCGCAGCCCTTCCAGCTCGCAGACGCCGATACAATTCGCGCCAATAGATCCAGCGGTCGCCAACAGCGCAACTCCACCGATGGTCGCTCTCGATCTTCCAGTAGCGGTGTGAGCAGCACTCGTGACGCTGACGATGTGCCATTCCAGCCATCAACCGGCCCACGACCTCCGACCATGGATTGGAAGTTTCCTGTCTTCATGCAACCTGCGACAGGAGAGGAGCCCGAGCCTGAACCCGCGCCCGCGCCCGAGCCCGCGCAGGCGCCGAAGCCAGCTGAGCTAGACACCTCAGAGAAGCGCGCTACAATGGAGTGGACATTCCCAGTCATGACTGCTCCAGCCGACGATGAACCCATGAGCCACGAAAGCGATGCCGACGTGACCCGCAACAACACTCTGAAAGCGCCCATCATGAGTCTGCAAACCTCGGACACCATTCGACGCTCGAGCATTGGGGAGCCCGGTGATTCCCGGCCTTCCACCTCGCGATCCATTGATTCCAACGTGTCTGCGAGCTCCGAAACCGATTATGATCCATTCCGCTTCGACCGTCCATCTACACCGCCTGGCGCTCCAGCTGCTGCGGAGCCTAAGACGTTTGACGAGTCGGACTTCCCCACAATGTCATTCGACGAAGATGAAGAAACGGATGTCCTTGATGGCCCAGGACCCGATGAAGAAGAAGAATCGACTTCTGCCTGGCATGAAAATTCCGAGCAACGGCACTCGCACTCGGAGCCATTCCCCACCGCCATACCCGTCAAAGACCTCGAGCTCGCCCCTTTCCCCTCTACCACGGACTCCCCCACCTCTGAGCCCCTCCCCACCGCCAGACGCAACCTTCCCATCCTGTCCACCGTAGACACCGAACCCGTTTGTTTCCCGGACGTTCCTCTCCCCCGCCTTGATGCCCTGACGGAGGGTATCGGCGACCACGCTATCAAAGAGGAACTGGACCGCATGCTCGACGGCTTCCTGCATGCTCTCAACGCCACCGGACGTGCAATCTCCCAGACCACGGTGGGACCCGAGGCGAAAGTCAATTCCGACATGGTTTCGACCCCGGAACATTCTGAGTAAGGGACATTATCTTTCAGACGGCGACCGTCCGCGAGACACGACGAGACACAACCCCGAAATCCCAAGACCGAATTTTCTTTTTCTATCCCTTACTTGAAGTTACAAAAATAAAATTTACAGGTGGTGCATTGGAGAAAATCTCGTTTTTTCTTTCTGGAAACCGTATGCCGAAAAATCGGGTATGCTGGCTAATGCATGCATCTGACGCGACGGACTGAGAATGATGGAACTCATGAATTTCACGAACGAATGATCTTGCATTTACGGACCTTTACTTATAGAGAGAATGCAATTCACACGTGATATCCAAATCTAAATTCCCTGCTGGTATAATTGATAGTGTAAGATCCCGATCTGATTTGAGAGGCTGCCTGGCTTGGCAGTAAGAGAGTGTGTAAGCTCTTGTTGATCTGACTTGATATGAGAGAGAGAGAGAGAGAGAGATCCTGATTATTCTGAAGTTAAGTAATTGCAGACAGTCGGTGCTATCCACCCAATTTGTGTCCAAAATGTGGCGTTGTTTCAACATCATAGGGCCGATTTTCTGTGCCTAGTCTGTGTGGATGGGTGCTCCTGCGATAACGAAGACTCGAAGTAGGTTTCCCAAGCCAAAAGAAACAATCAGTAACGTAGTAACCAACAGAATCAATAGACACTTGTCTCCCTCAAGGCTGCTCCAAGAGTCTCACTACAGGCCTTGATGATATCCTGCTGCGCGGTGATCCAGTCAATTGTCCAATGCTCCAACTGCTTGACCTTTGCCACAGCGTCCAAGTCGCCCAGATCTTCATAGCCCGAGCCCTCTATTCTTCTTGGCCACATTTAATCGCTAATACTTCCTTTTCTGGGCCTTTGGAGCAAAGACGTCGACGAGAGAGCGGGAAAGCAGATGGGTACTTTCGGTGTTGGTGGCAATGGAGGCGAAACTCATCATTGCTTCTTTGAAGAAAACTTCGGGCTGGGCGACGGCCACGTTGGCTGCCATTCCTGTCCTAATGCTGAGGAAGTAGTCCGTCTCGCGCGTTGGACCAAATACACAAAGGACTCCGGTCCAGAGCCTACGAAGCGAACGAAGAAAATCAGTCATGTTATCATGGTCTGGTATCGGAACTTCAAGAACGTCACGTCAGATCCTTACCATCCAAGGGGATTATTAGCCAACAAGCCCCCGTCAACCAGATTCACGCTGCCCATCAGAGGCTTGAAGTACGCAGGGGCCGCGGAGGTGGCACGCGCCGCTTCCCACAACTTGATGTTGGCCAGGCCCCTATCAGGCACATCTAGGTCGTTGGTGTACGAGCGAAGGAAGACAGGTCCTCGGTTATTACCGGCTTCCTGCCGGACCGCCATCAAAAAGCTAGGTTTCAAAAACAAAGAAGACAAGTGAGCTTTCCAGGACGATCCACCGAATGGACAGGGCAAGTCTCACACTTTGCAAGACTTCTCCTTGTTGTTCAATAACAAGGCTTTCTCTGCCTCTTCCCCCTCTGGCAGCCTCTTTTGAGGTAGGGCTTTGATCACATCCTCTAACCTATCAGCAGGGTAGAATTGCCCTTTTGTAGCATACCGAGCCATCTTCTTGGCGTAGTCGCAGAGCAAACCATATCCAAACACCTCCTATATCAGCGAGCTATACTCGTCCAGGCACTCCTGAACGGTCATCTTGAGGCGGCCCAGCATGATAGCGATCAACCAACCTATCACCGTCAGCACCCCCACCCGATATAGATCAGGGACCTGCCTCTCAGCGACTGTCCGGTACGAACCCGTCTGTGCTGGTTCTTTCAATAAGATTGAACACTTCACATGGCTTCTCATTCGGAGCACCTTTGTTCGTGACTTCTTTCAGTGACATCAGTGAGGAAAACCTCCTCACACCTCCTTCATCTGACAGAGCAGAGTAGTTAGTCTCTGAGGGATTGTGTCCACTTGGTTGTTAAAAGCAAAAATAAAGAAAAATAAAAAAGCTTGAAGAAATTAAAAAACTATATGTATCTACTTATACCATACGAAAATATCAATTTTTTAAATTTTCACTTTAAAATTAATATCTCAGGCATTTCTTGATATTTTTGAAAAACTTTCAAAGATTCAAATAATAAAAAAAGTATTTATTTGTTTTCTAACTATATTACAATTAAATATTAAAAGTTTTCTTAATCTGGCTATGACCTAGCAGTCGGGTATAGAAATTCCAATTAACCTGATCTGATATGGCCGTTAGCCACTCTAAGATGGGCAGAGGCAAGCGGGCAGTACAGTTTGTGCAGGTTAGTAATAATCTGGCCCAGATTAATTAATTTATTAAGAGTGTGGTTGGTATTGCCGACGATAAAGTAGGAGTGTTTCTTGGTCTTTTCTATAGGGAAAAGGGGGTGTGTAAGGTGAATTTTGAAAAGCTGAACAGGTTTCAGGAAGTTGTCTCGGTGTTTGATGCAGTAAGGGAAGAAGTGCATCCAAGGTTGGGGTTGGTATGTATGTACATCTTATAACTTTTCATTCAGCCCACACCTGCAAGGCGGCGCTTAGGACCTGCAGTGTCCCCCCACTGTGTCGTCGACTGTGCCAACTCATCATGAAAAGATGGCTACGGATTACTACCGGTGACAACAACAATGATTGTGAGCTTCCTATGGAGTGTGTGTTTAGCCTATTCTCCATCACCAGCCTGGCGAAGGGTCGGTATGCTGCATGCGAAGCTTGCAAATGCACAGCTGCAAGGCACATTGCCACGGTAGTAGGGGCAACTATCAGGTGTAGACCATAACAACAGCCTAGATGGTTTTGTCTAAGACACAGCCGGTTGAGAAGTGAATCAACACCCGACAGAAATATAGAAAACATACAACAGGATCAATGTGGCTGTACCCTGGGACTAGTTCAACGTGACCGAAGTCACCTGCAAAAGGGAGTCCAGGTCTTGAGTGAGGGGCCTGATTTCCACCATTCGCACGGTGTATTCTCACACGGAAGAGCTATATGAGCTTTAGCACTGGGATTGCCATGCAGAAGCAAACGTAGAGATGAGCAACCTGGATGGTAGAATCTATACTATGGGTAAGTCGTGTTCTCGTATCCGAAACAAAGAGGTGCGGGGACAAACTCGAATACGCCCACTACATTCCTTCCCCGGCGGCCTGTATTATCACTCCCAGTTGAGCAGCGGTCTAGACGGTGCACAGTATTGTTTGACCCGCGACTACTCTTTTCTCAGCGAGCTGCAAGCGGCAAAGTTGCAATGTGTCCGAAGCTTTGTTCGACCAGTACATATCCTGCATGTCGATTCAGAGCTGGTACAATTTGCTTTTCTTTTCTGGAGATGCCGGCATCAATGCCATTTGGAGTCGACCGATGGCGCGATCTTGCGCACTGTGGTGTAGAGATAATCCACAGCAGTCGATGCTGGGATTCCCTGTTTGCTAGGATATCGTAAATTTATCCTCGGACTTTTTTCTACTTGGGAGCTGAGGCAATTTTATTGTAGAAGGAAAATGAAGGATGAGAGAATGTGATGGTTAATCCTACGTAGAAAGAACTGGCTCGTATACCTTTGACTTGCGAGGTTCCTGGAACACCCGATTCCTACTAAATAAAGTTCTGAATTTGTTTGAGACAATCTATGCTTCCGGGGATAGACAGTGGGTACTACCTTTCTGGTATAGACCGTTGGAGGAAGACCTTGAATCCATTGAGAAGAAATGCTGAGATACTATAAAGCCAGGTTGTTCATGGCGTCACTCTCCAGTGTCCAGCAGCGTCTTTCGAAGGGCGTATAGTGGATTGAATGTATGATTACAGCAATCAACCCTTGTTGGCCCGAATATGACTCAGGAAGCATGCTCATTACTTTCTCTTCTACACTTGTCTCGCCGGGACTATGAAACGTCGCACTTCGGTCTAGAAGAGTAGGGAGGTAAGGGGAAAAAAAGAGAAAGAAGAAAAGGAAAACATACGAAACAAGATATAGTGGTATTGTGAAGAGTAGATATCATGAGGACCTCCAAATAACCAGACCCACAACCGATACGTATCAAACAACCAATAGTCCATTCCTTTTATCCTCCCAGTTTGTCTCCATGGGCTATTCCCTGGCAGTGGTTTTCATGAAGAACTGAAGAGCTCTCCTTTGGGCCCCCCCGGAGATATCTTTGCTTTTGGGAAACTATCACCTGCAAGTATCAAATCTCGTTATGTCTGTCTGTGATAATTACACATTAGGCTACGCCTCAAGGATCTAGATATATCAAGTAACGAGGGCTGCCTAGCATTATCTCTTATATCTCTTTTGAACTAGTGCCGATCAATCAGAAGCAGCTGAGTATTGAAAGATATAAGCAGTTGATACTGTATTATGTTACTTTGAGTAAGCTGGAGTAACCGTATTCGCTCGGTCAATCTTAGATTGAAGCAAAATCACTTTTGAGTGCATAGTTATTGCGCTTTTGTCCAGTAACCCACGTCAACCTAGTACCTTATAACTAGGTGTGTTTCCTAGGTACCGACAGCTCGGTTAGAAGACTGTTGACATTCGTTCTAGTCCCCACTACCCGTTGTCGGAGGGTTTTTCCGAGCTCTTCTGTTGCTATGCCTAACTCAGAACATCGATAGTCCATATCCTGAAGGACTCCCTGCAGAGCGGACTCGGTAATGTCTTCACCGATGTTGTCTCTGTTTCTAAGAATACAGTCAAATTCACCGATCAGCACGAGAGCACATATAGAGGTGCCTTCTAGACGTTGGATCATGTCAGTAATGACCCTCACTGCCACAACCACGTCCTGGTCACTGTGCGCCAGGGCGAGAGACGTATTTAGCGGGATGTTGTGGAACAGCAGGATACGATCTATCATGGCTGTTACCTGTTGACGTTGAGCATTGTGACTCTCGTCGGGCAATATAGCTGGTGCAAACAACATGGCAAAGGCGGCTAGATTCTGTCCTAGTTCGATGGCCCAGACATGCTGGCGCTCCTCATACTTCAAAATCCCAATAGGCCTTGCTCCGGAAGCATCAATCAGGTCGTCAACACAACGCCTGATTCTGCTCCTCTCGTCGTCCAGGTAGTTATGGGTGTGCGCCGAGATCGTACTGGATCTCTCCCAGTCGGACAACGTGATGTCGTCTAGGCCACGATCAACGTTGAACCTATAGTAATGACCATTTTCACCGTATATATTGAGTAGATCCCTTGCTACCCTTCTGGAGGACGTCGCCATAGCGGCCAACGCTCGAACAATGGACATCCTAGTATCTCTGATGGTGACAACGTCTCCGAGACCCGTGCCAATGCTCAGAACAAGCCTCTGTTCGCACCCCGGAAACTGTTGCTTGCTTTCCTCAATAAGGATTTGGCATGGGTTATTGTACCCAAAGCCAGCGTCGATGAATTCGATGTCATCACGGCCAATTTTGATGGACTTGAAGAAGGTCGTAGCTGCTGAAGTTGCCCGCGCGATCTGCCAGATAGTGCAGGAACTGAAAGCGGAGGATGTATCATATGTCTTGAAGAGAGTTGGAGGCGCATCGACGTTGTCCTTGGTAATCGCCAGTACCACGCTATTGTATTTGATTAGCAGTCGCCAGTCATGCTCTCGAATTGTTCAATTTGTGGACATACGTCTTTGTGTATGCCTTTCCTTGAAAGGCTATATTATCATGCGTACAAGTCTCAATCGTAGGTTTTCCTTGCTGTCTGCGGGTCGCGCATTCCCCTTCCGAACAAAACTCTCTTATCATCTGCCTGACGGCTGCTTCGAGGGCTGTGGCAGAAAAAGCACCAGTGGGCCGGCCCGGGAGAATTGGGCCCCATCTGGGTGTGAAAGCTTGCCGGCCAACCTTTCGATATGCTTCTAGACATTCATCGATGGTCATGCCTAGCCTTCCAAGCATTATTGCAATAATTCTAATGGCCCTTAGCATAAGTATACTAGATATATCGAGTGATAGCATTACCCTCCAGTGCTTGTCCCACCGATCAAGTCAAAGTACTCGCATGGTCGTGGGACGTGATTGAGATCTCTAGTATTGTCACGGATGCCCTGCATAATCTTGTCCAGGATAAGGAGGCTCGATATGCCACGAATACCTCCACCATCTGAAGGGAGTTAGCCTCGTTAACAAAACAAGCTCATAAAGCCTTACCAAGAGATAGGATCCTCAACGGTCTGCCCGACGCCGTCTTAGATGTCTGGCTCATTGTTTATCCCTGCGTCATGGTGGCTCCAGTAGAAGGGTTTCAATCGCTGTCGTAGGGAATTGAAATAATGATTGACGTGTGGAAAAGGGCTCCCATGGAGTTTAAATAGATTCAACTGTACTTCTGACGCACTGATCTTACTAAGTAGGAGAATAAAAGAGACCTTGATATACGTCCAATCCTGTTGTCTGGTTGAGTTCCAAAATAATTTTGCTAGATTATTGTCAAAAGTTATTCTCGGACAGTCCACACCTCTTGAATGAGGGATTGGGAAACAAAGGACTATACGATGCTGACCTTGTGGTTACGGCCTGCCACGGAACTATGCGTACCAAATAACCCAGATACGAACCGACCACTCCCAACTCACAAGAAATTGCGAAGCGTTTGGATGCCGGAAAAAATTAAGCTTGAAGTATAGAGGTGTACAGCTGCATGTATAAGTATCTACTTTCCATTAGGACCGCCTAGTTCCATTACTGCCAAGTTAGTCTGATTTGAGAAGTGAAAGTGGAGTATGGCTTTGCAACGAGGAGAAACCGCGGATGGCTCAACAAAAGAGTAAGCTGGTACCGGGTTGCAGTCGGATGATCGACATGCGTCATGTGGCGAGGGAGGCTGAATGCTCTGTCCCTGTGTTAATTAGTCTGTTCGTATCTTCAGGTCCACACCGCAACTAAAGACCTAAGGTGTATTGTAGCTGCTGTTTGAAGAGGATTCACTAGGAGCTTAAAGTATCATATTGTTGTCTAAGATCGGACCGTGTTTAGATCCTGGCACCTGTCCCCAGCTTTTTGGCTCCCTCAATGGCCTCCGTATCGCTCCTCTACTTGGCGCGTACAGCTGAGCTAATGGAGCCTGAATATTCAATCGCATGATTGAGAAATTAACAAAGAAAAACAAAACATACAACAGAAGGGATTCGCTGGTGGTCACCCACCCAACTACTAACCTTCCGGCGAGTGGCTTGAGTACGGCTGAGCGGACGGGAAGCCCTATTTTCCACACCCTGTGGTCGTATGTGCTTGATCCTCGAGCCAAAAAAATGAATAATGTAAGATGAAAAATCTCATCTTTTCGAGATCTAGCAATGCAGTGAAAGCCCTAGGTCTCCAGAAGTTCTTAACATGTACTGTACCTATGCTATGTGCCGTACCAGATCAAGCCATAGCTGTCATTAGCTGGATTCCTCCGGCTACCCTACCATCGATGGTGTAAAGCAGATATACAAAATTGTCAATGATGTTATTAGCCTCTCAAGGAGCTTGAAAAAAGGGTACGTTCCATCACCCTAAAATTATGGATACAGTAGATGTCTATATTACCAGCTTGAGTAGATAATAAATATAGTATGGGTGTTCTTTACAGTCTGACTCTACACCTTCGACTAACTTTTATGTATTCAACTTCGCAGGCGTGAACGGCATATGTCCCTTTCTCGTCGGCTTGGCCTACAAAAGCAAAGCGCCATGATACCAAAAGGGAATCTAGCTCAATCACAACAAGTTACTTTCTTGATATAACTAGGCCCAACTAGTTCTTTGAAGCATTGGGATAGACCGGCATCTAGCGGTAAGGATATCATTACAGTTCTTCTAAGTTGAATGATATCGAAGGTAAGTAGTGATGCTATATGAGTAAAAAGGGACGATAATAGGCTCATATATGAGCATGCTTAAGTGTGAAAACGAGTCTAGATCAGGGACTTAATAATACCCATGTCTGTTCAGTCAGAATACAAGTGGCCACGCTCAAATGCAGCCACAGCATCTATACTGATATCATAGTATTGGCCACAATATGTGACAGATTAAAAACCGATTTCTTGGTTGGTCAATGCTCAGTTGCGTCCACTAGTAAGCCCCCGAAGAGCTGTATTCTGGTTGATCAGGCAGGGAGGGTAGTGGGGAGCGAGCGCAGGCAAGGAGGGAGTAGGTAAGGAGTTTAAACCTGCCCAGCGTTTCGGATACATCCCGGGGCTTTGTCAGGTCAACGCCCACCTCGCCTTTCATATATATAGGGAAAGAGGCTAGTGATTTACTCTGTAGGGGAAGAGATAGCTGTTTCACAATAGTGCCACGAACCTTTCATCATGACCAGACCCCATACTCCATGGCTGGTCCAGATACTTTCTCTGGGTACTGGGCTGTCGCTGCCATGCTTTGAATCGTGCTCAATTCGGTGCTCCAGGTGACATTCAATTGACCCGTGGTCCGAGATTGTCGAATGGCGCAGACATCTTTCTGCCCGGTAATGTCGGGTACGACCAGTTAGCGAAGAGATACACGGACTTCGACCGGCCTACCTTTGCTGCGATAGTAGCTGTGGCATCGACAAGAGATGTAGTGGAAGCCGTACGTCACCGCGGAGCATATCGTGCTCTTCTCGGGGACACAATGGTTGCATCGCTGATTCAGGTCTTAGATCCAATACGCCCGAACCCACCAGTTCCCATTCCTCGCTCAGTCAAGGGGCCATGCTCTGGCTGGCTCCGTCGTCCCAGCCCAGGAACCAATTCAGCTCAACTTACGACGAATCAATGAGGTTAGATTCGACCAGGCCAAAACTTTCGCCACGGTTGGCGGCGGGATGATGATGGACGAGTTCATCAACGCGACTTAAAAGCATGGACAGGTTACCAGTATGGTTTCTTTTTGCTTTTTTTCCCTTGTCTAATGAGATAATCTAGCTCAGTATCCTCCCCATGTACAGGCTTGATGGGGGTGACACTTGAAGTAGGCCTTGGTAGGTCTACATTTTCGAGCCTAATCGGCCTGGCTTGACTCTAGCTTATCGGGATCAGGTCGACTTCAGGGCTTGTACGGGTACATGAATGACAACGTTTCTTAAATGACGGTTGTTCTGTACGACGGAAATGTTCGGACGGTGTCCTCCCATGAGAATCCAGTCTCTGGTGAGGGTTGCGAGGAGCAGGTAAGTCAGGGCTTCGTTATACTTCTGCAACGCATTCTGGACTACAAGCTCGTGAAAATTGACACTTCACCTATCACCACAAAGGACAGCAACTCGGGGTAGTAACAGAGGCGGTGATTCGCACATATCCGCAGCAGAACGGAGGGATGCATTTCGTGGCCGACATGGAATTTAAGAGCACTGATACTGCTCAAGTCTTCGCTACGGTGAACCGCATTTCGACCCCAGCTCTGCCGAGCGAACTGGCCATTACGATTGTCACCCACTACCAGGGCGATGCGGAACCGGTAATCATGAGCCCTCCCCCCCTTTCTTATTGTACCTCTGTTCACACCAGCATACCCGAGTGGAAAATCTAGTCCGTGTTAATTGTCAACTTCGTATGGTCCGGCCCCCACGAGACCTCCCTGGAGTATCTGCGCGTCTTCCGAGACCTGGATCCCACCTCGAGCAGCGAGAGATCCGTGCCCTGGGACGTTCCGCCCTGGGTGACTTATCGGGCCCTGAATCGGCTGATCTGCGACAACCCGGGGGGCCAGAATAACAGCTATTCTGCTAGTCTGGCATTCTACAATCCCTCGGCGCTGGCTAAGCTCGTCCAGGAATGGGAGGACAGGAACCGCCAGTCTCAAGGTCACATCCGGTTTTCTCTGATGATGCAGACTTTCAGCAACGCCACCAAAGCGGAAGAGGATGACGATGCGTTTCCGTGGAGAGGGAAGTTGAATCACCTTGTGTATGTCCCCATACGTGTTTCTGTCCTGGCTCAACCCTTCCATACTAAGCACAATTGGTGACTGGCAGGTCCGTTCAAGCGCACTATACGGACATATCCTTCCGAACCGAGGTGGACAAACTACAAAAAGCCCAGCGAGACCTTCTGGTGAACGCCAGTGGTTATGGCCGGCTGCAGCAATATGTGAATCTAGGACACAGATTGAGCGACCCTGTTGAGAGCCTGTACGGAAGCGAGGGCACGAGGTTGCACCGCCTTTGGGATCTCAAGGAACGGTGCGATCCCGAGGGATGGTTTAATCTGTACCAGCCGCTGCGCCGAGCTCCTCTCGGCTGTCGAGAGCGATGATGAATATCCAGGAATGGCCAGACGATACAGGGGGTCACGACGAGATCTGAGCGATCTAGGAAGTTGGCAACGTTAACTATGATAAGCCTTGGCTGAAAGAGAAGCGGTTTCTTGGCAGAATTGAATTCATGCTGTTTATCTGTGTCCTCTTTCCAAAAGTAAAACGTGAGATAATGGGGCCTAGTTGACTTGGAGCTCTCGGCCTAGGGGGATATAGTGGCATAATAATTCTCTTCGAAGACATTATCGATGCTCCCTGAGTGCTTGTCTGTATGCTGGAGCCTTAGGAACTCCTGCCTGAGTCAGCAGAACAAGCAGGTCTGCCACCGGCGTTTAGGAGGGGAAGCGTGTCGAGGAGAGACGTGTGCATGAACAACCGGAAGCGCGCCTGATTTGGAGCCTCGCTCATGGCCGCCTCCTTGGAGGTTGGGGCCGCGGTGAAGGAGAGCATGGCGGCGGCGGCGGGCGCCTCGGCGTACACCCGCACGGTCATGCTGAGCATGACAGCGAACGTGCCCCCGCCGCCACCGCTCAGCGCCCAGTAGAGATCTTCGTGCTGCGAAAGGGAGGCCGTCCGAAGCTGCCGTGATCACTTCCCACTCCAGCATTTGACCTGCGGCCAGCCCATATTGTGAGGCCAGAAGGCCATGGCCTCCGCCTTGCGTGTACCCCCCGGCGATCCCGATATCCGGAAAGTGGCCCGTCACGACCACTTACCCTGCTTCGTGGTCGCATTCTAGGCTTCGATACCCTGCAGTTCCGCCCTGATGCGCACGGCGGGGCCAATGTAGCTGCGGGAGGTGTAGTTTGAAATTGTCATTGATGGATTTGAGGTGATGCGTTCACAGGACCAGCACATTCAACGTTACTGCGTTGATAACTATCAGCTACATTAGAAATGCACTGCCAATATACTCTTAAGAAAACTTGGGACTATATATCAAGGACACAGGTGTTGAACTATAGATCAAGAATGCAAAAAGGCCCAAGTTGGCGTATTACAAATTGGCGGCACTGTCTTGCTCCGGGCGCAATCGATTCCATGTTCCGTGGAATTAGGGCTGTGGTTCCGACGGAGTATCCGCTGACAAAAACCACTTGGCTTACACACACGACCCATCGTACAAACACTCTTGGGCTTTGGACTTGCCTCTTGCCAGTAAGTCAGTTAACTCAAGTATAAGCTATCGCCATCGCGGGCTTAGCAATCACAAATGGAGATGCGTTCGGAAGCCGAGATGCATCAGCAATTCCTGGAATAGTCATCAGACCTCAGAAATGCTACGATGGTTACGCAGCAGGCAAACAACAGAAGATCTTTCGGACTTATATATACATCATAAGAGTCTTCTATGCATTTTTTTCCTCTCCTAACATCTCAAAGAATCGTCTTCACCTGATCTTGCATTCTCACCTGCCGACATCACCACCTGAACATTTCATTGTCAGAATCAGCGCTGAAATATGGGAATCAAGACCGGTATCACCCTCTATACTGAGGGCACTCCTAACGGCCTCAAACCCACCATTCTGCTAGCTGAGCTGGGTTTGGAATACAAGGTACAGCATCTCCCAACTTGAAGCTATTGACGTTCAAATCAAAGGGATAATGTCAACTAACCCTCGCAAAAGCTTCACCCAATCAACATCCCCAAGCACGAACAAAAAGAGCCATGGTTTCTCAAGATCAACCCCAATGGTCGGATCCCTGCCCTAGTCGACCAGGACGAGAATGGTAACAAGATTACGCTGTTCGAGAGCGGCAGCATGTTGCTGTATCTTGTGGCCCGGTACGACAAAGACCACCAGGTCTCATACCCCTATGACTCTCCCGAGTACTGGGAGACCGTCAATTGGGTCAGTGTTGCAATTGCAGCATTTCAGCCTCAACAAAGTTTTCCATCGTGTTGAAACTGACAGACTCCATAGCTGATGTGGCAGATGGGAGGCGTGGGCCCGATGCAAGGGCAAGCCAACCACTTCGCGAGTAAGGCAAGACAAATGCTTGCATTTGATTATAGGAGACGTGCCCTAACTCCCGTTGACTGTCTAGGAATGGCACCCGAGAAGCACGAGTACGCCATCGGCCGCTACGTGAATGAAACGCGCCGCTTGTATCGCGTTCTGGACGGCCACCTTGCCAAAAGTAAATCCGGCTACGTGGTCGGTGACCGGGTCACGGTGGCGGATATCGCTCTGTGGAACTGGGTGGCTGCTTATAGTACGTGGGTGCACTCGCCCCCTGGGAGCCAGAGCACTGACAGTCGGGCAGAATATAGTGGCCTGTCCAGCATTGACGAGTTTCCGCATGTTCAGAAATGGCTCTTCGAATTGTTGAAGCGGCCCGGCTTTGAGGAGGGTCGGAATGCTCCCGGGCCGCATATATATCTGGAGCTCAACAAGCTGTCGGACGAGGAGTTGAATGCAAAGGGCCGCGCTGCTGGGGCTTGGATTCAGGAGGGAATGAAGCGGGATGCGGAGGTCTGATTGCGGACTTGGTTCTGTCTGATTTGGACTCCTTGGGCTTGGGCTTGGGCATCGTATGTGTGGCGGGCTCATAGCATTCTTCTCATCATGAGAGGCCATGTATCCGTCGTGTATGTGCGAGATGTCCTTTTATGGCTGCTCTTCCATTATTCTTTTTCCTCGTGGTTTCTTTTCACGTTTGGAAGAGCAGTGATTCATTGAGTCTTAGCTTTGTTGGTTGTTCCAGTTGAAATAAGGATACTCTTGATTTGTGACGACTCAATGCGAGCTACGCTATTCGCCATTCTCAAATTAGAAGAAATTTTCGGCTATTAAAAAGACCGCCGTATAGAGCTAGGTAGGCTGCTTATCATTCAAGCCCGAGGTTTGAGTCAACTCCTAAAAATTTATTGATGGTGGTATGGCGTGTCAACAATGCTAGTGCGTGTCGAGAGTATACCGCCGCCCGGGAGAGACTGCAGGTAGGTTCTACTATCGTCCATAGAATACTTCTACTTCTACAGCGAATGGCGAGTGGGATCGTCACTCGCACATGTAACAAGATGCTCAAACGACTATCAGGAACGACCTTCGCTCGATGCCTTGCCATTGGTCAACTTCTGAAAGATCCATTCATAAGACTGAAGAAGAGGCGAGGCTAGTGCCACTGACGATAATCGATAATTTGATGCTGGGTCGTTCAAGTGCATGCCGCTGGCTCGTCTAAATAATTGGTATGTGGGGGAAAGCTTTTGCGAGGAGTGAAAGAAGAAGAAAATTACCTGGTTTGCATGTGATCACAACGAAAGCTGTCTCTAAGGGCTTGCGATAAGCCGATCAGCCTTGGCTCATTTAGTCGATGAAAAAACGACAACTTCGTGAGAACGCAATTTTTGAAATTACGCCACGATATCCCGAGCTTACTCTGATTCTGGCCCAATCCTAACATATCTCTAGCCGAATATTGGCTACTGTGGTTGGCAACAGTGTCCAGCAAATAGTACAGGTTTAACCTAACCCTGTCAAGCAGTTGTTCAGGCCTGTGAACGCAACTTGGATTGAGTGAAATTCTAGATTCAGATAAACCTGTATTCCTCTTTCTGATTCCTCATGCTGGACCCGTCCAGCCACTACGGTGCAACCATTCCTCAAAGGAGGATGCCTTTAACCCCAATTCCTCAAAGGAGTGGTCCTCATGCTCAGCGAAGGCCCCGTAACAGATCTTGTCCGCTGGCAGTATGGCAGCCCATTCCATCATCTCTGTTGCATCCCTCTTAAAGGCCGGCCCCACGAACGGAGCTGTCATCTCTCCAAATTCCTCTGCAGATATCGGGTCATGGATTGCGGGCAGACCAGTGACCCTTGTGAAAGTCTCTATCATCTCAACAGGGGTGACTCGAGAGCTTAGCACAAAGTACGTCTTGTCACGGGTTTTCTCGGCACCCATCTCGAATACCCCTAACCGAACAAGTTAACATGTCAGCCGTACTTCAATGAGTCTCCGAAGCTCGACACTATGTATACTTGGGGAAAGAAACTTACTGGATGCAAATATGCCCATGTCATGGATCGGATCAGTCCACTGCGCGACCTGGCCGCTGGGAATAGCGATACGAAACTGGACAACACCGTCCGCTATGCGATCATCACATTACTCCATATCTGTAACCGAGTTTTAGGTATCTCAAGCTAAACTTACATCGACGGTCACAGTATTGAGGCCAATACAAATTGGTATAAAAGAACCCTGTGCAACAAATCAATTGTCAGTGTAAGGTGTGCAGCTGTGGACCCCCACAGCAATTGCTGCTCCAGAATCACGAACCCGGGATGAGACAAGTCACCGCGCCGAGCCTTTGCTTTGCGAATTTCTCAACTTCATGCTTGTTGTTCATGTGATGGATATTCGGGTATCGACCTTCGGTAGCGCGGACCATATCCGGCAAGCTACTGAAGACGAAGTGCTTAACACCACATTCATCCGCTGCTAGGACGATACGACGACCTGCCTCAACCTCATGTTTCAGGTCTTCTTCTTTGTCCAGAATTCTGCCAGCTTGGGTCTCGGAGGTCATGGCAAACACGCCGTATGCGCCTGCAAAGGCGGCTTGGAGGGACGTTTGGTCATCGACGCGCCCGGGGACGAGCGACAGGCGTTGGTCGATGGTCTGGTGATCGGCCATAAATTTCCGCGCTTTTGTCGTATTGGGATCTCGGGTGATCCCTCGAACGTGCCAAAGACCTCCATCTGGTGTTCTGGAGCCCAGCAGGGCACGAACAATCCCTCCTCCTTGGTTGCCGGTGGCTCCCATAACCACTATGATGCGAGAGGTGTCGGGGATAGACATTTTCTTCTAGCGTGCGATGGTGTCTGATACACAAATGACAGGGTACGAAGATAAGAAATGAATGATGAATCAGTCGAAGAGGAGTTCAGCTGTACGGGTAGAAGTGAATTGGAATGCACTCCGGAATATACATAGTGATTGTCGCATTCGTCAGGCTTTTGTACTTGTTCTCTCAGTTGAGATGTACCCAGTGGGATACCGGCAGGTTCCACGGAACCAGGGTTCCCCGCATGTAAGACTAGGGAAATCAAGTTGGAACACAAAGGTATTCTCAAGGCTACGAGCGATGGCTCTGGGTGGGAAGAAGTTGTTATCTGGGTTAACTTAGTTACCAATCCGCAGAATTAGTCAGCTGACTGCCTGCTTCCGCGGAAGCAGCTGAGTTAATGAGGGTACTTAAATTACCAAGCAGCAGCTCCATGGAGGTGCAAGAATCTCCTGAGAAGCCAATTCCGATAAGCTACAATGGACTCCAGTAATCGTCCGAGAAAGGTGGGACTAACTCGAAAGTCGTATATTGTCCACGAAGCATCATTTAACTGTATTTCGAGCAGGCATGCGACCTGTGTTATACTCGCAAGATCAAGTGCGACGGGCAGGAGCCCCGCTGCTCCAACTGCATCAACTATGCAACCGACTGTACACATATTGCTCTGCGCCGTAAAGCGAGACCGAGAGCACAACGTCGCGCCACACAGAATTTCCCATCTCAGCCAAAGGCCCAAGGTCGGGCAATTCATCAAGCCGAGCGGCTCAGGGAGATTACAGGAGAAGCACCGGTTGACGATCAATCGCCCAAAGATCGGAACCATGCAATCGACACCATGAAGCTCCCTCCACTGCCAGAGGCTATGGCCATGGTCGGAATATTCCTCAACACAGTTAACACAGCCCTACCGCTTTTCCGTGCCGACACGCTCTTGCGTATGGTTGGGCAGTGTTATGCCCTCCACCCGCGACGACGCGATCCACTCGTCTGGGCTGCTATCAATACCGTCTTCGCTCTGGCCAGCCAACATAGGCCCAGTAGCACGATTGAAGGTGTCTTCCATCGTCAGACTGAGCACACGAATGAATATCTCAGCAACGCACAATCGGTTGTCTCAACGGTGATGACGGGAGATGTTTCCCTATTGAATGTACAGACACTTCTAGGCATGGTGATGGTGCTCCAGACGGCGCGTGACCCGACTCCAGCTTTGACGTTGCTGTCCGCCACAATGCGCCTTATACACAAGTTGGGCCTACATAACCGTGCTGCATCAGCGCATCTTGACCTTGTACACCGGAGACAACACGCCCGCGTTTTCTGGATCGCATACATTCTCGACAAAGATCTCAGCCTGCGTGCTGAAATCCCCCCCGTGCAGCTCGATGACGATATCGACGTGGACCTGCCTTCTTCCTTGCCAGTGTCCCTTGATGACAATGACAACACTGCTGGCACCCTTGTCACCGATGATGGGAAAGCCAAGCTGAGTTATTTCTTCGCCCGTATTCAGCTCGCCAGCATCGAGGGTCGTATCTATAGGTATCTCTACTCGACGCAAGCCTCAAAGCAGAGCCCGCTGGAAAGGGCCTTGCTACGAGATAGTATTAGTGTCGCGTTAGATGAATGGAGAGCGTCCATCCCGCTCGAATTCAGCGCCGCGGTTGTCACCTTGACCGCGAGAAGCAAGCCGGCGAGTCTGGGCTTCTTCTGTGTGCTTCACTCAAGCGGGCTGCAGTGCAGGATGCTCATTCACCGAGCTCAGGCGATGGACGAGCAATGGATAAAAGGGGTCCGCAATTTTAGTCGAGGCATCAGCCCTCTACAGATACCGCCATGCTGGGAAGGACTTGTACACGAGGCTCGAGACTTCGTGCTCTTGTTCCAGGAAATCTGGTCGCGAGACAGTTGGTTCCGATGGTATCAATTTCTACCCCCCTACCCCCTTTTCGGAAGGTGTGTACGTGATCGCTAAACTCACGACAGGATAACAACCTGTCCTTACATATCTGCTACAATGCTGTTGACAGCAAACAGCCTCCACAACATTCGGCATAGAAAGGTCGAACTAGACATCGAGCTGATTGATGCTGCCCTGTCTTGGCTGAATGACCTCATATTAGAGGATCCATCGGATGCTAAGAAGAGGTTTCGAGATATTTTCATAGAGGCCACTCATAAGGTGAAGCGAAGGCTTGCTGTCAATGATAGGCTTGAGTGAGCTACGGCAGACGATTGCCGCCGTCGGGCAAATGAATTTCGCCTGCCAAGTCTCTCTACCGCAGGTCTTAACTACTGCTTTCTAAATAAGAACCGCCTATTTGGCATGTGCAGGGGCTACACACGGGAGGCGCGAGTGTCCGACCGAAGTTGCCTAGAGTGGGATCCTTTCCCATGAATCACAAGATTGAAAGTGCAAAGAATCATCTGAACAGCGAAGAATTCAGCTTATTGCTATCAAGGAGCTGCTGAGGAACCTAGAGTGACCTTGTATGTCAGTCTCACATTCGATGCGTCATATTGCATAGGGAAAGGCTGCAGCCAAAAGGCTGAGAAGACTAGCAAACAGGATCATAAGTTTATCATTCACCAGGCAGTACCAACGAGAGAGTTCCTTCGACCTCAATTGGAAAGTAGTCTGTCAGGAGTGCGCGAATGTCGGAAGTTGGAGACGACCATGTTGATAGATTGCCAGTTCGTATTTTACACGTGATCGGTTTGGAATCTCCAGAGAAAAGACGGCCTCGTGAGACTAAACGTATAAAACGATTCGTGATGTAACACGGGAAGATAATATTCCCTTACTATGCTATATGTAGACCAGCGCCTCTTGGCGCAGGCTCAAAGACTGTAGAGAAGCTTTTTGTGCAATGTTTATTTGCGGAAGCATGGAGCTAGACAAAGTAAGGCTGCTGATAGATTTATTCTGTTTAAGGATGCGTTGCCGCTCTTCTGCAATCAGCTGTTCCCGCACGTTATCGGGAATATCATCATGAATCTCCAGAATACCGCCTTGCTCCACATATTTGACGCGGCTTCTTGAATGATGCGTCCTGAGCCGGTAATGCTTTTTTCCAATGGGATCCTGCCAGTAGTACTGACCCTATTGTTGGCAAGGCGGTCCCGGAGACCGCATTTTCAATATGCGTCACGCCAGACAGAGGGTTGGCTCGAGCAGCCTTCGGCATCAATCTGATCATCCAAGTCCGGAGCACTCTATTGATCAGGAGGAAGTTCCTCTTTTGTCAGTTTCTCTCGTTGAACAGTACTGCGTAGTCTCGAATCATTGTTCTCTTGCTCGAGGCTTTTCAGTCATTATTCTGACATACCACACTGACAGATGTACAAGTTCAAGTAACAAGTTGTTCAAAGTATTATAAATCTCAACTCAGCCATGCCTGCTGCTCCTTCACATCTTCCGCCTCCTCCTCCGCCTCCTCCACCAGCTCCCACCGCTGCTACACCCTTCAGCCTCATACTCTGCCCACATCAGGTTCTTCAGGAGCATTTATGGTTCAATTACTGATATACAACAACCACCCCTCTAGAGTCCATTGGGCTTATTTTGTGCGCTCGCCCACCGATCCTCAGGTGGGAGTTATTTCTATTATCTGCTTTTTGGAAAATTTATTAGTTTACCCGTGTGGTAAGTCAGGATCCACGCAACCGGCGATGTAACGGCTTTGTGTCCGAGATTGAGCGCGCCCATGATCTGCGTACAACTCCGAACATCAATATAGTCCCGCTCCAATGGTTTGGCGGTGAACAATTCAATGAACGAACTATGTTTAACGATATAGAGTTCAAGTTGGACAATCTACCGGCGTGTCCGTTCGAGACCAGTGTTCACAAAGTGAAAGCTCCGGGTAAGAGCTTGAATACTACTGGCGGGAATGTAAGTCTTTTCGTTTTTGAAGACCGGTGCTCCACTGTATCTCTCAACTGCAGATTGTGCTAACTCTAGGTTTTAGATAGCAGTCAATGACGTCGGCAAGAAGATCACTCAGAGAAACTGCCAAGCATGGATCATCGAATCTGCGGATCAATCAGCTTGTGGATGATGGTATGTTTCAGAGGGAGGTCGCGGATTATCTTCGCGTAATTGAGCAGTGATCTTAGTCAATTATGGCCATGAGTTATGACTGAGCCCATCACGAGAGTCTGCCAGTATCAACCGCTATTGCTGGAAGCAGTAGTGCCTGAGGTTGATTGGAAATCATGGATGCAGTCAACAGCAGGTCTTCACCTTTTCATAGAATGAATATCTAAACAAGGGCATCCCAGATCTTTCATGTGGTACTACTTAAGAAAACAATGCCGACCCAGCGTGCAATGCTACACCGTGATAAGTCCCCATTGACGTCACTCTGTGGCGCTGCAAGTGTCCAGCATACACCACAAATTAGATGATTATGCTTCCTATCGCCAAGGTACATCTCTTGGAGCCGAGCCCAGAGCGTAGATACACTCAATTTTCCACCGGTCATTAGCGTGGCTGAGATGAGGTGCACGGCCCACGGGTAAGACGGGCTTTGGACACATACCAATAGTGTGCCGAGTCTAGAAGCAACCTTGTTCTGTGGGTTAATGTATGGTTGTATTACCAGCACCAGAATGACCTGCGATATGCTGTATACGGTGGGGGATAAGATCTCAATGGCCCGAGTGCATGGCTTGATCTCAATAAATCTTGCAGCTACCATCCTTTAGGCTCCGAGGGAAAGAATCAGTACCAATAATCGTATTGTCCTGAGAAAGAAATATGGCTAGTAGACATCATGTAAGGGGATTAGCCTGGTCAAATAGCAGACGAAGCAGCCAATTGAGTGGTAGCATAATGATGCTGCGGCTGAGATTACCTATTTAAAGTAAGATGGGCTGAGTTTCAGCATTCTTGATATGGAATTGGACGGAAACAAAATGCGACCTCAACTTCACCTTTCTAGTCCACTGAAGTCCTCTTAGTTGAATGATTCGCAGTCAGTGATTGGACGTGCGCGTCCTGTCTTTGTCTAGCGCCATGCAGTCAGACTCACTAAAGTAACCCGCTCGGCCCACGGCAAGACGGCGAGGTCGGAGCCGCTGAATCCCACCACCCTATCTCTTTCACGCTCAAAAGTCTTAAGAGTTCGAAATCAGCAATCTTTCTGTCATGCACGATCCTTGCTTCATGAACACAAGCGATCCTCGCTGGCTTGTATACTATGAGTGCAGGTAACGACAAACCCCTCGAAGGGGCCCCCGGGCTCCTTTCTACCTGGTGGGGTCAATTCCGTTATACAATCATTCCGTTATCAAACAACACACAGCAACAAAAGCAGCCACGATGGAAGACCTGGCTCCCTCACGGTCTTTCACAAGACCCCAATGAAGGACGAGAAGGACGAGAATGGCTCAAGGGAGCCGTTATCTGCTCTTGGATCACTGCGACAATCCTGACCCTCAATTCCATTATGTTGATTGTGGCACTCATCTTCGCCTATCGCCAGTCGAGCAACCAAGGTCAATTTCAGGTGGTCGAGCTCTTCACGGGGAAGTGCTCCCTGGCAAAACACTCCGCGACGGGCATACATGTAGTGATCAACGTCTTGGGAACAATTTTACTTGGGGCCAGCAGCTGCGTTATGCAGTGCCTGGGTGCGCCCTCTCGCTCGGATATCGACCGGGCCCACGCGCGCTCGCGCTGGCTGAATATAGGGACCTTTAGTTTTCGCAATTTTGCGATAATGAGTCCCAAACAAAAAGTTCTGTGGGGGCTACTGCTGCTCAGTTCCACTCCGATCCATATGATATACAACTCGGTCATCTACTCATCCATTGCGGAGCTCGAGTCCGGGAACCTCTTGATCCCGCACGACCTCTCGTCGAACGAATCTTTGGTCAACGACGCGGTGAGCCGCGAGAGGTTCCGGGCCAGAATTGGCCTCGATCCGGCCATTGTGCAACAGCGGATCTTCGATGGAACTTTCACCAATTTGACAGACAAGGATTGTTGGGCCAAGCGGGCCGATGAGACATTATACAGTACACTTGTTTATGTCGTTGACAGGCAGTACTTTCACAATACGAGCAGTCTGTGGGTAGACGGGGGAGAATTCTCTTCCTCCGAGAACTACTACCCTGTGGAACCAGTCTACTGGAGCTATCGCGTGTGGAACTACACCACTGTCGTGGGCGGGCATCCATACCAGTTCAACTTTGCCGATGATTCTTTCGAAAGTCTGTGGGACCCCTACAACAATACTAACGCAAGCGCTGCATTGCAGGTTGACGTGATGGGTCTGCTAAGTTACAATTCGCAGTACAATCCGACTCAGGAGGCTCTGCGCGAGTACTTGGACACCCCCTCACACTGGCAGAACAGCTCCTGGGCAGCCGCAACGACATTCGAGTTCTTCAAAGAAGGCGACTTGGATATTGGAATATATCCAGAGGTTCCTGTTTCGCACTGTCTTATGGATGAAAGTCGACAGCGCTGTCAGCTGCTCTTCAGTCCACCGATTGCAATTGTTGTCATAATCTGTAATGCGATCAAACTGAGCTGCATGATGATAGCAGTCAGAGCCAGGCGTAGAGATCTACTTTTGACTACAGGCGACGCGCTGGCCTCATTCCTCACCCGACCTGATCCAACAACTCGGGGTCAATGCTTGCTCTCTCGCGCAGAGGTGGCTCAAGGACTGCGATTCTGGGGCTGCTCTGCACTCACTCCCGGTCATAAGAACGGGTACTGGGTGCAAGCACAGAGCTCAAGCCGTAGCCCCAGCCCAGCTCCTAGTCTAGGTCTCGGGCAGAACACGGGATCCTTGAATTACGCGATAGACAACATATTAATATCACCATCCGCGCCGCAGACAACTACTGAACTTCGCCCAAGAGAGGTTACTCCGCGACAGAGGTGGTATCAAGCTGTCAACTGGCCTCGCAGAGTAATAGCCTTATTCTGGTTAGTCGTTGTCAATCCCGACGACCCTCCCCTACAGAAGCCCCATCTACACCTGTCACTCCCACTAACCCAACTCCTAGCTACATATCATGCATCGCAGTGAGCTTTGCCCTTCTCTTCCACGGCATAGGTTCCGATACCTTCCACGAGGCCATGTCCATCGGCTTCAGCAAGTACTCGGAATCCTATCTAGTCAACACGAACACCACAAACATCCTCGCCCTTGTACTGTTAGCCAACACTCCCCAACTCGGCTTGTCCATCCTATACTTTCTGACCAACGGCGTCTTGACCTGCATGCTCCTTGACGCCGAGCTCCAGCGGTACGCCACGCGACGCCGCTCACTCCGCTGTTCCTGGCCCAAGGGCCAACAACGCTCGACCTACTACCTGACTCTGCCTTACCGGTACAGCCTCCCGCTGCTGACAGTATCCGCTTCGCTTCACTGGCTTTTATCACAGAGCTTCTTTTTTGTTCACATCCGGCGGGTCGATATATCCCAGCGATACATAGTGGATGAGGCGCGGGGATGCTGCTACTCCCCGTTGGCGATCTTCATTACTATTTGGGTCGCTGTTGCGGGGCTATTGGTTGTGGTAGGGCTCGGGTTCCGGCGGTTCGAGAGCGGGATGCCGCTAGCCGGGGGTTGTAGTATGGTTCTGTCCGCACTGTGCCATTTACCGGAGGATGATGAGGGCGCGGCCGAAAAGACGGTGATGTGGGGTGAGATTCCAAAAAATACTCCAGGGCTCGGTCCTACACAGAATGACAAGAGGAGAGTCGAAGAGAGGTTTATGGAGGGTACGGGGGAGACGGGGGCTGCCACTGCCGCCCGGGATGGGACGATGGAAGGATATGCACATTGTTCGTTTAGCTCCTTGGAAGTGATGGCGCCAGGGTTGGATCGGTTATATGCTTAATTAGCTTGCGCTGCACCCCTTGTCTGTATCCTGGATGTACGTACTAGGGCAAGGCTGCCTTCCTTTATCTGCTCTTGCAAGTATTATAGAAGAATACTCCCGGGAGAGCTACAAGATGCCGAGTACTGAAAGTCCAGATATAATTGTCTATTTTCTTAAAAAAGAAATTATCTAATAATCTAATGATGGCGGCAATCGTCTGCCGTAAGTGAGCAGGGTTCTCTAGGTATCGGTGCTAAGTTTGGCACTAAGTTAGCTACAGTAGCTAGTGCATACACTACGCGAGACTAAAATGCCTAGTGTATGATGACTTTCCCATCTCTACGACTGCTGACTGCATCTGTCTCCCCTCATCAGACTCTTCGTTTCCGTCACTTCGCATTTGTCTTTCTGCTCTACGCATCTGGGAGATATCTCCATCCTACATACGTATACACATACAATGTCCGATCAACAACAACCACAACCTCTCACCTGGGTCGTCACCGGCTGCTCCTCCGGCATTGGTGAGGCCTTGGTTCGCGCGATCTTGGACAAGGTGAACGAGTCCCCTTCCTCGATACGTCTATGTGGATGCTAAACAGATGGGACACACACAGGGCGACCAAGTCATCGCGACTGCCCGCCCACGCGACGGTGTCAGCGGTGGAGACCGTCTCTCGGCTCTGAAAGACGCAGGCGCTGCCGTGTTCGAGCTAGATGTAAGCAGCTCGCAAGAAGAACTCGACACTAAGGCCCGCGAGATCTGGGAGATATTTGGCAAAGTGGACGTGTTGGTCAACAACGCAGGATATATCGATGCAGGAATTTTCGAAGAAATCACGTTTGTCCCGCCTGTTCTACTTCCAAATCCGCCATGACAGTTCAAAAGACCTAAGACTTTGTTACCCTCTTCTAGCGAGTCGTTTCTGATCAACGCCCTTCGCACTAATGCCTTGGGTCCCCTCAACCTGACCCGCGCCTTTCTTCCTCTGATGCGCGCCCGGCAATCCGGAACCGTGCTCTTCTCCAGCACCGTAGGAGTCTACTACGGTGCGCCGGGGGCTTCGAGCTACACGGGTGGCAAGGGTCTGTTGGAGACCGTCGTCCCCAACCTGGCCCTCGAGCTGGCGCCCTTTGGCATCCGAACGTCGCTCCTCACCTACGGCTACTTTCGCACGGAGGTGATGGCGCCCGGCAATATTCATTACCGGGCCCCCCGCCAGCTGCCGGAGTATGCGGAAATGAACCGTCTGGTGGCGGCTGGTTGCGCGGCCTCGAACCACAATCAGTCGGGCGATCCTGCGAAGGCAGCTGCGGTGGTTGTTGAGGCGGTTAAGGGGACAGGTCGATGGCAGGGCAAGCAATTGCCGTTGCGGTTGCCTATTGGGAAGGATGCTATCAGTGCCATCCGCAAGGCCTGTGAGGAGAGATTGGCGATCTGTGCGGAGCTGGAAGGGATCGTGGATCAGACTGATCTTTAGATGCGCTCTTTCTTTTGATGTGCTCTTTCTTTCTTTTTTTCGACGGGATTTCAGTGAATGAATATATGGTGTTTGTTAGGAGAGCTTCTTTGAAATCATCAGTCAGTGGACTCGTACATGACCTGTCGATGTGATCGGAGTTATCCGCATACCAAAAGGGCATGGGGCAGTAGTCTGACACGATCGCAGAGATCAGTGGTATGTGCAGCATCGGACAGAGTAGGCATCTAGGACCAGATAGTTTGAGAGGGCTGAGGACTTACCAAAGCTGGTAAGTGACAGGAATGCTAGCCATACGCTCGACATGCACTGTCAGATTTTGGGATGTGAATTGGGTTGACATTCACTTCCTAATCAGGAAGGCATGGCATGCCGGAACTGCAGGCATGTGAGGCGTCATCCCCTCCTCATCCTTTCCCCATCCACCGGAAAGCTTCTACCCATCACATGAATGACCTCATCAAAGAAGGACAAAAGTTATTCTTATAGTTGCACACTCTTCAACTCACACGCCAGACACCAAAACGACACGAACGCCCCGCTTGGACGTGTCAGAGACGTGATTGTGGAGACTGCCCCATCTATACAAAGCTTACCTCAATACCCTCGCAACCACCTTTCTAGTCATCACACCAACTGCTCCTAGCTCGCCTCCTCCTTCTGATCTGGCTATGGTGTCGCCCATCATGGCTGAGAAGAGCATCAACTCTCCTCCATCCAGCCCTCCCATCTATCCTCAATCACCTGCAGGATGGCAGGTTGCCCTCCGTGCCATAAAACTTCTCTATGCCCAGCGACAAAACAAGCAGTGCACTGCGCGCGTCTCGGAGCTGCTCATAACCGCGCCAGAGCCAGTAAGTATCTAGCTCTTGGGAGGCGAGTCGACCAGACCCGAAATGATTACCCCGAGCGAGCCGGAGGTGTACGTGAGTCGAGTGCTTACGCCGATCCTTCCAGATCCATCCTGTTCACCAGACGTTCCTCTATTTCTACAGCGCCATCTGCTATGAGGCAATGGGCCTTTCCGCTCACAATTACTCTCGCAACAAGCTCCCATTGCTGCACTCTGCTCTAGACTGTTTCACCCACTGCAGTGCTGTCTTGCCGAGCCCAGTCCCAACCACCGAGCGCTACTCACACATTTCCGAGGCTTTATTTACTTCAGTTCCCTCGGATTGGTCCTCGTATTCTGACTCCCCGGGATCGAGAACTAGGCCCTCGAGCCTTGCAAGCAGCCTTGCGGACATGATCGAACGATCTCTCATCTACGGCAGCGTGGATGGGGATCCCTTTGTCTCACACGATGGCGATGATGAAGACAGACAGTTTCAAGAAGAGCTATGCACCGGGATTCTAGCTACAAGCGCCAGTCAAAGCCACTTGATTCCCTATCCCTTGAATGTCAGAAAACCTTCCGGGGCTTCTATTTCTAGCATATCAGGCGCATGTGATGATGCACCGAAAGCAAGCAAGACCAGTGATTTACATGCTTGGACAAATCGCCCAGCAGCCAACAGTGTCGGCACAAGCAAGATTCCTCTTCCTCGTCCACCTTCCAAGATTCCTCTCAAAGTTGCTCCACGACACGTTCGAACCCCTTCTCCCGACCCTCGACACGGGACACATTTTGCAGAAGCCATTTCTAGCTTGGAAGAAGGGCGGAGAATGCTTCCATACCCCACAGAGTGGTCCAACCATATCTCAAACTACAACAGCAGTATACGCTCTCTTAACACCCATATCACCTCGAGCATCGCCACAATCCGGGCCATGATTGAGGAAGTAACCCAGATGCAGCACGCTCGCCGAGTGTCGAAGAGTATCCGACGCTCGGCATCTTTCTGGAGCTTCAGTCCTGTAAAGGAGGGAGATCGGAGTTCTTCTTCGTCGGCTGTATCTCGTGCCAAGCCTGCTGATAACAGCTCGGGACGAGTACTCGTCACAGAGAGCATGGAGCAGCGAATTAAGAGGCTACGCAGTGAAGGGTGGCAGACAGTTGGAACCAAGTCTCAGCGGCGAGGGTGGAAGGGAGAGGAGTACTACCGGGCCTACTGCTCCAGAGTCTTGGAAGAGCTATACCTGAAGGAAGTGCAGTGATCCATTGTTTTTACTGGTTGCATAGATGTATTGGCGTTTGAGTTGCATTGAGCTTGTTTGCCTTTGACGTGTCAGTCCAGCGCTCTTTTGAGGGTTGCGCTTGGCGTTGAGGATTGCATATGCATAGCATGGTCGCGTCGTTTGTACAGGTAACTTAGCATTGGGGTGATAACTGTAAGGGTAGTCGGCGAAATGGGCTGTCTATATCTCAATGACAATGCAGAAATATTCTAATTCCGATTCCATCGATGAGCTGGTACCCGAGACCAAAAGAGAGCACTGATTAGGGCAACCAGATAGCCACTGCACCTTCACCTTGCATGCATCGCGGATCGATAAGTGGACACAGGATGCATTTCATGCATATCATTCATTTCTTCCTCGAGACTTCCATGCATCGACTTAGTGAGACATAGCTATTGTGAAAGACTCCTTCAATTCTAGGTTAGCATTGATAGTTAGAACCTTGGAGCTAGTGGGACGTGTCAGAGTTGTTTCACAGGGCTCCGAGCAAAAAAAAAAAATGACAGATTGGCTCCAAGCCTGCACGATCCAATCAGTCCCGGGCGATTAAACTACAGACTTTTGTGACTGGTGATAGTCGATTTAGGTAGTACTCATTTACACAGTACAGCTCCGATTGAGATAGATCCGATTTCGAGGTGCAAGCTTGAATTTTTGTCCCCCTTGGCCGCTTGGGGGCCAAAAGTCGCAGCCTGTGGTTTAGCCCAGTGTACAGTACGAGTACGAATTGCTAAATATATCTACTAGTTGACTTGGCATGACCTTTCAGCATAGCGACAATTGCTGTGGGTGTTTGTGGATTCCCAAATGTCTTACTAACGACAGGATATCTGCGTACAGAGTAGTGGACTCCGTACCTTTCTCCTAATAACATCCGTGGGCGGCACAAAATTTGGGCGAGATGGGGGGCCTGGGAATTTTAATTAAACAGGGCTGAATTAGCGTCAGGGACTGGCGGTTTCAGGTTCAGTGCGTGCGCAACTTGCCCTTGGATTCAGTTTCGGCCAGCTTCGGCGGGGTGCCTGATTTGCAAGGCTGCATGCTATTATCTACGAGTAGTAGATATGCCGAGTAGATTAACCTACCCTCCAATGGTCATGCGGACGGACGGACTTGTATTGGCCTGATCCATTGGGCTAAGATTCAGTTCCGTTGGGAATTAACGTCAAACACAATAGTTATTTAACTTAGTTAAGTTGACTTGAGCAAACAATGGAAGTTTATGTAGTGTACAGCACAGAGGGAAGCTCCATTAATGCGGCAGCCTTGTATAAAATAAATGTAGCCGTGGCTGTGCTTTCCACCACCCACGGGCTAGAACTTGGACTCTCGTACTTCCTCCCACCTGCCTCCCCACTATCGAGGTCTCGCTGTCTCTCCCCTCTCTCCATGGTCTCTCTCCCTGACTCTCACTTCTCTTTCCTTTTCAAATAAAACCCTCGCTGGCCCTTATACCTCTCTCTTATTGACTTTCTCTGCCTAATTCTCCCACTCTGCATTGCATTGCCTTGCACGTGCATTGCCGATTAACGCCTCAGGTACAGTACCGCTGCCCGCCCGCCCGCCCGTGTTTACACCCTCTCTCCCTCCTCCACCCTCTTTTTTTACACTTTATTCCCCTCCCCCCCTTATCGCTCATCCGCAACTTGTCTGGTCGTCATCCTCCTCCCCCCTCCCCCCCCCCCCTCGGGATTTTCTACCTCACACCTGACGCAGTTTATTTCTTCTGATCTGGTCAGAGACTCACCCGTAATCACTGCTCCTCTAGTTCAATCTCTCTCCCACGACTCTCGACCGACCGTGATTTTCTCCGACCTCGTTTGAACCGCCCCGCTACTATTCGCACGTGCGGGGTTTCCCATCGATTCTTCGCGCGCTCGCTGGTCAGAGCCCACCCACCGCACACTACTTTTTAGATCCTAAGGCCAGGACATCGGCCTTATCACCCGTCGAGATGAGTTGTACGTTGTCAGCCTCTTTCATGCTTGCTTCCTCATCGCCCATCCCCGTCCCACGAGACATGGTCCACGCCTCGTGGTAGCTTCGCTTGGCTTGAAGCGCTATCGCTGTTCCTTATCCTTTCTCCTCCAATCTTGCTGGTGTCTCGGAGCTGTCAGCCTTCACAAGCCTACCCCCCCCCCCCCATGAATACCTCATTTCCCATCACCTTTCTCTGTGACCCCAGTGTCCGGATTTGGGGGGGATTTCTCATTCTGATCTGCTTTCTTGGTCCGCCAATCTCGTGAGGCTTCGTTGTGGTCTCCGTTTTCCTTATACCGTCTATCTGCCTTGCCTTGGGAGTGTGTGGCTCATGTGCATTGATCTGTCGCTTCTCTTGCAAGCCAATGACTCGACCAGCATGCGCTAACCTTGGTGATTCTCGTTTAGTCTCTAATATGCTCAACAAGCTGTCTGGACAGCCGGAAAGCTACGAGAAGAAGTACGGCTCTCCACCCTGTTTCATATCGTGTGCAAGGCGTACTAATAAGTGCTTTTGCTCTTTCGGTAAAGATCCCACTACAAATTCGGAAGAACGCTCGGGGCTGGCACATATGGTATCGTCCGGGAGGCGGATAGCAGCAAAGGGAAAGTCGCGATCAAGATCATCCTGAAGAAGAATGTCCGAGGCAACGAGCGCATGGTCTACGATGAGCTGGAGATGCTTCAGGCTCTGAACCACCCCAACATCGTCCACTTTGTCGATTGGTTCGAATCGAAGGTCGGTCAACACGGTGGCCCGCTTCGTCGTTGCTTCACCCTCTAACAGCTCGATAGGACAAGTTCTACATCGTCACGCAACTGGCCACAGGTGGAGAGTTGTTCGATCGCATTTGCGAATACGGAAAGTTCACAGAGAAGGATGCGTCTCGAGTCATCCGGCAGGTGCTCGGTGCCGTACATTACCTGCACGAGCGAAACATTGTCCACAGAGGTGAGATCGCCCTTGACTCGCGTCAAGATTCTACACGCACTTGTCTTGCGCAGAAAACTGATTCCACAATGTGCGCGATAGACCTGAAGCCCGAGAACCTTCTATACCTCACCCGCGCTCCTGATTCCCCCTTGGTTCTGGCCGACTTCGGTATCGCCAAGATGTTGGATAGCCCCAGCGAAGTCCTCACCAGCATGGCGGGATCGTTCGGCTACGCTGCCCCCGAGGTGATGTTGAAGAAGGGCCACGGCAAGGCCGTCGATATGTGGTCCCTCGGAGTCATCACCTACACCCTCCTCTGCGGCTACTCGCCCTTCCGGTCCGAGAACCTGACCGACCTGATCGAGGAGTGCCGCTCGGGGCGGATCATCTTCCACGAGCGCTACTGGCGCGACGTTTCCCAGGACGCCAAGGACTTCATCCTCACGATGCTGCAGCCGGACCCCGCCAAGCGCGTCACCTCCGAGGACGCCCTGAAGCACCCCTGGCTGACCGGCGAGACCGCCAGCGACCGCGACCTGCTGCCCGAGATCCGCGCCTACATCGCCCGGTCGCGTCTGCGCCGCGGCATCGAGATCATCAAGCTGGCCAACCGCATCGAGTCCCTCAAGATGCAGGAGGACGACGACGAGGATATCCCCAGCGTCGTCGAGGTGGCTGGCGCCGAGGCCGACGCCGCGGCCCCCCACTCGACCGACCCGGCCGCCTCCTCCCCCAACGGCAAGTCCGCGCCTTCGTCCCCGGAAAGCGACGCCACGGGCCGCAAGAAGCGCAGCCTTAGCAAGGTCGCCCGCGGCGCGATCTTCCGGGAGGTTGTCCTTGCCAAGGTGCGCGAGGCGAAGGAGACCGAGGAGCGCGAACGCGTGGAGCGGGAGGCTCGCGAGAAGACCTCTCATGCTTGATTGCTGGTCGAGTCCTACGAAGTGTAGCGAACTTTCCCGATAGAAAGGGGCAGAGAGGGTGTGAGATGTCTTTCCGACCCCTACTATCTGTGTGCCACTTTTTGCTTGGAGGGGGGGGGGCAGCATTGGCTTCTATTCCTGTTTTTCTCTTGGACACCATGAACAGACACCGTGGAGAATGCTCCTTCTGCATTTTTTTTTCTTCTCTTTCAAATATGATTCCCCGTCCATAGTTTCCTTGTCTTCTAGTGGGTTATATCCATCTTTGTGAACGAGAATCTGATTTTGCATCTGGCTGGTTACATCGTACGGTTTGTGACGGAGTTAGAAGACAGTCATCGAATAGTATTAGTAGAGATATAGTGGTTCATTGCTTGAATTCACAGATGGAACAGAAGACAAGGCAAGGCAAGACGGGGGAGCATTAGGCGAGGCAGTAAGATATGTGGATGTGGAATCCCAAATGCTAGAGGAAGAGAGATGGGAGATGGGAGAGGGAGATGGGAGATACGTGCCTCAGCCATCCAAGGGAATCGCATCGAAACCAGAAATAAAGAACAAGAAGAAAACTCCGGGTACGCCCGCGCCAATAAACCCCCATGCAGATGGAAAACACAACAGACGACAGAGGCGTGAGAATAGAACCCAAGAACGCAGCCGCGGGAAAGAGGTCACTCAAGTATGATACTTCACTCCCCGGTCCCGCCTGTCAATCCTCTTCAATCAATCGCCCTCAACCACAAGCCCCCTTATCCCCCTATCCCGTCCCCCGCATCCAGACCCCAGAATAGGAAGCGAAACAGCTATACATTATCATCATCATACATGAAGTTGATATCCCTCGGCCGACGGCGGTTATACGAGACGAAATCCTTGTCGCCGGGGGGCCGCTCGTTGCGGCTGTTGGCCGTCAGCATGCTCTGGATGCTCATACAGACGCTCTCGACCGTCTGCACGGGCGACCAGCCGGCCGAGCTGAGGAGGTCGAGGCAGATGATCCCGTTGCTGTAGATGTGCGGGTGGATGGGGATGGTGCGGCGGGGGTTGGTGGTTGCATTCGCATTATTCTCGTCGGCGGCGGCAGGGGTGGTGACGAATTGGACTTCGGGGGGGTTCTAATATATTTCCCGGGGGGGATTAGCTATGTGTATACTCATATATATATATACACACGGGTATATGTGTAGATGTGAGGGTGGAGTGGTGTTAGTGGCAGGGGTCACGGGTGGGAGAGCAGCGCGGGGTTGGATTCAGATCGCGGGGGTTCCATCACCCCTCTCTCTCTCTCTATCTTGTGGCAGCAGGGGAACGACGCACCAATTGGATATTTATTGCTGAAGGTGAACTTCAACCGGTAGGTTTCATTCAGATACAGCGGGTTCTCGTCCAGCACTTTGATGTCCATGAGCCATTCTTCGAGGTTGTCGGATTTGACGATCGAGATGCCGGGCGGGAGGTGTTCTTTTATCTGTATGGCACGAACAAACGCGGGGTGTTAGCTGGTGGGTTGGATCTTTTTGAGGGGTGTGTTGTGTTATATATTAGATGTCGAGGAGAGCGAGGTTCTTGCGAATGGAGATAGATCCCATGATTGTTGAGGGATCCGTGGTGGGGAGAGGGGGGAAAGGCAAAGTCAACTTATTCATACCTTGAGAAGCTCCTGCGACGGACGGTGTAACGTTAGCCGGGGAAATTTATCTTCGCGGGGGAACAGGGGGAGAGACAAAAAAAGAAAAGAGAATATACCTTGCTTAACCGCTTTGTAGCGAACATCTTGTAAAAGAGGATTTTCCACAGCACACACTCAGAAGATCAAAGGCATCAACTCCGGGTTCCAGCGGTGTTCAAGTATAAAAGACGGTGGCCGTTGAGTGAGGCTCTGCGGAGTCGAGTCGTACGGTCAATTTGGAGATGACGTCTGGAACGTTATGGGTGGGCAGATGCGAAACAGGAATGCAGTCTCCGAAAGAGGAGTGTTGAACATGGAAAAGGATCGAGTAAGAAGGTGTATCCGCGAGTGGGGGGGGTTGTTTTCTCTGGCAGAAAGGTTTATGCAAGATAAATTGTATGAAGCAAAGAAAGAGAGCGTCTGGTCTCGGGCGGCTCCCCCAGAAGTAAGTATGGAATGGAAAGAGTAGCTCCGCCCGTCGATCAGCTGGAGATCTGCCCGAGGCCCCCGTCACCTGATCTTGGTATCCCCACGTGATTGTGCTGGCGGCCGTATAGGACGGGACTCGGGACAGTACAGCAGTTACCACATGCAGTAACTTACAGTACATGATCAGGTCAACTTCTCTTCCCTCTTGACCAATTTAGATCATCTCACCTCATGATACTAGGTACCTAATACTCTACCATCAATCACAGCCCCTGCTACTCACTACCATGGTTCCAGTGTCAAAAGTGGTCAAAATTTTTGGTGTCACTATACACAGGGTGATTTGAAGATATAAAAGGAAACTCGAGACATGGTCACAGTGCAGCACGAGACAGAAAACATAGGAAATCAGAACAAACAGAGTCAACGCCATGAAAACCAATTGGTACAACTGATATATCACCACAGCTCCCTGCTCCCACACACTTCCCATACACGCACAAGTGATATAGACAATTAATCTTTTGTTCTCTCTTGGTCATTTGTATTCGCTTCTAAATAGCAAAAGAAAATAATTGGGTGCCACATATCAGGATCACGTGTCTTGAAGCTGTTTTACAGGTCTTGGAAATACTCAGCCACGCTTCATCCAACTTCTACCGATCGACTTCACCGAACACAAGATCCATAGTACCTGAAGAACACGGTTAGCTGATTGTTTCCTTTTTGTTTTCCTTTTTGTGAGAGTGAAAAACGGGCAGAACGTACCAATAATAGCGACAGCATCGGCCAACAAGTGACCACGAGATACTTGGTCGAAACCACCCAAGTGAGCAAATCCGGGAGCACGGATCTTGCAGCGGTAAGGTCTCTCGCTACCGTCACTGACCAGGAACACACCCATCTCGCCCTTGGGAGCCTCAATGGCGGAGTAGGTCTCTCCGGGGGGCACAGAGTAACCCTTGGTGAACAGCAGGAAGTGGTGGATCAGAGCCTCCATGTTCTCCTTCATGGCGGCACGAGGAGGAGGGGAGATCTTGTAGTCCTCGACACGGACGGGACCAGCGGGCATCTTGTTCAAGCACTGGTGGATAATGCGGAGGGACTGGCGGAATTCCTCCATACGGCACAGGTAACGGTCGTAGCAGTCACCGTTGACACCAACGGGCACGTCGAACTCGACCTGGTCATAGGCATCATAGGGCTGAGACTTGCGAATATCCCAAGGGACACCGGATCCGCGCAGCATGACACCGGTGAAACTCATGTTCAGAGCCTCGGCGGCGCTGACGACACCGACACCCTGGGTTCTGGCCTTCCAGATACGGTTGTCCGTCAACAGCTCCTCGGTTTCGTCAATGCGGTCACCGAACTGGGTAGCCCACTGGTAGATATCGTCGAGAAGACCGATAGGGATGTCCTGGGACACACCACCAGGGCGGACGTAGGCAGCGTGAAGACGGGCACCCGAAACTCGCTCGTAGAATTCCTAGGACAAACAACCACAGATTAGCTCAATGGAGCTCAATTGACGCGGACAGCGCGGCCTACCATGAGCTTCTCACGTTCCTCGAAACCCCACAAGAAAGGCGTCAAAGCACCAACATCCATGGCGTGTGAAAGGACGGACATGAGGTGGTTCAGGATACGGGTGATTTCGCCAAACAGGGTACGGATCCACTTGGCTCTTTCGGGGATCTCAACATTCAGCAGCTTCTCAACAGCCAGGGAGAAGCACTGCTCGTTGGTCATCATGGAGACGTAATCCAATCGGTCGAAGTACGGCAGGGCCTGCATGTAGGACTTGTACTCTATCAACTTCTCGGTACCACGGTGGAGCAATCCAACGTGGGGATCTGCGCGGACGATCTCTTCACCATTGAGCTCCAGAATCAACCGAAGCACACCGTGAGCAGCCGGGTGCTGGGGACCGAAGTTGACGGTGTAATGGCGGATCTTGCGATTAGCCCCTGTGTCCGTGGACTCCATGTCGGCGGCGTAATCGTCTGCGGAGGCACCTTCCTTGTTGGCGAAGGAGGCAAAGGTCGGGTCCGTCGGAATGAGCTTGGTCGCCTGGTAGCTGGTCGGCTCGGCCTGCCGGCGAGGCAGAGTCGTCGTGATCGAGCGGCATCTGGGGAGAGCACTGTTTCTGGAGAAGGTAGAGGGGCGGAGGCAAAGCCTTTTGGGCGCATTGCCCGCCAGGCGAGCGAAGGGAGCAGCCATTCGGAAGAGCGGGGAAGAAAGGACGAGGGTGAGAAGAGGCGGATTAGCCCTCAGCCCAGACACAATGGAGGTGTTGGAAGGAGGGGTGGAGATGCGGGAATTGGGATGTGGAATTGAGGCGGGCTCAGTGACGCCTGCTGGAGGTTGCGCTTTCCAATCGAGATACATTTTGGATCGTCACGTGAGAGGAGCTTTCTGGTCATCAGGCCGTCTCTGGTTGGTCTCCCGCTCGGCCCTCTATTACTCGGCTCCCTAGTGCGGCCGACAGCCATTGCCGCTAGGTGCAGAATAGAGAGCCCTGCTCTGCTCCCCGTCCCGCTCTTCGCCGCCTTTGGCCCTGCAGAAAATACTGCCGCTGCGGTCAAAGAACTTTTCTGAGAATCCGCTTCAAATTATTGTCCCTCCGTCACCTTCTTCAATTCCCCCACTTTTCTCGCCCATCATGGCACCCCTTATCGCTTCGCAGGAGGAACTCCAACGTAGACGGGTATGCCTGGCTCCTTCGCTCTTGCTTCTAACAGCTTCTCCGACCCTTTCATACTAATTGCGCTCCCAGATTGTCGATATCAATGCCGAAACCGTCTCTAACTTCGCCTCGACAGATTTCCCCGGTCACTGGCCTGGCGAGTCGCACGAATGGAATCTGCAAAAATTCCGTGATGTATGTCCGTCCAGCTCAAATTCAGTCCAGCTTCCTTCACTGCCAATCTGTTTCTTGCGCGCATGCGCTAATGTACCTTACTCTCGCACAATATAGAACTTCAGCGTCGAGTTCCACCGGAACGAGCAATTCGAAGCTTCCTTCTCGCTGGTCGGCGTCGATGCCTCGATCGCCAATGCCTTCCGCCGCATCCTCATGGCCGAGGTGCCCAGCATCGCCATCGAATTCGTCTTCGTCCACAACAACACCTCCGTCATCCAGGACGAGGTGCTCGCGCAGCGGCTGGGTCTGATCCCCCTCAAGGGCTCCGTGGAGGGCATCAACTGGATGCGGTGGTTCAAGAAACCCACCGAGGACGATCCGGAGGGCGGCAGCACCCCGAGCGACTTCAACACGATCGTCCTGCGCCTGGACGTCAAGTGTGAGAAGAACCCCCACGCCGCCGCCGGCGAGGACGACCCCCGCAAGCTCTACAAGCACGCCCACGTCTACGCCCGGGACATCACCTTCCACCCGGTCGGTCGGCAGGAGCAGTTCTTCGTGGGCGACGACGCCATCCAGCCCGTCAACCCGGACATCCTGATCGCCAAGCTGCGCCCCGGCCAGAAGATCGACATGGAGCTGCACGTCGTCAAGGGCATCGGCGCCGACCACGCCAAGTTCTCCCCCGTTGCGACCGCCTCCTACCGTCTCCTGCCCGACATCAAGATCCTGCGCCCCATCGTCGGCGAGGACGCGCACAAGTTCGTCAAGTGCTTCCCCGCCGGGGTCATCGGCCTGGAGCAGGTCACCCGGGAGGAGGCGTCGCAGAAGGGAAGCGGCTACGAGGGTCACGAGGGCGAGATGAAGGCTGTCGTGCGCGATGCCTTCAAGGACACTGTCAGCCGCGAGTGTCTCCGACACGAAGAGTTCCAGGGCAAGGTGAAGCTCGGTCGCTTCCGTGATCACTTCATCTTCAACGTGGAGAGCGTTGGCCAGTTCGACAGCGACGTGCTGTTCTTGGAGAGCGTGAAGGTGCTGAAGCTGAAATGCGCGAGATGGAAGCGGGGCCTCGTTGACCTTGCGCGCTAAATTCGGTCTTCCTCCCCGCACCTAAAATGATTTGAAGCTATATAATGCATTGGCCAGGCGTTGGATTCCTATTTGTTTTTTTGTCCTGTGCTTTCTTATTTCTGCGTTTGTACATTTTACGGAAAAAAGTTGGTCCACACAAACCTTCTTTACAGCTTGTCGGGAGTCCGGACAGGGAAACAACTTTTGAGATAGAAAAAGCAGATTTGACTCCTACTAATTGCTTGATATGGCTCATCGTAGGAGAATCGTGTATTCTTCGTAAACTATTGTGCATTTGCACTATATATATTCCGGTATCCGCAACATATGGTGTGGCTCTTACTTAGCTGAAATCTAGCCTGTACCGGAAGTCGATGGTATAGGCGGGGTCACTGACTGCGATCTCCTGACCATCGGCAATCAGATCGCTGAGCTTGAGCTTTAAATTGGGCCGGGTCTGCTCCTCCAACTGCGGCGGGAACCGCTGGTAGAGGGTCTTCTCCTCCGTGCGCATGCTGGGCTTCTTCAGCTGGGCCTCGGGTCGCTCGCCCAGCGCCTCGATAAAGGCCTCCAGCGTCATGTTCGAGTCCACGGTCATGGCGCGCGCGAGGTTACCGCAGACGGGGCAGTCGGGCTTTTTCTCCGCCTCGAAGGTGTACGTGTAGACGCCCTCCTCGCCGGCGTACATCATGTAGTTCTCCAAGTACGGGTTGCACGAGGTGGCGATCTTCAGGGCCTCGGAGGTGGTGGCGGCGGCGATGACGGCGTTGGTCGAGGCGATGGCCGGGATGATGTTCTTCACCACGCCCTGGGTCATCTGGAAGGTGACCCCGGGGATCTGGAACTGGCGGGCCCGCTCCAGCGCCGCGTTGTAGATCCAGCCGATGTGCTCCAGGTCGTCGCTGTCGAAGGTGTCGTCCTTGCGCTGTTCCTGCCAGGCGATCTGGTGGGCCCATTCGATGCAGTGCTGGGGCTGGCGCGGGATGGTGGCGATGGTGCAGAGCGGCACCGCCGGTCGGGGCGCGTGCATGTCCAGCTGGCACTCGATGCAGGAGGAGAGCGTTGGCAGAATCACACGAGCTTGACCCTTGAACCCTGTTTTCCTGGAAATGAGCCTCCATTGTGTGTTTTTAGGGGGAAATCAAGGGACGCCAGTTACCTTCGGTTCCGCCATCGATGAGGGGCTTCAAGCTCTCCGGGTTCTCGAAGTCAACCATGCCCACCAGGGTCGAGTTGATCCAACGTCGGGCTTCGATGCTGTCAAGGCCGCAAACCACGATCTTGAATTGCATGTAGTAGTCTTCGCCTTTGTCTTGGATCTTGCCGACATAGGGGGTGATCTTCACGCCTTTGACACGTTTCTCCACAAAGGCAGCCGCAACCTCCGCTTTGGGTTTGCCGATATCAGATTGACGGAACAAGAACTGACGGTTGAGGTTGGAGATGTCGATTGTGTCTGTCCTGGTTGATTAGTTGATGGTCAACTCAGGCGTGGGGATGAAGAGCAACTTGCCCATGTCGATGACGTGAATGTCTTTGAAGCCTGATAAGGCCAGGTTCTTCAGGATCTCACATCCCAGGCCTCCAGCACCTCTATGGACGGTCCCGGTCAACTCTTATCAAGTTGCTGGTGATTATTTTTGAGCTTACATGACTCTATTCGTTATTAGTGAAAAGCGCGGTTGAGACAATCACTGATACTTACAAGATCTTGGATGATTCTAGAGTGCTTATCGTCTCTGGTCCAGGAACCCAGTCCTCGTCACTGAATGGGCCCGACCTCGTCAAGACATTATACAAGTGCTTCCTGGACGGGTTCAGCATCTGTGCTCGTAATTTGCCGGGCCAGAAAACTGTACCATCGGAGCTTTTGGTCTATGGCGACCATTTTGGTGGGATGGTGTTATAAGAAAAAGCTAGTGAATTCCCACCGGAGTTGCTGATACTCCAGGTCTCTGGGGCGCGTGTATCTCACCGGTACATCCGAGATACAACAGTTCTGTCTCTTTCCGACCGCTGGATTGAACGCAAACTGAATGGTATAGCCGGCCAATATTTCAAAATCTCCGACCTTCCGTAGCTGCGGGTGTAATGCAGCGGATGATGAGACCACAAGAAGTTCGCTGGTGACGAGGGGCAAAGCAAGTTGGAGTTGAATCCTCGATCGTTCGAGGGACCGGATTCCGAATACAAAACACCCGCCTCACGTGACATGACATCCCATACAAACTCCTTCCACCTTAAGTAATTTTGCTCGTCTACACCACGAACCGAACCGACGGGTTCATCCACTCATGATATGGACAGACTTCTCACAGTTGTGAAGACGGTCACGCCGGATCGAGAGACGCTCATCTCAGCGGCTGCCGAGTCGTCGTCGCCTGTGGTCACCACCAAAAAGCGGATTGTATCCGAACTTGATCGGGACGTTTCGTCACCTCAGGATATACTAGCGCTCTTGAAGTCCAAGCCCGACCAGGACCAACTCGCTCACGCTCTGGCAGTCCTTGACCCGTCAAGTAAGATAGCGACGCTGAACGACTTTGACATCCGAGTCCCAGGTCCCGAAACAGCGCAGATCCTCAATGTCCTGGTCACCGTTACTCTTCCGGATCATTGGGATGCCGTCCATGCGGAATCTCGAAGATCGAAATCGAGCTCCAAACTACGTGCGGCCTTGTTAAGATGCCTCAGTAGTGTTGCAGGTATTAGTTGCTTGTTGGCCCAGCTTCGCTCTCTCATCACCGCCTGTCGGTCATCTGCTCAGGAAGCGAGTGCATCGGGCTATCAGCTCCAGGCTAGAGGCATCCTGTCAGTGACATGTGCTCTGCTGGAGCCCAATGATCTGATGTACCGTCTGTATACCGATATCGAAGGTCTCTATCGTAATTCAGCTCGAAAACAAGCGGCATGGAGGGAATTGCTCTCCCACGTTGCTGCTAGTAGGATCCTCTCGACAGCCGCGGAGGCGATATCACTGATTAAAGACCTTGATGGGGTCAGCTCTTTGTCGTGGGTGGGAGAAGGGCCTAAGTATGCCTCCTGGCTCGGCACAAATATATGTCACATGGCTTCGAAGTTGCCTCTCGATAATGAGGAGACTTGGAAAGCCATGGCTACTTTGACCGGACGCTCGTTGAGTCTTGGGTACACTGGTAAGATGCTCTGCTCTGACATTATCTTCGGTGTTGACGTGGAGTCTAGACCATATGGTGCGGGAGATCTATCTGGGACTTCTTGTAAACGAAGTGAACTACCAGCACTATTATACTCTTTTCGACCATCTGCGACCGAATGAGCAATTCGCGATCATAGAAGCCATATTCAGAGACATTGAGAAGAAACATTTTTCATCAATCATTCCTGGTGAGACACAGAGTGTTTCGCAAGAAGTGCTTAGCGCTGCTGCAGCCTTATGCTCCCTTGTCACGAAGGATAGGCCGCAAGTACAAGCACAGATTATTGATTGGCTGTCGAAAGGCCAGGGCGGCTCCATACATACTATCGAGCTACGCCGTGCACTACTGTCAAGCTTTGCCCATACGACAGGTGAGAGAGATAAGGAAACATGTCACTAGCTTGTGTACTGACTGACATATGTTCTCGAGATTTGATGGTCTCTTTGGTTACTAAGAGCCTTGACCAGTCCGGAGACAAGCTCTACATTCAACATGCCCCAATCAGATGTCAAGAGGGTACTGTGTCCCTAAACCCTCAGTCCAGTCCTTTCACTGACATATCTCAGCAAACACCCAAGTTATCCTTCTGACTTGCGGATATCTTCAACAAACTGACCCGCTGGTGGTGATGCGTGTGGGTCGGTCGGGGATATTCCTTAATACAGTATCAAATCGCCTGGCAGCTTCTTCTGGGCGAGCGCGCTTTCTTGGGATGCTCATTGGTACAGCGATATCGCAACTGATCGAGCCAGCCGGCAAGGGCATGAAGTTTGACCTTGAAGAGATGGAAGGCGATGAGGCAAAGTGGTATTTGAGTTTGCTCAATCTGCAGGACAATGCAGGGTCCCCCGAGTCGATCAAAATTCTCAAGGGGTCCACACCGTCAACACAACGAACGCCTTCACAGAGAGTCCCTGCCATCAAGGGGGTAGGTACCTCGAAGAAAGGCAACACGAGGACGGCCAAGATTGTTGCGATCGAAGAGATCGAGGACTCCGAAGAAGAATCCGAGGATGATGATCTTGTTCCTTACGAGAAGCCCGATGAGGATTTCTCCGATGACGACGAAGATCCAACACTGGTTCAGCGGAATAAGCCCACAGCACCTGTGTAAGCTCATAAAGCGAGTCCTCACCACAACACAACTAATTTAATTTTCAGATACATCGGCGATCTTATCACCTACTTACGGGACACCGAGAATGTCGAACGCTTCGAGTTGGCCGTCTCCACCGCCCCTTCCCTGATACGACGCAAGACTGGATTTGGTACCGAGCTTGCTGAGAATATCGAAGAGCTTGCTCTTATGGTGGTAAGCCTGCAGGAACAGGGGAAGCTTCCCAAGTTCCACGAGTACCAGCTCCAAAGCATGATCGCGTTGATCGTCTCTCAGCCACTGAAGATGGGTCACTGGTTCGCAGCGCTATTCTTCGACGGAGACCTTTCTCAACCGCAGCGCTCTACTGTACTGACAGCACTCGGCCTAAGTGCTCGCGAACTAGCTGGTAACGGCGAAGCCGATGCCAAAACTCTTCGTCTTCCAGCCTTGCCAGATGCCTCTTTCCCATCGAAGAAGCTACCAAGTAGCCTAGAAGCCTTTTACTCGACAGAGTCGCCCATCGCAGGCCTGACCAGGTCACTGGCGCAAGCTTCTTTGGAGCCGCTTGCAGCTCATGCGGAAGACTCACTGTCTGGACCCAACGCCCTCAAGGTGCGCACGTTTTCTTCGCGCATGGAGGTCGAAAAGAGGCGCCAGCAACGTGAAGCGCAGCGGCAGAAGTCGACTGTCAAGGATCTGTACAAGGTGTTGGCACAAGGATTCTTCTATCCCCTCAAGGGACGTTTCGAAATGATGATGATGCAGTTCGGCTCGTAAGCCCTCCCCCATCTCCAGCCTGGAACCTGAGAGCACACTAACTTCTTTCCTCTGCTTGCTAGATCCACTGCTCCCTCTTACAATCCCTTCTACGTGCCACATCTCCTGTGCCTGTTCATCCAAACACTGACCCTTGTCCTCTCAACCATGGGCCCCCACACACCGTACCTGCCCAACCTGACGGGAGAAACCCTGTCATTCTTGCTCTCGCTCCACGGCCGTCCGCTCGCCGAAGACCCAAGCATCCTCTCCGCCCTCCTCTCACTCTTCCTGGCCGTAGTCGACCTGAACGTCGCCTCCGGCACGACCGGCGAAGAGCGGCTGGTCACCGAGTTTGCGACGCAGGTCGTCGAGCTCCGCGACTGGGTCGGGGAGGTCTTCGACCGGACGCCCGCCGTGCAAGACACGAGCGATCCACGCGAGCAAGTGCGGACGTTAGCTGCGGGCGTGATGGTGAAGCTAGGGGAAGTGATGGAGAGATATCAGGGGCGGTTGATGGGCGTGAACTCGGGATTCAGATATTAGCTATCGCTTTAGCTTTGCACGGGAATGCTGATCTGGCGATTCTCTTCCGAAATCAGCTCTAGCCCCGGCGACATACATCCAAGGCCATCATCCCACCTGCATACTGGATTGGACTGTACATGATACTTGTTTTCACACGTACAGTATACACTACACATACCCTACCCCCCTCATAAATATCCCTCCTCCTCCACCTCCCCCTCCGCCATCAGAAAGTACATCCACCAAAAGCTCCACCGCAGACACCAAAACCCAGCAAACATAAAACACCGTCCATTTCGTAAAATCCAATCCCCAAAACAACCCTCCCGACAATCCCACACAACAGCGCAGCTGGCCGCCGCCACCACCACTGCCCCAAACTCAGTCCCAAAAGGACCCAGGACTCAACCCACCCACCGAAGGAAAACATACACTATGCCGCTTCGCACAAGCACATACTGTACATACCATACCATACCATATGCCTAGCATCTAGTCGGTTGTGCCATACACTGCAATAAGACGACAGTGCTGCAGTACCTCGTGCACAAACCACAAAAGCTAAGTTACCACTGCATTTACCCATCCACCACCCATTGGCCCCGAGCACACGACCACCCCCGGCCAATTATCAACGAACCCTAAATGACCCAAAAAAGCAGACCTACACAGCAAAAGCCCTAGTGCATGAGCATAGACCATCAACTTTCATTTTGCTTGACTAAGACTGAGACAAACCACAATCTGTGAATAGTGGAAAATGGATTTTCGGGGCGCACGGGGGAGAGGACATCGTGCCTGTACATAGCCTGTAGGGTGACTCGGGCGGGATGGGTGGGAGGGAGCGAGGGTGAAGGAGAGAGCGGGTCGTGCATGAAAATGAGGCGCACGGGGGCAGGCAGGAGGTGGTTTGAGAGTTGCGGGTAGTGGTGGGATTCGGGGACCTTGCTTTCTACTTTTCTTTTTCTCGGGTTGGAGAGCCTGAAAGGCATTGAGGAATGGACAATGACTCGGGGTAGAGTGCCTGTCTAGTCTTTTGAGGCATATAGCAATGGGATGTTCAAGATTTTGATGGACGTTTCAAGCAAGCCGAAAGAAAGTACCTGATGTAGCCCTGCGACGAGGAACACAATTGATCTGAGGGCGTGTAGAGCAACAATGCCAATGTACAGTACTACTAAATAGCACAGCCACCATTCTTGCCCTCAGGGCTTTACTTGGAATACACCAATTACAGAGAATGCAAATAAATGTTCATGTCAAATCTTTATTAGACAATTAATGTATGTAGCGACCGTGGTGACACTGTTGCTTGTGCCTCTAAAATGTTTATGTTTCCAACCAAATCTGAACCATGACATAGGAAAAAATAAAAAAACAAAGATGCAAAACCACCTGCCATTGCCCAATCCATGCTCCGCCCAATTGCAACAAGGGTATATCAGCCAAGCACTCAAAACAGGAAGAGTGCGCCGCCGTTCTGTGAGGTAAAACCCCGTCGAAGAATTCCAGATAAAACCCATTGTCAAGTCCCAAGAACATCTCGTGATAGAGAACAGACAGCCATATGAAAAAGGGCAGGCAAAAGACAAGTAGAAGCCAGATCCGAACCGGGTCAAACAGCCCTGCTGCGTGAACATTTCCTCCCGCATTTCATATCATGCCCTGGAAACGCGAAACAAAATCAACCACTTCCCGCTTGGTATCGGAGTAAGAAATCATGCCAGATGTAGAACAGAAACGATAAACTCCCCAGTCTAACAGATATGACAAAGGAAACAAAAGAAAAACAAAGAAGATAATAAAGACAAAACAACCAGTACCTCTATGGTCATAACTTTGGGTATTCAAGACATCACGAACAACCCACCCAAGCCGTGTACCATGTCTTGCTTGTCCTTGGGGATATAAGATAGAAGGGAGAAAAATATAACGGAGGAAATAACCAGCAAAAGAAAATATAAACGGGGTATCAACACTCAGCCACGTCGGGCGAGTCGGAAAAGAGAAAAAATGGTGGAAGGAAATGATGCTGTTGTACAAAGGAGGAGGCCCCATCATTGAGACAGGCCGCGTCGCACAATGTGATCATCGCGCGACGTAGAGATGAAATGTTGAATTTGCCCCTCTTCGCTGTGAGAGGTTTGAGAGAGGCGTTCGACGTGGACGAGGATGGTGATTGAATTTACTCCTCGTCGTCGCCGGATCCACCCTCCTTTTCTCCTTTGTGAACCTTCTTGTGTCGGCGCAGGTTGGAGACAACCGAGAAGTGGCGACCACAGCCTTCCACGTCACATGCAAATGCTAGATCCCATGCTGTTAGTTTCACAGAACCCCACGTTCGACAAATTCGGTCTGGAACTTACGCTTTTCGCCAGTGTGACTATACATATGGGTCTGGAGCGACGACGGGCGGGTGAACCGCTTGTCACACACCTTGCACTTGTGCTTCTTCTGTGTGTTGGACGGCATCTTAGAGCTAAACTGACTCATCATCGACTGGGGTCCGGGTGGTGCGCTTCCCGTCAAAAGGTTCGAGGGGCGCGGAAGGGTCCGCGACAAATGACCGTTCTCGTAGGATTCCGAGGTTGTCGAGCTATAATCGGTAACCGAAGATTCCACAGATGCCACCGAGGCACTGTAGTAGGGGTAGTTGCTAGCGGAGGAGATCGAGGATCCCGAAGAGTGAGTCGAGGGGAAGCCATAAGAGTCGCCCGAGCCCCGCGCGCTGCGAGGACCATAGATGTTGCGAGGCGTCAAATCCTGGCTAAGCGCGACCATTCCCCGGCTGGCATCCAGAGCATCACCGAAAGTCGGGGCAGAGGCAGGATGCGATTGACTGACGCGAGCATCACTGTGAAGCAAAAATAATTGTAAGCATATATTCGTTTGCTCTTTCCAGGCGCTCTAAGCAGCTGCGCATTGGAGGGTCATCTTACGCATGGGATATCCGTCGGTCTTGGTGCATGTGGGGAGCGTAGCTCAAAGGTGCATAGCTGGCTGGCGCATAGCTGGTCATGGGGGAAGCTGTGGTGTAAGCGGGAGCTTGCTCAAACGATGTGCGTGGGATATCGTGTGACAATCCCATCATCTCCGGTCCGGGGTAGCTTGTGGCCGTGGCAGTGGAATAGTTGCTTCCGGCAACCATGGAGGGGGCGGACACGGGGATGCTAGAATATGACATCGACATCGCCGCGGGGCGGCTCACTTCCTCCTGCTTGACATGGTTGAGGCCAATCGGACTGGGTGCGAGAGCTGTCGCATATACGGGAGGGTTGGAGTGGGAGGTTGTTTGAGCGGCGGCCCATGGATCGGTGAATTGAGGAGGGGTGTGGTGAATGTTGTGGTGATAGACACTATCGAAGCCCATCCCGCCGTATTGGCGGTTTTGGTTTTCAATGACCATCGTCATGGAGAATAGTGGTGATCGCACGTAGCGGACGTTGATTGTTGGAGGGAGGTAGCGTGGTTGACGTTGACGATCGGAGTATCCCTAGGAAGGTAGGAACACAACAAACCAAGAGCAAGCAACTGCGCGCGTGCGATTTGGTGGAAGGAAGGAGGGGAGGGGAATCAGGAAAGATCAGGTATAGATGATCGAGGGTGAAAGATGATCAACACAAGAAGAGTAATGTGTTGGAAGAGAAAAAGGTAGCTGGTAGGAAGGGATCCGCGCTTTAATGTATAGAATGGAAGAAAGATGCGCAGGGGAAAGCAGCTGTGTAAATAGTCGAAGAGATATTTGGTTCTGAGACAGAGACAGAGAATATGTAAATGGCTCTTTGGTCAAGGACCCGACAGATAGGAAGAAGGAAAGACAGTCTGGGGAAGGGCCCGAAGGGGATCGGCGAAGCTTATGAACAAATACAGGATCTCAGCATGAGGATGGACCGCAGGGACGAAAGGAAGCCCTGGCGTTGCCGTGTTGGTGATGGGTTTAGTGTCACTGACGACGTCCCGTCGGGGACGGTTGCAGATCGTTCCTTTGGGCCTCTTAGGCTTCGAAACGGCGCCAATGTTGAAAATGATTAAACAAAATAAAATAAAATAAAATTCAAGCGAAATAAATCATCACATTTACCGACAGAGAAAATGGAAAGCATCAAAAGAGAAAAAGCAATGAATTAGTGTAGTGATTCTAGTGGTTTAGTTCAGTTTACTTAGTGGGTAGCAGGCACTGGGGCAGGTTAGACTACGGTAGAGGAAAAAGTGGGAAAAGGGAAATCTCCAAATGGGAACCAGTTCCTCGGGTGATTCTCAAGGTTTTGGATGGGTCTTCCTTATTTTTCTTTTCCCTGGTTGTTTTTCTGCGCTTCTTTTTTTCTTTTTGGGGATTTTTATGAGCGGGAGAGGAGAGGGGAGAGGGGGGTGGAGGTGGAGGGGTGCCAAAAGAGAATAAAAAAGAGAAAAAAAAACAAAAACAAAAATTAACGATTTTTGTTTTTGGTCCCTCTCGACTTTCCCTTTTCTCCTCTTCTCATTTCCTTTTTCTGTTTTGTCATTTTCTTTTCTTATTTTTGCTTTTCCCACTTCCAATCGTTTTCCATTTCTCGCCTTTCCCTCTTTCGACCAAATTTTCTTTTTTCCCAATCTGAATTCCCATCTTGCCCTTTTTTGGTTCTTGGTTCTTCTTTTTCCTCTCTCTGCATCGCTCCTCTTTCTCAAGCCATCTCATGACTAATAGATCTTTCTCAAATCAAACCTACTCTTTGGTTCAAGTCTCCCTCTCTCCTTCTTCAATCTTAGTACGTAGTTCATACGCTAGATTTCTATTTTTGTGCATTGGATGGCGGAGAGAGAGGGGAGTAAGTGGCATCTCTCGTTGGCTACTCTCGCCCTGAGTAAATCTGATACCCAGGCATCAACCCCGGCCCGCCCAAACCAATCAACGAAACACAATGCAGCAAAAAATCCTCATTCGAAACACGCACGTCAATTACGCCCCCTTCCCCCCGAGTTTTAACACTACATACATTCATTCATTGAAGGCACTTTAAGTTCATACGGCACACAAAAACCAATTGCGCCCGGTGTTAGGGAGTACTGAGTATGATGAGATCACTTTCGAAACTAAGGTAGGATCTTGAATTTTGTTTACCATGTAAAACGGGGAAAGAAAGCAGCAGGGGTAGCGGCAAAAGATCTGAAACTCCGGCATTCAGAAAAGGGAACCACAATCATGTGTGTCCATGCACATATGCAAATCTGGTAGAAGAAGAAGATGATGATGATGATTACTACCCCTTCAAGAGGTACAGTACTTCGTAGTAAGCTTTTGCTTTTCCACGGTTCTGCAACATGTGGTTGTTTAAGATTGTAATCCGTAAAATCGCAATCGGTGTCTCTAATCTGCATAGGAGACTCGGCTACTCTAGTTTTTGAGCACCGTCTGGGTGGTAGGCAGTGAGAACTACTACCTACCGAGTATACTCCTTCCTTCGCACACGCACATGAGACAGGCAATTACAGTAAGTGCTCACTCATACAAATGAGGGTTGACGCGGAAAGGCGACTACAGCCACAAGGCAACAGAGAGAGAGAGAGAAAAAGTCAATGACCAAAAGGGCAAAAGCAAAAAGGAGGCAAATGATGAAGAGGGGAAATGGGAGGGGAGGGGGAGGGTTAGAGAGAAGGAAAGGAAAGCAGAGGTGGTGGAGTTTCTCTATTGTGCAGAAGTAAATGCAGAAGGGAGAAATAAAAAAGCATGGACACTTGACATCACGAAAAGAGACAAGCAAAAAGCAACAAGTAGCAAGCAAAGCAAAAGCAAAGCATTAGAGTAAAAGGGAATGGCGTGTAGTATGGAGTCTTCAATTCAGGTACCAGACCGATTTTGCACCGTGTGTCTGGTGGTTTAGTCACCGTCCCCGTCCCCGAGGGAGTTACGTACTCTTGACTCCATAATCCTTCCATCAATACTTTCCCTTCTGATGTCTGTATTGTGTACGTACCTTAGTGAGTGTTATATGGCAGGCTGGCAAGTGCGGCAATAACGCTCCATTCACTGTGTCCCATTCAAGTCATCATCATAAGGGGCGGCGGCATTGAGCCGACAGACCTTACCCAGAGTGGTAGGTTCACTTAGGGGAGGGCATTGAAGGTAAGTGGAGAGGAGGGGCGGGGGTTTGTGCCGTGTCTATACAAAGTAGTCCAATGACCAATGTCGGGAAGAGAGGACCAGCACCAAAACAGCAAAGCGTGGCACCAGGGAAGGCATGAAAAGGGTTTAGGGGCAACTGAAGCATGGATGGAATTGGGAAAAGACAAAAAAATTACAGGAGGGCAGGCAGCGCCAAGAGTTAAGCTTAGATGCACTGATGCAGCGACCAAGGTTCACCTTGAGCCCTTGGAGTGTGTGTTTCAAGGTAGCGGGGAAAGTGGCAGATCACAAAGATACGTCAAAGGGTACACCCGTTCCGTGGGGGAGAAAGGTCACTCTGCTGAACAATAACATGGTTGTTAGAAAAGTTTTCCCATGCGTACCTGTGTGGACCAAGCCTTCTTTTGCTCCCCTACCCCCACCCCCTACGTACCAACTATTCTTATGGAGTATGGCCTCTGCTGAATCTGATTGAATCATCTCCTGTCTCTTTTTTTTTTTGTCGGCTCCCCCATCCAGCTCTCATGCTTTTGCCGTTTTGGAATCTGGTAACTTTGAGGAGTGACGGCGGAATACACTACGGTGGCCGGTAATATTACAGCACGATTAAGTCGATCGATATGAAATGGAAGCACTCCAGAAGGGGATTCGAGAAGAAGGTTCGCAGTTGCACTCTTCAAACACATCACAGCCAAAGAATGGGCCGATGGGCTTCCTACCCTCCCCCTTAACTGTAACTGTAGAAGTTGATGGGTGTGCGCGTCCAATGGTGGCATTCCACCCACGCCATCTTGCACAGAACATGTTACGCAAGAAAGCGACCAAGAACTCCAAAGTCTCCGAGTTGGGGCAGGGTGATTGGTCCATCTAGGGTTGAAGTGGTGAGGATGGTGGTGGTGGTGGTGGTGGTGGTGGTGGTGGTGGTGATGACTTGGCCCCCTTGGAGAACGCTGCTGCGGGCTGCTGCGGGCTGGTAGTATGTCAGTGATAATGGTGGTGGTGTCCAGGAGGCGGTATGGGTGAAGGTTTCCCCTCAGGGACTGAGCGGAACCAGATGCATAGTTCAATGATATATCGGTCATTTAGTATGTACAGTACGACTGACTCGGGCAGCCTTGATTCGATGCATCTACCGCGAAAGCGCAGTAGTCAGATAACCCCGCCGCAGAGGGTGATTACTGATGTATGTACATAGAGTACCTCTGTATGTACGGCGATGCAATGCGCGTGCGAAATTGATTCTTGAGAGCTCGGCAGCAGACAGCCATTCACATCGCCCGGCTTGAACCGGGATCTATGAGGTGAAGCTGCCTTTTTTCCTCCATCCATCACTCACATCGGAAATGGCTGGGGGGCGGGCGGGGGATCCCCCAAGGCTGTCGTCGGTCAACGGTTGACGATGACGATAATGTGCCGCGATCCATGAACTAGGTATGCATGCAAGCGAGTCTAATACATTTCCGTGGTTATCGAGGGCCATGACTAAAGAAACCACCAGATGACCGTACTGTGTATGATGATGGTGATGATAGTGTTGTTATTACAGTAGAAATGAATGAGGCCTCCAATGCAAAATGACGACATGGCTTTAGGACGAAATCGGGAATTCATCCATTTTCCGCATTCTGCAGAGATGGCGCTCGCGTGCATTTCATTTGAGTACGAGGTAACTTTGCGATCCTTGCCTCCTGTTCCTCCCCATCCTCTTTCTCCTCCCGCAGCGAAGGGCCAATGTGGGTGGGTATCTCAATGCGCGGGGGTGATGATGGAGTCGGAGGCTCCTTCGGAATGAAGCTGTTGTCAGCGTCATACAAATGAAAAGCTCAGGCCTTACGCGCTGGCTAGTGGCCAACGAGGCCCCGCCTTGAAGATGGATAATGACGAGCACGGGAACATCGAGCATCAACCGCCGTCATCAACATCGTCCTGGGGGTGCAGCATCGCATCGGCAGGGTCTCTTCGAGCAATTAAGCCGATATTAAAAAGCAATCATGCGATCGAAGTACCAATCGCAGAGACACAAGGATGCGGTTTCAGCCGGTCGATGTCGATAAATTGAGGTAGTATCAGTGTAATATAATCTAATGAGATGACATTAAACATGAGACCACTGAAGTATGAAAAGCCCTGGTGAATGGCTAATTTGCTACATAGTATGTGACTATGTGTGTGTACTTCAAGGGTAGTAGTTAGTGGTAGACAGCAGCGACGGCAGGCGCAACCTATGTTGCGATTCAGATCGCAGCCACGTTAGCGGGATGATTTCCATGGTCTGACCCGCCAGTCCCTCGGTTCGAGGCTTGTCTGATGACATGGGGGACTGACTGGCATTGGAACTGGATCTCTCCCTTCTCTATCTTCGAGTTAGTGCCTAGTAACTCATGTCTGTTGTGCCTGCATCCATATAAAACTATTTTGATTTCTGCTTTTGCTTCTCTAGGATAAAGCACAGTCCAAGTGGCAGATAAGTTATTACATATTAGGTGACGGTCGAGATGGGGCAGATATTGATATAGCGTTGTTTTTTTTTCTATAATCAGGATTCCTGCTTTTCCGACCACAACTCTGATTGTGGATGTGGACACTAATCTGAATCGAACTATTCAGAGATCTTTAAATTGCATTGTCCTAAATGGTCGCACTATTTGACCGGATCCCCTCCACACCGACGTCAGAGCACGGAAGACACCAGCCCGTCTCCCTAACGCTAGCGGCACGGAATCGGGGAACTTCAATTTAGCAACCAGGCCAAGTGACGAGGTTCGAACACATCACACGCAATAATAAAATGTCTCCAGTCTATTTACGCAGTGTCCCACCGGTGTGGTGGAAAGGGAAAATAAAGAAATAACTAAGTAGCATGGACTAACTTGTTAGAATACAAATCTCTTCCCCTCTCTCCCACACCACTATTCAATATTAGCGATGGGGGGCAAAGCGGGATAGAGAGGCGAAATATGTGAGCACGGAGTTGGAACTGTCCTTGTACCCCAACCCAATTACGTGCATAGGATGAGAGATACCCGAGTCGAACAAAGGGTCAATGACCTCAATATCCGAGTTTCGCACCTAATTTGATGACGCTGCAATCGTTACCTCGTGAAAGGAAGGAGACTTTTGATCTGTTCCCTGGAATCTGGTGTCAACAGACCAACTGATTGACAAGCTCTTTGTCTGGGGTATTGTCGATTAACTTCCAGCTCCCCTCTCTTGCCATATGGCCCCGGATGAATCTGTATAGAGTCGATCACACAGGCACCGGTACCGGTACCGGAGATGGACACATGGGCAAGTTCCCGAGAGCATATTCAACCTAACCTCCATCCATCCAGCAGCACCACCACCACCACCTCACAGTCCACCCCGTCGACAATCCCAGCATCCACCATCTAAACCCACAAGGCTAGGGAGATGTCAAAGTGGATGCTCGGGTGCAGGATTGACGGACGCCCACTTTCTGCAACCGCTCGGCTGGGGCGTTGTTTTTTTTTATTTGTTCGCCCACTTTTTTGACCTGGGAGGTCGGTGGCCGGTGGCTGCTTTAGCTGCACATGGAGCATCAAAAAGAAACTTAAAAAGGAAAAACAAAGTTAGGACGATCGCAAGGAGGATCAATATGATAGGTACAACTCGCTATGGCTCGGTACTAGCGTCGTTGTTTTAAGTTTGACTGAACCCTACTGATGGGATGGGCTGGTCGGCAAAGGTGATTTGACCAGGAAAAAGAAAAAAAGGACAATGGACTAACAGGGACTGAGCGACAGGGGAATCATTTCCATCTCACACAGCTGTAGAGGGACCACATGCAGCGGTGCAAGATCCATCCACACATTCCTTGCCTTTTCTTCCCCCTCCTTCCCCATCCCCCTCACCCCAACCTCAAATCGCGCGCACGGGAGAAGAGGTGAAGGTTTCACTGCAGTCCGACCATCAGATATGCAGAAGGGGGGGGGCACGCACCCATGAACGGTGGCTAAGGGTACTTACTGCCTGGAGAGCATCATAACGTTTGTCTGGTTCAAACTCGTGATTAGAGTTGAGAAAAGGGACTTGAGGGATATTTTCTCCTGTACGCAATTTCCAAGAAAGCGGTTCTTCCTTGGATAAAGTTGATGGGTGGGATACAGAGTCCACGAGAAGAAGCAAATTGGACGGGAAGATGACCGAACCATCCCAGAAAGGAATTGACCTGGCAACCTACTTGAAATCCACTCGAGAGGGAAAAACTGGGACCATGGAACGGCGAAAGTCTCGACATACCGGATAGAGCAGGTGCATAGTCAAGGAGCCACTGATGTGGGCGCATGGAGACAGCGGCGACGGAACGTGGGTCGGGGAGGAGGGAAGGAAAATTCCCCACCCGGCTTTTGGTACGAAGCACGAGGGCCGGCCATGCGATTGCCAAAGATTTCAGACCACTTTACTCGAGTTCTGGACCATGGATCCCCAACTAGTGGTTCTTGGAGGAGCGAAGAAGCAAGATCAATGGAAACATCCTCCAGAACTATCTCACGAAACTAAGTGAACTGCTCGTACCCTTGCCGAGACAAGAAGCAGGGACTAACCTTGTTCCGAGAACCATCACCACAGGCTCGGGTCCTTTGAGACTCCATGCTCCATGCTCCATGCTCCAAAGAGACGCGAACCAATAGTCTAAGTCGCTACTACGGGGAACTAACTAGGCCAAGCTTGGCTGACAGCATGAAGCTAAGCTGCCCCTCTCTCTCAGCTTTTTAGGGATTGCACGGAGAACTTGGGCCTTCCGCTTTGTACACAAACCAGAAGTACGAAGACAACTCTGGGGACATGGATTCTCACTTCCGAACTTCGCAAGCAAGAGAGAGCGAAAGGGTCAAGCCATCCTTGGTCCACCAGACATGCCGTCCTGTACAGCACGGAATTAGCGCATGTTTGGAGTCAGCCCACAGCCTCGAAGGTATTGCGTATACCTCTTGGATGCTCCTTTTCATTGGTATACCATTGCACGCAACAGGTGGGCTGCAGTTTCCAATATAGATGGTGGCAAACTGTAGCTCGCTCCTGAGAAATCGCCTCTGGAGTCCTCGCGACGCATCATCAGTGAGGCTGTTGTGTGCTTATTCCGTCCCTCCTCGGTAAAGCTGCCTTGGTAGATGAGCGTCACAGACGGGGAGGGATGGGATACTCGGGTGGCCCATTCTGATACAGTGAGGAGAAGCATCGCTTCTCCGATTCGTAGATCCTTTTAGGTCTCGGGATTGTTTCAGCCCTGGCTGACAAGAGTGTGCGCCATCCATTGACATGCCACTGTCCCTCCCCGTTTGTTGTATTTCATCTATATGACTGACCAATAGAATGCATCTTCACACACTACATATCTCTGTCCTGACCATCAGTTCCAGGCCAATAAGGGTTGAGCTTCAAGCTCATCAACTCCGTCCTCGGCACGCACAAACAAACAGGGCCCGGGTTAGCAGGTAGGCTTGGATCCTTTTGATCCTAAGGCACCAAACAAGCATTTAATCTCAACGCCTACTGCCAAATGTTAACGTTGAGGTGAAGCTACTGCTTTAGTACAATATTGAGGGGCTTGAGATACACGATGAACTACCAACTCATGATTTAACCTGTCTAAACTTCAGTCCTCGGACTTTGGGCATCTAGAATTCTCTGCTAGAGGTAGGGCAGGGTGGGATGTATCGAGGCCCCCTCCCCCGACGAAGGCGCGGAATTATTGCAATGCTGGGTTGCCCAGAACAGGAGAGCCGAAATCGCAGCAGGTATGCGGGATGGACGAGGAGGTCCAAGCGGGTACGCATTATTGCGTAGGTAGGAGTCAACCCGCCCCCGACAATTCGAGGAGGGAAGGTTGGTTGCCCTGAGTGTGTCAATGCTTGGGCCGGAGGAATGAAAAGAGGATTGCAGTGTGATGTAAAATTGTACTCCGTACTCCAGTCAGTCGTGATGAATCTCGGCTGGAAAGTGATAGTGCAGCACCTACTGTGCACTATCTATTCGATGGATTGAATCGGTGGCTGTATACCAACTCATGCTGATTTGTCTTTTGACCGCCGGATCCGCTTTTTTCCAGCGCGGACCCCGTGCTTCCTCGAGTCCTTCTTTGCGCCCGCCTGCCGGCTTCACCGCTTTTCTTCCTGCCTGTCTCCCCTCCTTTATCGACTCGATCTCCTTTCCCCCTCCTTTACCTGCTTGCTGCCCGGGGGAGGCAAGAAGGGAACAGACTGGGGAATAAACCCGACTTTGTAGATAAACAAGTTCCATCACGGAAACACCGTCCTAATGCCATCCCTCCATCCTCACCCAAACTTCATCAGTCATCCTAACTTGAACCCTTTAGGTTCGCTCTCATTGCAGGGATTGGATCTAAGCCTATCTTGGCAGCTCGTAGATTACCGGAATAGGTAGAGCTGGGGGTGTGGAGTTAGGTTGTGGGTGGATTTCTCACACACACCATCTCCCGGGAAGCCCCTCCAGGGCCATTTTTCCATTTTGTGCCACTTTAAAGTGTTAGCTTTGACACGGCACATCATCTCCCCAAAAACGCGTAACCTGGGCTCCATAAACGGTCACCCAATCATCAAGCCACATACCCACTTTCAGTTTAAGCTGAGTCCTGACTGCTGTGCCCCTCTCCCTCAAGGAGGAGTCAAGAATCTGATTTCCCCCCCCATTGCGGGGAGCCCCAATCGAGTAACCCGGTGGGGAAAATACTATCCTCTTCTGGGTTAGGGTATAAAAGGTTTGCCAGTGTGCTTTGCTCACTGAAATAACTTAGTTACAGTGGTTGGCTTTTTGAGGTGGTTTGTTCGTCACTCTACTTTACTTTAGAACGGGAGAAATATAGGGAGTGGATCTGCGGGCCACCCGCTCTGCCTTCCTTATTTGCAGGTCAGCTCTACCGACTGACTTTCCCTTCTGCTCCCGACTCCCACCCAAACTATGAGGACTCAGCCTCTTAAGGGTACTAATCTATTGATGCATGGTTGATGTTGGTGGCGCGGCTAACTACACCATCTACTTGCATTGTGGCTTTTTTTGTATGCATGCTTGCTTGCTTACGCTTTGGACTACTCCGTCCCTTCGTACTCAGTGGTTGCTTGTCCAGTGCTTGCCTGCTTTTTCGCTGAGTTGCCTAGATACAAGCCTGAAGTATAACCAAGATACTACACTGCACAACAGGCTCAGATATCCTCAGGCATTTTCCTCGCGGAAGCACCGAAATCTGTTACCCTTACACTTCTGAGTTATTCTCCACCATACACTACTACGAACACCCTAACTTTACTGGCAGTAGAAGCGAGATTAGACATGCACCGCACACTTACGAGTCCCTACTAAGTTCATCTTGGCTTCTAATTTTAACAGCGGAAGCCATATTCCACGCGGGAGAGAAGGGCAGAAAGCTCATGAACTCCCCCCCACCCCTTTCAACAGATTCACAGTAACCGCAACGAGTATATCTGCTGTCCTGTCCAAGGGGGAACGAAGGAGATGGAGTGGCCCATGTGTTAACCGAAGCGAGCTGGCGGCCAGAGTCTTGGCAAATTGGGATATTGGCACATGGCCGGCTGGCTGGAACAAGATCCTATGGAGCAGACGGTAAATCTATAGAAACCCCTGAGTGATAGTGATGTGGTGGTGTGCTGCTGCAATTGTGAGGCTAGGTATGCCACTATGGTACTCGAGTACATCTGACTATTGCTATAAACCAGGTACAGTACATACTTATAGTTGACTATAGTGTTGGCAGTATCGATAAGCCCTAGCAATCAGAGACAACCCTCGATAGCGATCGACGATCACTCACACAGGCACTCACACACATACGGTAGTGCATGGAGTAACTAAGATCTGCAGTACCTGAACTGCCCTAGTGAAGCTGACATCCCCCCCTCCCCATCCCCCAATGATCTGGAACCTCCCCATCCCCCCCGTCCCGATCATAGTCAAGGCGCCAAACTGTCTTGCAAGAATTCAGGAACAGGAAATCTGCCATCGCGGGAGGAACTGGACCGGAACTTGGACCACAGACACACTTTCTTTCTCGGGGAGGGGGTTTTGATTTCACACTACCTTACCCATATCATTTGAATCCAGTTTGACAGCAAAGAGAGATTTGCTTGACTACCTACCGGTTAGAATTCTGAAATGCAGCGCACCAGGCCAAAAGTCCATGGACTCCACCTGTGTTGAGCTGGCACGCACTTCCGTCAGGGGAAAGGGAAAGGAGATGAAGGGTAGTGGACGAAAAGGGAAATTCGATCACAACCAAATTGAAAAAAAAAAAAGAAAACGGATTTTTAAACAATCTGTCAAATCTGCACGGGGCCCCTTTTTCTCTTGTTCTTGGCAGGATCCCACCGAGCGGCAGATCGTCGGTGATTAACATGATGGCGTTCAAGGGGATGTACGGTAGATTATAGTGGGAATTTGCATATACAGGTATAGTATCAAAGTGGCTGGTTGGGTGTGTACGGTAAGATGAGCGGAGATTGGAAGAAAGATAGATGAATAGGGATGGGTTGAGTATACTTGTAGGAGTGACTCACTACCTACCTAGACATGGCGGTGGCTCCATTGTCCTAGCACAGTGCCATCTCTTCAACTGTCCTACCCATAGTAGTAGGTAACTGAGTTATTATCCCTTTTGGTCAGTAGTTCATCAGACAGTAGGTTATATCTCTCGGCATTCAGCTGAGAAACCAGCCAGCCAGCTAGCCCCATGATCCAGTAGCGTTACTGCTCTCACAGAGCACACTCAAGAAACACCTCAAAGAGGGAATTAGAAAACTCAATCCCCAATTGTGGATGTCCTGCAGGGGCAAAATCCCTTTTTCTCTTACCAGAGGTTCGGGATCCAGAGGCAATGAGAGAGATCACGCGTGCCAAGAGAAATCGAACCCCGACTGAACTTTCCATCGATGTTCTTTTGCGGTTTTAGGTGTAGCGTTCTCTCTGTCAATGTCCAGACATTTGGATAGGTTTTAGCATCAACCTTGAAGTTACCAATCAGGAAAAGGGCAAAAGCTACTACTCTAGGTACCGTACTCAACAGTTGCGGGAAGCGGAGCTCTCAGAACTAAAAGCCACCAACACATGGTCTCCGCTTCTTCGGGAAATGGAGTAAAACCGAGAACGAACCATCACCTTCATCTGGTTCGTTTCCGTAGTGGCAGGTCTAGCTTACCTTTCTTTCGCAGTTCCCATGGCTGAATTTTTTGACAGTCCCCCCCAACCCCCTTCCCTTTCCCGCCCAGACGGAGACTTGGGGTTAACTTTAGACCGGGGTGTAGGTAGTCAGTAACCACTGGTCACATTGGAGAGCCCCTCTTGTAAACCTATGGATAGAAACATGGGTCCCTCCAATCTCGTGGGTTGTTCTCGGAGCAGGGGAAGATGAAAGAAAGTGGGGGTGCAGAATTGGAGGCAATTGAAGGGGAACAGGGACCGTAGCCGGGAAAAAGGCACTGCGCAGTTTGATATGATGGATGCTTAATGAAATCAAGTATACATGTTCTTCCTCATTGGCGTGGGACTCCGGTAAACCCCCGTAGTCAATGAGAAAGACTGAAAGCTGAGTTCTGCAGGTGCAACTGCACTGTCTAGCTTAGTAGTTATTTACATGAGTACTGTTTGATCCTCAGCCACAGCAAGACTGTCAACTGATTGTACGGGCAACCTCGTACAAATCATACTTCTCCGCGGAATGAGGCGGAAAGCCCGGTGGCAACTTCGGATTCAAGATCACCACCAGCGGGGCGGCTCAAAAGATAAAGCACCTCAGACACTCCCCGCGCACAATTACTTTGTGTACCTAGTACTCCCCGAGCAAGTGCCCGTAGCTGTAAGATCACGCTCCTCTCCAAATAAGCAAGCCACCTGCGAAGAGAACAGCAAGCCCGCGCGAGCAGAACGCTATTGGCAAGCAAAGGGAAAATTAAAAAGGAAAGAAAAGGAAAACAAAAAAGAAAAAAAAGAAAAGAAAAGAAAAATAACAATACTCCAAATACCCTCGCGCTAAACCAAACGGACAGAGAGAGCATGCTAACGCAGCCGCAACTTTTCCCCGGGGTACCGGCAGATAGTCGATAGCCGAGCTTGGCTCCGACAGATGGCCCAATCAGACCCGATGTCCCTCCCACAAGCTGACGCGTGCACATTTCCATCCCACGCTATTCTGCTTTAAGCCCGGGGAACGGAGCCCTGCGCTATTCCTGCTCAGGCATATGGCTTGCCCTGTTTATGCGCAAGGGTTTCTTTTTTGTGTTGTTGTTTGTGGTTTTTTTTTTTCCGCCCTTAGATTTTCCTTTGGTTATATTTGTTGATAGATTATAGGTAGCTAA